>NW_006408520.1:55385526-55390056 GCF_000296735.1 Chrysochloris asiatica
GAGAAGGATGTCATGTTTGGTAAGGTGGAGGGTCAGAGAAGGAGAGGATGACCCCCAACGAGATGGATCTTCCAGGTGGCATCATTGATGGCATCAGGTACGGCAGCGGTAGTGAGGTTGGCCCAGGATCAGACATTGCTTCGTTCTGCTGTGCATGGGGTTGCTATGAGTCACTTCTGACTCAATGGCACCTGACAACAACAACAATATATATATATATATTCAATTAAATGTTCAATGGGCACATTTTGCAACCTAGCTTCTTGCCTGTAGGTAACCAACCTTACTCAGTCCTTTTAGCTGCTACTTTGGCGTCCATTCTGATACCTCTGCTGCAACCTCTGATGTCACTGTTTTTCCAGACTGGAATCACACACTCACTGAGGCTCTTCCTTCTTGATGATCCTGGGATCATCTACTCCTGGAATGAAAGATTAACTACTCCCCTACTTTAGTTACACATTTTCTACAATTAGTTTTTACAATCACACTCCTATTAACAATTACTCAGAATTGAAATAATAAAATGATATCTGCATTATCCAATATTCCTTTTCATTACACCCATCTGGAAAAGAGGAAAACTATTCAGTGGATATTCTACTATACCCCTTCATTCTATAAGTAAGCATACCCATGAAAGCTTATAATAAAGCCACTTTGTGTCTTTATGTTTTGTTGTGAAGTGTTGTTGAGTAGGTTCTGACCCATAGTGACCCTATATAGGGTTTCTGAAGAGCAGCTGGTGAGCTTGAACTGCCAACCTTGCAGTTCAAACAGCTTTACAGTCTGGCACATTAACCCACACTGCCACACCAGGACTCTTGTGTCTTTATAGCACCCCCATTTTTGATAACCAGTTGTCTAAATTGCCCATCCTTATCAACACAGAATCTTTCAATAATGAAAGCCAAGGCTTGAATTTTTTCTTCAGTTTCCCAGCTTGAGAAATGCTGAGCATGTTCTTCCTTTTGGTTTTCTGACTCCATATCTTTGCACATTATGTTGTAATATTTGGCTTTATCGTATCGAGCTGATCTTTGAGATTTTCTGTTCAGTACTTGTACCTCTTCATTTCTTCCATTTGTTTTTGCATCTTTATGCTGCAGAGCAAGTTTCAGTGTTTCTTCTGACATCAACTTTGACCTTTTCCTTCTTTCTTATCTTCTCAATGACTTCTTGCTTTCTTCATGTATGATGTTCTCGATGTCATCCCACAACTCTTCTAGTCTTTGGTCTTTAGTGTTTAATGTATCAAATCTGTTCTTCAAATAATCTCTAAATTCAGGTGGGTTATGTTGTTGTTGTTAGGTGCCATTGAGTCGGCATTGACTCATAGCGACCCTGTGCACAGCAGAATGAAACAATGTCCGATTGTGCGCCAACCTCACTACTGTTGCCAGACAGTCCATCTCGTTGGGGGTCTTCCCCTTTTTCTCTAACCCTCCATCTTACCAAGCATGATTTCCTTCTCTAGTTGCTGTTCTTTCCTGATAATATGTCCAAAGTATAAGAGATGAAGTTTGGCCATCTTAGTCTCTAAGGAACACTCTGGCTGCACTTCTTCCAAAACAGATCTATTGGTTCTTTTGCACCCCATGGCACTTTTAGTATTCTCCTCCAACACCACAATTCAAAGGCATCAATTCTTCTATGATCTTCCTTATTCACTGTCCAGCTTTCCCATCCATATTAGGTTATTGAAAATACCATGCCTTGGGTCAGGCACACCTTAGTCCTCAAGCTGACATCTTTGCTCTTCAAGACTTTAAAAGCTCCTATGCAGCAGATTTGACTAATGCAATACGTCGTCTGATCTCTTGACTGCTGCTTCCGTGAACATTGATAGTTGATCCAAGAAAAATTAAGTTCTTGATAACTTCAATCTTTTCTCTGTTGATAAGAATGTTGTTTATTGGTACTGGGGTGAGGATTTTTGTTTTCTTGACATTGAGATGCAATCCATACCGAAGGCTGTGCTCTTTGATCATCATCAGTAAATGTTTTAAGTCCTCTTCACTTTCAGCAAGCAAGGTTGTATCATCGGCATATTGCAGGTTGTTAATGAGTCTTCTTCCAATCCTGATACCACATTTTTCTTCATAGAACCCAGCTTCTATGATTATTAGCTCAGCATACAGGTTGAATAAGTATGGTGAAATAATACAACCTTGTTGTACACCTTTCCCAATTTTATAACATTCAGTGTTCCCATACTCTGTTTGAACAACTGTGTCTTGGTCCAGGTATAGATTCCTCATGAGTACAATGAAGTGTTCTGGAATATTCATACTTCGCAATGTTGTCCATAGCTTGTCATGATCCACACAATCAAAAGCCTTTGCGTAGTCAATAAAGCGCAGGTACACATCTTTCTGATATTCTCTGCTTTCAGCCAAGATCCATTGGACATCAGCAATGATATCTCTCATTCCACGGCCTCTTCTGAATCCAGCCTGAACCTCTGGAAGTTCTCTGTTAATGTATGAATGTGTCTGTTTCTGTATTACTTTTAGCAAGGCTTTCCTTGCTTGAGATACCAAAGAGATTGTCTGATGATTTCCACATTCTGTTGGGTCACCTCTTTGTGGAATGAGCACAAATATTGATCTCTTACAATCAGTTGGCCATATAGTTGTCTTCCAAATTTCTTGGCAGAGATGAGTGAGTGCCTCTTGTGACGTCTTACTTTCTTGAAAATTTCAATTTTCATTCCAGCAGTTCCTGGGTTATATTCAAGGTCATATTTTGGCTCTCGTGGACTTCTCTTCAGCTCCAGTTTGAATTTTCATATGAGTAATTTATAGTCTGTTCCACAGTCTGCCCTTGGCCTTGTTTTTACTGATGATATGAAGCTTTCCCATTGTCTCTTTCTGCAGATGTAGTCAATTTGATTTCTATGTATTCCATCTGGTCAGGTCCATGTGTATAGTGGTATCTTATGCTGTCTAAAGAAGGTGTTTGAAATGAAGAAATCATTGATTTTGCAGAATTCTATCATGTGAACTTCAGCATCATTTCTATCACCACGGACATATTTTCCAACTACTGACCTTCCAACTTTGCTCCCAACTTTTGCATTCCAATCAGCAGTAATGATCAATACATCTTTATTCCATGTTTGATGAATTTCAGATTGAAGATGTTGGCAGAATTCTTCTATTTAATCCTCACTGGCTTTAGTGGTTGGTGTGTAAATTTGAATAATAGTGATATTATCTGGTCTTCCCTTTAGGCGCATGGATATTACCCTATCACAGACAGCGTTGTACCTCATGACTGATCTGGATAAATTCTTTTTGACGATGAACACAACACCATTCCTCTTCAATTTGTCATTTCTGGCAAAGTAAACCATGTGGTCATCAGATTCAAAATGGCCAATACCAGTCCATTTCAGCTGACTAATGCCTAAGATTTTGACGTTTATGCACTCCATTTAATTTTTGACAACTTCCAATTTTCCCACATTCATACTTCATACATTCCATGTTCTGATTTTTAATGGATGTTTACAGCTGTTTCTCTTCATTTTGAGTTGTGCCCCATAAGCTAATGAAGGTCTCATGGGCTATTCTCCCACAGGCTTTACTCCATTAGCATCACCACAGTCAACTTTAATTTGAGGAGGCAGCTCTTCCCCAGTCACATTTTGAGTGCCTTCCAACCTGAGGAGCTCATTTTCCAGCACAATATCTGGTAGCGTAGTGGTTACGAATCGGGGCTGCGAACTTTAAGGTCAGCGGTTCGAATTTACCAGCCTCTCCGCGGGAGAAAGATGAGGCTTTCTACTCCCATAAATATTTACACCCTCGGAAACCCTGTACAGGGTTGCTATGGGTCGGAACCGACTCAACGGCACTTAACAACAACAACAACAACATATCTGACAGTGTTTGTCTGTTATTCATAAGGTTTTAAGTGACCAAATGTTTGGAAGTAGTTCATCACTCCTTCTTCCTAGTCTATCTTAATCTGGAAGCTTATCTGAAACTTTTCCACCATGGGTGACCCTGATGGTATTTATGATACCAGTGGCATAGCTTCCAGAATAACAGTAACTCACAAGACACCACAGTACAAAAAACTGACAGACGACATGGAAGGAATACATAGAATCACTGTACCAAAAGGAAATGGCTGATTTTCAACCGCTTCAAGAGGTAGCATATGAACAAGAGCCAATGACACTGAAGGAAGAAATCCAAGGAATTTTGGATTTGAAAGAATTGAAGGAATTTTGCAAAGAACAAGGCACCAGGAATTGAGGGAATAAAAATTGAAATCTTTCAAGAAAGTGATGCAGCACAGGAGGCATTCATTCATCTATGCCAAGAAATTTGGAAAAAAACTACCTGGCCAGCTGATTGGAAGATCCATATTTATGCCCATTCCAAAGAGAGGTGACCCAACAGAATGTTGAAATCATTGGTCAATCTCTTTGATATCCCATGTGAGTAAAGTTTTACTAAAGGTAATACAGAAACAGCTGCAAGCATACATTGACAGAGAACTTCCAGAGGTTCAAGC
>NW_006408520.1:55390877-55391929 GCF_000296735.1 Chrysochloris asiatica
AAAGTGCCACGGGCTGCTCATAGAACCAACAGATCTGTGTTGGAAAAAGTGCAGCCAGAGTGCTCCTTGGAGGCCAAGATGGCCAAACTTCGTCTGAAATACTTTGGACATATTGTCAGGAGGGACTAGTTGCTGGAGATATCCTATTTGGTAAGTTGGAGGGTTAGAGAAAAAGAGGGAGACCCCCAGTGAGATGGATTGGGAAAGTGACAGCGTCAATGGGCTCAAGTGTGGCAACAATAGTGAGGTTGGCCCAGTATCAGGCAGTGTTTTGTTCTGTTGTGCATAAGGTCGCTATGAGTTGGCACCCACTCGATGGCACCTAACAACAACAACATCAACCAGAACACTGAGAATACAAGTTTGTTCCTTAATCTAAAGAATCCTGGGTGCTGTGGGAAGACTTTCCTTGCCTTGATACCTCTAAAGCAAACAGCTGGCTTTAGTTGAAAAAACCCAAACAGTCTGCTTTTCTTCTCTGCTCTCTTTCAATAATGAATCTCCTGTTCTCTCAGTGATTATGGGTTGGTCTGCATGTGTTTTCAAATGTGGATGTTCCAGCACTAAAGGTTATAGATGGGGTTCAGGATTTCATTTAAGGACTCATACTCTACAAAGTCTTAAGGCAATAAACTCTCTCTTTCTATTCAAATTCTAATTGCCCTTTTAACAAATCCAGTCAAATATAGGCTGATGATAGGCTTACAAACTCTCTGTAATCATAATTCCCAAAATTCATTTCTATCACACATGCATATCTGTTTTATAACAATAAACAGGATAAACCAATATCCATAAGGCAGTCAGACACATAAACTTTTAAAATCATCCAAGTTCAATCTTTTCTTATTCCTTTTACTAACTCCATTTATATGCATATGGCCTTGGGCCTCTGGCAGGGTTAATATAGTAGGCCTTGCCGCCTATCAGCCATGCTGTTTAACCAGTGTGACATCTGCTTTAGACAACTCCAGAAGTTGCTTGTCTCCCCTAAGGCAGGAGGTAATTTTTTTTCTCTTTCAGTCATTATATTTAACAGAATATACCACATC
>NW_006408520.1:55393240-55394396 GCF_000296735.1 Chrysochloris asiatica
TGACAACGTATTCCCAACAGAGATTAAAGCCACAGGTAAAGAGGTTAGGATTTACAACACATTATAATTACAGAACACAATTTCATGCATAATAGCTATTGTTACTTCAACTGCTGTATATATATATATGAAATTGAAATTGTGTTCTGTAATTATAATGTGTTGTAAATCCTAACCTCTATATCTGTGGCTTTAATCTCTGTTGGGAATACATTGCCATCATTATTTTAATTACACAGGATTTGCATAGGATATATATTGAATCAATCTCTTTTAAGATATGTTGTTGTTGTTAAATGCCAGTAAAGTCAGTTCAGACCCATAGCGATGCTTTAAAGGGTTTCCAAGAAATGACTGGAGAGCTTGAACTGCCGACCTTGTGATTCAAACTGACTTTGCAGTCCAGAGCATTAATCCGCAGCACCCCAAGAGATCAAACAAACAAGCTATTAAGCAAAGATGGGGAAGAGAGATGCCATGCATGTTACTATGCAATGATTGCAAAGGAGTAGAAGCTCAAAAGAGATTATGGCCTTCCTCCAGAGTCAATAGAGAGAGAAAGCGTCTCCTAAACCTGGCATCCTGAATTCAATTTCTAACCTCCTAAATTAAGAGATAATAAATTCCTGTTTGTGAAAGCCACCAATTTATGGTATTTCTTTTATTGTTATTGTTAGGTGCCATCGAGTCAGTACTAATTCATAACAACCCTATGCACAACAGAATGAAACACTGCCCGATCCTGGGCCAACCTCACTATTGTTGCCATGCTTAATCCCGTTGATGCTGCCACTTTGCCTATCCATCTCGCTGGGGGTCTTCCTCTTTTTCTCTGACCCTTCACCCTACCAAACATAATATCCTTCTGCAGTGACTGGTCCCTCCTAACAATATGTCCAAAATATGAGAGATGAATTGTCCATCCTGGCCTCCAAGAAGCACTCTGGCTGCACTTCTTCCAACACAGATCTGTTGGTCCATTAGGCAGCCAATGGTACCTTTAATGTTCACCTCCAACACCATTTTTCAAATGCATCAATTCTTCTATGATCTTCCTATTCACTGTCCAGCTTTCACATGCATATGAGGTTATTGAAAATACCATGGCTTGGGTCAGGCTCACCTTAGTCCTTAAGCTGACATCTTTGCTCTTCAA
>NW_006408520.1:55399996-55413309 GCF_000296735.1 Chrysochloris asiatica
TATTGTTGTTATTGTTAAATACCATGGAGTCAGTTCCAACTCACAGTGACCCTGCACAGGTTTCCAAGGCTGCAAATCTTTGTGGGAGCAGAAAGACTCATCTTCCTCCCGCGGACTAGCTGTTAGTCTCGAACTGCCAACCTTGGGACTAACAGCCCTATTTGTAACCTCTACATTACCAGAGCTCCTTTTATAGCAGCACTAAATAACATTATGAAGAATGGCAATTCCAGAATATTTAATTGTGCTCATGAGAACCTAGACCAAGAGGCCTATGAACAGAAAAAGATACTTTTGAATGGTTTAAAATTATAAAAGGTGTATGATATACACCTTTTAACATGACTAGCTAATCTATATCTTATGCAAATAATCTAAGAAGCTAGACTGTATGAAAAGAATACAGCATCAGGATTGGTGCCAAAACCATAATCTGTGATTTGCAGGTGATACAACCCTACTTGATCAATGTAAACAGGGTTTGAAGCATTTACAGATTCAGATAAAAAACTCCATCCTTAAATATGGATTATACCTCAACATAAAACAAAATTTCTCACAAGTGGATAGATTAGCAACATCATGATAAATGGATAAAATAATGAATTTGTGAATGATTTCATTTTACTTGAATTCACAAACTATGCCCATCTGCTGCAAATGGTCTGTTTATAGTGTAAAAAAGGAAAGATGTCACATTGAGGATGAAGATGTGCCTGAGCAAAAACATTGTAGTTTCAATCACCTCGTATGCATGTGAAAGTGGGACAAAGAATAAGGAAAACTGGAGATGAATTGGTGTCTTTGAATTATGGTATTGGCAAAGACTATTCAATGCACCATGCATGGACTAAACGAAGAATGAGTAAATCTGTCTTGATCGAAGTACAGGCAGAATGATGCTTAGAAGGGAGAAAGACTTCATAGCATGTACTGTGGACATGGTATTAGGAGGGAACAGTACTTGGAAAAAGACATCATGCTTGGCAAAGCAAAGGTCAGCAAAAGAGAGAAAGACCCTAAAAGAGATGGACCAAACAGTTTCCGCGACAGTGACCTCAGAGGTAGGAATAATTGTGCAGATGGCACAGGACCTAGCATTGCTTCAATCTATTGTATGTAGGTCACTATGAGTTGGAAGGAACTCAAAGTCATCTAACAACAACAGATAATTAAGGACAATAGTAAACACGTATGATAACTTTCCCTAATAATCTGAATCCAGCTTGCAGATAGTGAAGAAAGATTAGGAGGACCCATACTCAGTTTTTACCCCTTTGACCAGTAAGCTACATATTGTTCTGCTCACATATCATTGTTTTGAATGAGGCACTAGCCTTATATAGGTACAATTGGACTGAGAAATGTTAGTAATTCTCTTCTCAGAAACAACACTGCAATATAATACAGGAGTGCAGCATTTTAAATCTATCTCTGTGAAAGGATTCAGAGTTAATATGCATCAGACATTGACCAAGTATAGAGTAAGCAGCCCAGATGGAAAGATGTTTAAGTGTTCAGTTGCTAATTGAAAGGTGGATCGTCTGAACCCACCCAGCAGCTAATCATGAAGAAAGGACCTAGCAATCTGTTCCTATAAGCATTACAGCCTAGAAAACCCTATAAGGCAGTACTATTCTGTCAAATGTCATCTCTGTTGTTGTTCTTTCTAAGTACCATTGAATTGGTTCCAACTCATAGAAACCCTGTAGGTTTCCAAGGAGCATCTGCTGAGTTTGAACTTTATTGTGGTTCAAACCACCCTTGAGGTCTAGTGCTTTATCCCATAACGCCACATCAGGACTTCTTGTACAAGTCAGATATTGACACAATGGCACCTAAGAAATGGAGTGGAGAGCATTCAGGAAGAGGAGATTATTAAAGTAAAACTGTGCAATGCGTTTTCCAGAAGTGTGAATTGAGAATAGGCAACCACTAAGTAACGCTATGGATTAATGCGCTAGATTGCAAAGTCAGTTTGACCTGCAAGGTTGGTAGTTCAAGCTCACCAGTCGCTCCTTGGAAACTCTCTACAGGGTCACTATGGGTCGTAACCAACTCAACAGCACTTAACAACAACAACATGTTGTTTGAACCACAGGGCCGGAGGTTTAAACTCACTAGGTGCTTCTGAGAAACCCTATACAGGGTTGCTAGGAGTCAGAATTGACTTGATAATACTTGACAACAGCAACATTGTCCTATAAGACTTAATCAGGTACTATTGAACAGTCCCTGGTAGCACAGTGGGTTAACCACTGAATTACTAATCTCAAGATGGATAGCACAAACCCACCAGCTGCTCTACAAAAGAAAGAAGGGACTGTCTGCTCCTGTCTGAGAACCCAAGGGAGCAGTTCTATTCTGTTCTATGTAGAGTCACTGTGAGTTGGAATGGACTAGATGGCAGTGAGTTTGTTTTTTATTTTATACATGTTCATTCTTTTGTACTGAAAATATAGAGATAAAAATCTTCTTGATATAAAAACTTTACTTCTAAAATTTTTATCGAAGACAGACACATACTCAGCAAACTTTATTTTTCTCCCTAAAATGTCTTCTGTTTATGATTCCTAACACACATAAATTAACAGAGTCAAAGTTAATCTTAACTTTTTTAATCCTTGGAAAATCCTGAGCTAGCTATTAGATAATTCATTTATTGGAACGTCACTTTCACAAATGCTTGCAACATGTTGAATTATCTAATTGGGACACGAGATAAGGTGGTAAACAAGATGATGAGTATCCCATCGCTCACAGATCATACATCCTTGTGGAAGTCGTATGAGTTGGTAATAATTTCCAAATTGACTGACAGCTTGTTGGAGTTTGAAGTTGGCATATCAATAGCATTTTAGAAATGACATCTTATATGAAGTTCTTCATATATAGTTTATTATTATTATTTTACACACTTCTAGAAGATAACTTTTCAGTGCTCTATGTTTTGAGAATTAATATATAAAATCAAGTTTATATGTAAGACTATTTAAAATATACTTTTTTTTATTTTATCCTAGAATCTAAAATAAATATATAAAAATAAATTTAGTAGGAATGATTAGATGAGATTTTTAAATACTTGATTATTGGAGGAAGTATTAGATAAAATAAAATTAGAGATAGACAGGAAATTTCATTTGGAGGATTAATCTAATGCATTAGATTATGGCCAAATCTTCCTATATTTATAATTCAATATAACTTTAAAGGCAACTTTTCAGCTAACATCTCATTTCTTTTTGTTGATTCCAGTAGCTGAAATTGGAGTTAGAACTCATCTTTCCATTTAAATGCAGATGCAGTCTTTCCTCCTGAGGGAGAACAAGTCATTTCTTTTGACTGAAATACTAAAATTTAGGGAAGTTCCATTTACATAAATATTCCTTCCCTGCATGAGATGTCTTTCTTGGTGATATCTAGAATATTTATTGCAATAATTTTATAAGCTCTTTATAATTTCTTCATAGTTTTAATCTACAGTTGTATATTCTAAATAAAATAGATACATTAAGTAAATTTTGAGTGGACAAGGGGAAGTTTGGTTGAAAATTTAAAGTGCAAGTGATAATTAAACAGGACTGAGTGACCGGATCAGAATAGAACTACAGGATGCTTAAAAGCTAGATGCATTGATATACTGGTAAAGATATAAGATGTAGAGCCATTTTGTGTCTTTTTTTTCCCTTATCATTTAAAAATTGAATCCTGATAAGAGTGTTTTAAAATATAGAGCCTTGGGTTATGTATGTCACCTCATCTAATGTATACTTGAAAAGCTGCAATACTTATCGCTGATGTGAAGATTTATAACACAGGGAAAATCAAGGAGTTGTGATAAATCAATGTAAAAGAATCATACAGCAACTTATTAAATATTTTTATTGTATTGAATAATACTAAAGAGATAGCTCCTTTTTAGAGTACACTTCACTTCACAATTTTTTTGCCATATCAAATGCTTTAATCAAGAACTGATGGTATTGAAGGAAGAATTCCAACTAGCACTGAAGGCACAGGCAAAAATCAAGGCTTTAAGAAATTACAAAATATCAATTCATATGCTTAAATACACAAATGTAACACTGGAAGCACTCACTCATCTGTGCCAAGATATTTGGAAGGCCAAAAGGTTACCTGACCAACTGTCTGGAAGACAGCCATATTTGTTCTTATTCTAAAGAAAGGTGAAACAACAGAAAGCAGAAATTATTTATCAATTTAATTGATAGCACATGCAAGTAAAGTTTGCTGATGATAATTTAAAAAAAAATAACATTATTGGAGAAGTACACCCACAGAGAGCAGCCAGTAATCCAAGCTAAATTCAGAAGACATGGAATGAGGGCTGTTATTGCAGATGTCAGATGGATTTTGGAAGAAAGCAGAGAATATCAGAAATACCTGTGTTTTATTGACTATACAAAGGCATTCAACTGTGTGGATCACAGCAAAGTATGCATTACATTGTAATGAATGGATATTTCAGAACCTTTCATGGAATTCCAGAGCAAGTCTGCTAATGCAAAAGCTGTACATATACCAAAAGGCAGTTGTTTGAACAAAATAAGAGGATAGTACTTCATTTTAAAATCAGGAGATATGTGTGTCATTGTTGTATCTTCTCATCATACTTATTCAGTCTGTATGTTAAGGAAATAATCTGAGAAGCTAGATATGGTGTAATGAATTATCTAAGATGATCCTTACCATCAAATGACTGATGTATTTGTGGCACATCAAGAGGATTGGATAGCTTAGTAATACTGTAAATAAGGAATACGAGAATTTATCAGTTTTATCATCATGCTAGTTTTAAAATATGAGTAATTGATGGTCTATTTCACAGTTTTTCCCAGTCTTGTTTTAACTGATGATATGGAGTTTTCCATCATCTCTTTCCATGTAGTCAATTTGATTTCTATGCATTTCATATGATGAGGTCCATGTGTATAGTTGTCTCTTATGCTGTTTAAACAAGGTATTTGAAATGAAGAAATCATTGGTTTTGCAGAACTCTATCATGCATTCACCAACATAATTTCTATCACTAAGGCCATATTTTCCAATTACAGATCCTTCCTCTTTGCTCACAACCTGTGCATTCCAGTCACCAGTAATGACCAATACATTTTGATTGAACAATTACTCATATGAAAAATCAAACTGAAGCTGAAGAAAATGAAAAAAAGTCCACTAGAGCCAAAATATGACCTTGAATATGTCACACCTGAATTTAGAGATCATCTGAAGAACAGATTTGATACATTACACACTAAAGACCAAAGACCAGAAGAGCTGTGGGATGACATCAAGAACATCATGCATGAAGAAAGCAAAAAGTCATTGAGAAGACAAGAAAGATGGAAAAGATAAAAATGGATGTCAGAAGAGACTGAAACTTGCTCTTTAGCATAGAGATCCTAAAGCAAAGGGAAGAAATGAGGAGGTCCAAGAGCTGAACAGAAAATTTCAAAGATCAGCTTGAGAAGATAAAGTCAAATATTACAATAAAATGTGCAAAGATCTGGAATCAGAAAACCAAATAGAAGAACACATTCAGCATTTCTCAAGCTGGGGAAACTGAAGAAAAAATTCAAGCCTTGACTTTTGTTGTTGAAAGATTCTCTGGGCAAATTATTGAAAGATGCAGAATGCATCAAGAGAAGATGGAAGGAATACAGTGAGTCACTGTACCAAAAGGAAATGGTTAATGTTCAACTGTTTCAAGAAGTAGCATATGGTCAACAGCCAATGACACTGAAGGAGGAGGTCCTAGGTGCAATGAAGGAATTTTGCAAAGAACAAGGCACCAGGAAATGATGGAATAAAAATTGAAATCTTTCAAGAAAGTGAGGCGGCACAAAAGGCATTCACTCATCTCTGACAAGAAATTTGGAAGACAGCTATCTGGTTGACTGATTGGAAGAGATCCATATTTGTGCCCATTCCAAAGAGAGGTGACCAACGGAATGCCGAAATCACCAGACAATCTCTTTGATATCCCTTGCAAGTAAAGTTTTACTAAAGGTAATACAGAGATGGCTGAAAGCATACATTGACAGAGAACTTCCATAGGTTCAAGCCAGATTCAGAAGAGGCCATGGAAAAAGGGATATAGTTGCTGATGTCTGATGGATCGTGGCTGAAAGCAGAGAATATCAGAAAGATGTTTTCCTGTGCTTTATTGACTATGAAAAGGCTTTCAATTGTGTGGATCATGACAAGCTATGGACAACATTGACAAGTATGAGTGTTCTAGAACACTTAATTGTGCTCATGAGGAATCTGTACATGCACCAAGAGGCAGTTGTTCAAACAGAACATGGGAACACTGAATGGTTTAAAATTAAGAAAGCTGTGTGACAAGGTTGTATTCTTTCACCATACTTATTCAACCTGTATGCTGAGCAAATAATCTGAGAAACTGGGTTATATGAAGAAAAATATGGCATCAGGATTGGAGGAAGACTCATTAACAACCTGTGATATACAGATGATACAATCTTGCTTGCTGAAAGTAAAGAGGACTTAAAACATTTACTGATGAAGATCAAAGAGCAAAGGCTTTGGTATGGATTACATCTCAATGTAAGGAAAACAAAAATCCTCACCACTGGGCCAGTAAACAACATTCTGATCAATGGAGAAATGATTGAAGTTGTCAAGGACTTCTCTCTTCTTTGATTAATTATCACACTCATGGAAGCAGCAGTCAAGAAATCAAACGACATATTGCATTAGGCAAATCTGCTGCACAAGACCTTTTTCAAGTGTTGAAGAACAAAGATGTCAGCTTCAGGACTAAGGTACGGCTGACCTAAGCTTGGTATTTTCAATAACCTCATATGCATGCGAAAGCTGCACAGTGAATAAAGAAGACTGTAGAAGAATTGATGCTTTTGAGTGATGTTGTGGGAGGAGAGTATTGAAGGTGCTACGGGCTGCCAAAAGAACCAATAGATCCATTTTGGAAGAAGTTCAGGCAGAGTGGTCCTTGGAGGCCAAGATGGACATACTTCGTCTCTCATACTTCAGACATATTGTCAGGAGGGACCAGTCACTGGAGAAGGATATTGTATTTGGTAGGGTGAAGGGTCAGAGAACAAAAGGAAGACCCACAAAGAGATGGATTGGCCAAGTGGCAGCATTGATGGACTCAAGTATGTTAACAGTAGTGATGTTAGCCCAGGATTGGGCAGTGTTTTGTTCTGCTGTGCATAAGGTCACTATGGATTGGTACTGACTCGATGGCACCTAACAACAACAACAGTTTTAAAAAGATAAATACTAGAGGTGAAAAGGGGGATTGCATGACCTTCAAGAAAGAAGAGTCAGCAATGGAATCTACCCTTGAGCCCAGGGTCCCTGTGCTGGCAACCTCCTTGATCCAGGAAATAGTGAGTTGTGATACCAAAGATACTGAGAGAAGCAGTGGTAGATAGAGTAACAGCAGCAGCAGAGGCAACAGAACCAAGAGATGGCACAAGATTGAGTGGTAGGCCTCCTGACTCATAGGGAGAGAAAGCTAATTTCTATCAAGCAGGTGGTTTGCTGGTAGAGTCTAGAGTGCCTCCAGGCAGTTGGTGGAGCTGAGTTTGCTGAACCACAAAACTAGCTTTGAGCACCTGCCACTGAGGCTTACTGGTATAGAGGGGTGCCTCTGAACTCTTACATGAGGATCTAAAAAAGCTTTGCATGATTTTTCTGAGTAGGACAGAGACCAGAGGGCAAGAGATAGGCTAGCCTGTGGACAATGCTTAGAGGAGACTGTCCTTATTGAAGGACTATATACTGAATATTTATGAACATGGAAATTATCTGTTACTTTCCTAATTGAAATCTTGGTGTGCTGCTGTGGGTTAATGCAGTTAAGCACCTGACTGCAAGGTCGATTTGAACTTCAAGGCAGGTAGTTCAAGCTTACCAGCTGCTTCTTGGAAACCACATACAGGGTAGCTATGAGTCCAAACTGACTTCATTGTTCTCAATAACTTCCCTAATATATCCCATAATCATGAAAATTGTTCATGAATGACCATTGCAATGTGTTAGCAAACCCAGAAGAAAAGGAGGGAAAGTTGGTATTAGAATTGGTAGAACGTTTGAAGAGTAAAGGCATATCTGACCTCCACCTCAAAGGAATCAGCCTTGGGCTGTTGATCTTTATTCTCCTCTTCACTTGTGAAACTAGATCATGTCAGACTTCTCTGAAATGCCATTTTCATACTGGACTATATGTGGAAGAATGTAGCATCAGGACTGCAGGTATATTTCTAAACCATCTATGATAAACAGATGACATAACCTTGCTTGCTGAAAGCAAAGAGGACTGATAAGGATCAATGACTATAGCCATCAGTATGTATTACACCTTAACATAAAGAAAACAAAGTACCTCACAATTGGAACAATAAGCAACATTATAATGAATGGGGAAAATACTGAAGTTGTCAAGGATTTCATTTTACTTGGATCAACAATCAACACCCATGACAACAACAGTCAAAAAACTTAACAATGCATTACATTGGACAAAACTTCTAAGAAAGAACTATTTAAAATGTTAGAAAGAAACAATGTCAGTTTGAGGATTAAGGTGCATCTGACTGAATCCATGGTTCATTGCAATTTTCAATTGCCTCATATGAATATGAAGGCTCAACACTGTATAAAGAAGATTGCAGAAAGATTGATGGTTTTGATTATGGTATTGGCAAAGAATATTGTTGGCACCTTGGACTTCCAGAAGAATTAATGGACTTGTCTTGGAAGAAGTATAGTTAGAATACTCCTCAGAAGTGAGGATGGCAAGACTTCATCTTAAGTACTTTGGACACGTTATCAGGAGGAACTAGTCCTTCAAGGAGGATATCATGTTTGGAAAAAATGGTCAGAATAAAGGAAAAAAATCCTCAACAAGTATAGTTGATGCGTTGGCTGCAACAGTGGACTCAAAAAGAGCAACAATTGTGAGAATGGAGGCAGTATTTCGTTCTGTTGTCCTTAAGGTTGCTATGAGTAGGTACTAATTCAAGGTATCTAACAACAATATGTACTTGAGGTATTAAACATATTCAAGGAAAAATCTTTAATTTAATTTTTCTATAAACTATTTGAGTCTCTCATAGATATCTTGTTGTTATTAGTTGCAAAAAGTCAGTTGTGACTCATAGGGACCTTATGCACAGAAGAATGAAATACTGCCCAATCCAGCACTGTCCTTAAAATTGTTGTTATGTTTGACCCCACTCTGCTGCAACCATATCAGTTCATCTCATTTGGGGTCTTCATCTTTTTCACTGACCCTCCACTTTACCAAACATAATGTCCTTTTCCAGAGACTAGTCCCTCCTGACAACAGACAAAGTATTGGCATCCTGACTTCTAAGGAACATTCTGGCAGTACTTCTTCCAACACAGATTTGTTTATTCTTCTGGAAGTCTATGGTACTTTCAATATTCTTTACATATACCACAATTCAAATGTTTTGCTTCTCCATTCTACCTTATTCAGTGTTCAACTTTCACATGTGTAAGGCATGAGTCAGCGTAACTTTCAACCTCAAAGTGACATCTTTGCTCTTGAACACTTCAAAGAGGTCTTGTGCAGCAGATTTGCCTAATGCAATGCATCCTTTGATTTCTTGATTACTATTCTCAAAATTGTCAATTATGGATCCAAGCAAAATGAAGTCTTTGACAACTTCAATCATTCTACACTTATCTTAATATAATTAAATGGTCCAGCTGTGAGGTTTTCTTATTTCTTTACATTCAGTTGCAATCCATATTGAAGGCTGTAGTCTTTGATTTCATCAGCAAATAGTTTAAATCCTCTTCACATTCAGCAAGCAAGGTTGTGTCATCTGCATATCACAGGTTGTTAGTGAGTCTTCATTCTATTCTGATGCAATGTTTTGCTTTATAATGTTACCTTCTCAGATTAATTGCTCAGCATGCAGATTAAATAAGTAAAGTGAAAGAATATAAAGTAAAGTGAAAGGTGCACACCTTTCCTGATACTAAGCCCTTCAATATCTCCTTGTTCTATTCAAACAACAGCCTCTTGCTCCATGTACAGGTTCCTTAGGAGCACAATTAAGCGTTCTTGGGAAAAGAAAAATACATTTTTCCAATGTAGATTCCAAATCATAGAGACCCTGAATAAAGTTTCCAAGGCTGTAAATCATTAATGGAGCAGAAAATCTCATAGTTTTCTCTTGGAGTGGCTGGTGGTTTCCAACAGCTGACTCTGGTTAGCAGCCCAACACATAAGCCACTGATCCCCAGGGCTCCTTCCCTACTCTTAAGTTTTCATTGTTGTTATCAAGTGCTGTCAAGTCCATTCCAATTGATAGTGACCCTGTATAGGGTGTCCAACGAGCCACTTATAGGTTTGTTATGATGATGATCCACACAATCAAATATCTTCGAATAGTCAATAAAGTACAAGTAAACTTTTTTCTGTTATTCCCTGCTTTTAGCTAAGATCCTTATATTGTCCGTAAAGATAGCACTAATTCCATGTCCTCTTTTGAATCCAGCCTGAACTTTTTGGCAGTTCTTTGCTGATGTCCAGTTGCAACAGTTTTGTTGTTGTTGTTGTTGTTGTTGTTGTTGTTCTTTAATTATGTTCAGCAAAATTTTACTTGCATGTACTGTTAATGATATTTTTCAATGATTTCCAAATTCTGTTAGATCACCTTTCATTAGAATGTGTACAAACAGATCTCTTTCAATCCATTGATTAGGTAGCTGTCTTCCAAATTTCTTGGTATAGAAAACAGAGCACCCCTAGTGCTGCATCAGTTTGTTGAAACATATAAATTTGTATTCCATCAATTTATGGAGACTTATTTATCATTAGTGCCTTCATTGCTACCTGGAACTCTTCTCTTAACATCATCAGTTCTTGATCATATGATATCTCTTGAAAAGGTTGAAAATTGGCCAACACTTTTTGGCACAGTGCCTCTGTTTTCTTTCCATCTTAGTTTGATGCTCCCTGCGTTATTCAATATTTTGCTTATTTTTGTTGTTTAGTGCTGTCAAGTCAGTCTGACTCATAGTGACCCTCTATAGGGTTTCTGAGGAGTGATTGGTGGGGTTGAAGTGTCAACATTGAGGTTCAAACCAACCTTCCAGTTCAGTGCTTATGCTAGAGTGCCACACCAGAACTCCTTCAATATTTCACCCAGAGATTTGAAATTTTTCTTCAGCTCTTTCAGCTTGAGAAATGTCTTTCATTTTTCAGACTTCAGGTCTTTGCAGATTTCATTATAATCCTTGATTTTTGTCTTCTCAAGCTGCCTTTGTAAAATTTCCATTCAACTCTTTTACTTTATCAGTTCTTCTATTCCCTTTAACAGCAGTACTTTCAAGAGTAAGTTTCAGTTTATTCTGACATCTATTTTGGTCACCTATTTAATTACTGTCTTTTTAGTAATATATGATGTGTTTGTGTCATCCACAACTCTTTTGGTCTTCAGTCATTATTGTTTAATGCATCAAAACTATTTTTAATATGATCTCTAAATTCAGGTGGGATATACTGAAGGGCAATTTTTCTCCCTCATGGGCTTGTTTTAGTTTTCTTCAGCTTCAGACTGAATCAGCATATGAGCAATTGATGACGTATGCCACTGCATTTGTTTTGGTTGATGAAATTGACCTCCTCTAGAGGAAGTCCCTCCAGCGAGATGGACTGACAAAGTGGCAGCATCAATGGGCTCCAGCATGGCAACAATTGTGAGGTTGGCCCAGGATCAGGAAGTGTTTCATTCTGTTGTGCATAGGGTTGCTATGAGTTGGTACCGACACGATGGCACCTAACAACAACAACAACATAGTGTGTTTCCACAGATATAGATTAGATTTCTGTGTATTTCATCTGATGAGGTCCATGTGTATAGTCACCATTCATATTCTTTTAAAAATATATTTACAATGAGTAAGTAATTGGTCTTGCAAAATTATATCATGTGATTTCCAGTATTGCTCCTATTGCCAAGGCCATATTTTCCAACTACTGCTCCATACACTTTGTTTCCAACCTTTGCATTCCAATCACCAGAAATTTTCAATAATCTTGATTGCATGATTGATCAATTTTAGACTGAAGAATTTGGTAGAATTCTTAAATTTTTATCACCACTGGCTTTGGTTGTTGGTGAGTAAACTTTAATAGTAGTTTTATAAACTTGTCTTTCTTGTAGTTATATGGATAGTCTTTTTATCATAGACAGCATTGTACTTCTAGACAGATTTTTAAATGCTCTATTCAACAATATAAGCAACCCCATTCCTCTTCAATTTGTCATTCACAGCATAGTAAACCATATATGATTGTGTGATTCAAAATGACCAATACTTGTACATTACAGGTCACTAATGCCTAGGACATCAATCTTTACGCATTACATTTCAATTCTGACAACTTCCAATTTTCCTAGATTCATACTTCATACATTCCATGTTCTGATTATTAATGGATTTTTGCAGCTATTACTCCTCATTCTGAGTGTGACACATCATCAAATAAAAGTCCTGAAAGTTTTACTCCGTACAAGTCATTATGGGCAATTCTACTTTGAGGAGATAGCTCTTTCCCAGTTGTATTATGAGGGCATTCCAATCTGAGGGCTCATCGTCTGGTATAACATCTGACAATGTTTTACTCCTGTTCATAAGGTTTTCAGTGGCTAATCATTCTAAAGTGGTCTACTTCTCTTTCTTAATCTGTCTTAGTCTAGAACTTCATTGAAACTTACCCACAATGGGTGACCCTGCTTGAATTTAAAATTCCAATGACATAGCTTCCATCATTACAGTAACACACTAACCACCACAGTCTGACAAAGTGACAGACAAGTCAAAGGTTCAAACCCACAAGCTGCTCCTTGGAAACCCTATACAAGGTCACTATTAGTCAGAATCGACTTGACAACAACCTTGCAGTTTAAACTGACCTTTCAGTCCAGTGCATTATCCCACAGTGCCACACCAGGACTCCATATATTTAGATGCTGTTGTTGAGTGTCTTCTAGTTGGTTCTGATCCATATACCCAGTATAGGATTTCCAAGGAGCAGCTGGTGAGCTTGAACTGCTGACCTTGTGGTTCAAATGACTTTGCAGTCTAGAGCATTAACCCACAGTGCCACACCAGTATAGTTGTTGTTTGGTACCATTCAGTTGGTTAAGACTTGTAACAACTTTGTATAGGGTTTCTGGGAGCAGATTAACAGTCCAATGTTGATCCTATACCACCACACAAGGACATGCTCTCTAAAAACAAAACAAAACAAA
>NW_006408520.1:55415039-55416816 GCF_000296735.1 Chrysochloris asiatica
AACTGCAACATAGTCTCAAACATAATAACTGTTGTGAAAATGGTCAGTGTTTTGTTCTATTGTACATAGGGTTTCGTTTTGTTGTTATGAGTTATAATCTGTTCAAAGAACTCCAGAAACAACATATATAGAGCATTTTGCAGTCGATTTTATAATGCACCTACTCCCTTCATTGAGATCCTGCTTATTGTTGATATGAAGTGCCATCAAATACGTTCTGACTCATAGCAACACTGTACAGGGTTTCTGAGGAGCAGCTGATGAGTTTGAACCACTGACATATAGTAAGCAGTCCAGTGCTATCCAACAGTACCACACATGGATTCCCCAGAAAAAATTGATTTATGCGTAAGAGCATAGTTTGCCAATACAAAGATTTAAGCAAGTTCATTCAGTCATTAAACAACAAAATGGATACTTCCCACATTATAGATAATAGAGATATTGCGGTTAAACAATCTGTCCAAATCATGTAGCATACAGTCCAATGGAACAACCAAATTTTCAGTAGAGATTATTTTGTAAACATTAATCTAAAACAGCATTCACTGATACCACCTTCACCTGTTTTCCCAGACTCCTTTGTTATCTCCTAGAGACTCTCTTTCTATTGATAAAAGCTACATCATCCTAAATGAATTCTTGTCATACTACACTTTCTGTGCATGGTGCTATCCCCACCATTTCTCTGTCAGTTTGTTGCTCTGTGGTGGCTTGCACACTGCCGTGATGCTGGAGGCTATGTCACCAGTATTTTGAATGCTGGCAGAGTCATCCATATTGGACAGGTTTCAATTGAGCTTCCAGACTAAGACAGACTTGGCAGGAGGAGAGGTGGATTACTTCTGAATGCATAGTCAATGAAGATTATTAATAGCAATAAAACTCTGTCAGATAGCACTAGAATACTGAATATGGAAACATGATAAATAGCACCGAATATTGTCAGATATAGTGCTAGAAGATGAGCCCCTTAGGTTGGAAGGCAATACAAATACAACTGGGGAAGAGCTGTCTTCTCAAAGTAGAATTGACTGTAATGTCATAAACGGAGTACAGTTTTAACGACCTTCATTAGCTGATGGGGTACAACTCAAAATGAGGAGAAGCAGTTGTAAATTTCCATTAATAATTGTATCACAGAATGTCTGAAGTCCAACTTGTTAGGGGTCTTCCTCTTTTTCTCCGACCCTCCACCTTACCCAGCATGACATTTTAGGAAAACTGGAAACTGTCAAAAATGAAATGGAATGTGCAAACATTGATATCCTAGGCTCAAGTAAGTCCTGCTGTGACACTGCCTGCTGGGTGGCAAGGTCAGTGTGAGCCACAAGGTCGGCAGTTCAAGCTTAACAGCCATTCCTCAGAAACCCTATACAGGTTTGCTATGAGTCAGAACTGACTCGATAGCACTTAATAAGCGTAAACTAAAATGTACTGGTATTGGCCACTTTGAATCTGTCAATCACATTGTTTACTATTCAGGAAATAACAAATTGATGAGAATGATGTCACATTCATCAACTAAAAGAACATTTAAAGATCTATCTTGAGTTATAATACTGTGATAGGATAATGTCCATATGCCTATAAGGAAGAGCAGTTAATAACACTATTATTCAAATTTATGCACCAACCACTATAGCCAGTGATGATGAAATTGAAGAATTCTACCAAATTTATGAAGAAAAACGTGGCATCAGGATTGGAGGAAGACTCATTAACAACCTGCGATATGCAGATGATACAACCTTGCTTGCTGAAAGTGAAGAGGACT
>NW_006408520.1:55417554-55420045 GCF_000296735.1 Chrysochloris asiatica
TATGAGTCAGTTCCGACTCGATGGCACCTGACAACAACCACATTTTTCAGTCTAAAATTGATCAAGCATGCAATCAAGATGTATTAAAAATTACTGGTGATTGGAATGCAAAGGCTGGAAACAAAGAACAAGGATTAGTAGTTGGAAAATATGGCCTTGTTATATAAATGATACTGAAGACGGTATGTTAGAAGTTTGCAAGTCTAATTACTTTTTTTATTATTGCAAATGCACTTTTTAAAACAACATAAGTGATATCTGCACACATGGATTTCAACAGACGGAATACACAGAAATCAAATTGACTATATCTGTGATAAGAGATGGTGGAAAACTCTATCAGACTAAACAAGGTCAGGACTAGATGGTGGAACTGATCGTTAATTGCTAACATGTAAATTCAGGCTGAAACTGAAGAAAATTACAAGGCCATGAGACAAAATATGACTCTGAATCTTGACTTTACTTTAGAGATCATCTCAAGAACAGATCTGATGCATTAGAAACTAATGATTGAAGACCAGACTAATTATGGGATAGCATCAAGAACATCATACAAGAAGAAAGAAAAATGTACAAGACACCAGATAATATGGATGAACTTTGAGGATATTATGTTGAGTGAAATTAGTCAGTCACAAAAGGAGAAATACTACATAGGACCACTACTGTAAAAGACTAAGAAAAGAACCCATACTAAAGGGGGTGGATTCTTTGCTGGTTATTGAAATGTTGGGGGTTGGGTGAGTGGAGGGAGTTGGGAAGGTGGAGCACAAAGTAGAGAATAGACACAGGATAGTTTGGGAGCTAGGGATGGGGACAATACACAAGAAGGAATAGGAAAATGGAAGAACAAGTTGATGGGAAAACAATTAGGCAGGTTTGCATGGGCTAAGTGGGACAGAGGTAAATAATGATGTATGCACAACCTTGGAACAACAGGGTTCTGGGATACAGGGATTGAGACGTGGTTGGAATGGGCAAAGGGGGGGAAATAATGTTAAGATGCTTGGCTGTCTTTTGAATCTGGGTTTCCGTTCAATACCATTATAAAATAGACACTGGAGGGAGAGAGAAAAGATTAGCCAAAAATATCACCATAGAAACTTGTAAGTCTGTCTTGTGCCTATAACTGATTGGAATACCTAAAATGGGGCTACAAAGTGCCCAGTGAAGGAGGGCTCCTGTGGAGCCTCTGCATTACATAATACCATAGGTGGAGTCCTGAAACCCATCCAGAATCTTCTGAGGTGGGAAATTTCCACTTGAAAGGACAAGCAGACCAGCCTGGAGTGACTAGACGAACAGAAGATACTTCTTGAAAGAAATATGTACAGGAAAAATACAAAACAATAATGGCAATCTGACTGATTACTATAAGATTAAGCAAGTTGCTCACCCAGGAGATATCAAGGCATGTGATTTTGTCTCCTCAGGGCAAACCCCCTCCCAAGACTAAAACTCAATGGGAATACAGGAGCAGCCATGCGCTCTGATTGGTGACCACATTCGTCACCAATAAGGGGAAGTGAGGAAAAAACAGCAATGAAGCTGCAAGATAGGCCCTACAACGTTCAATAGACTCCTGTGAACCCGGATGGAGACCTGGTTGCCCAACAGTGTTGCAAGCCCTGGGGACTGTTGGGCCCAGGGTCAGTGACATAGCCACAGAGGACTAGCTTGGAGAGTGAAGCGTCCAGCTGTTAAGAAGAGAAGGCATATGCACAAGAACACCCACACTTGAAGATAATACCCACTTGACCTGGCTTCAATGACTGGATAATCAGAGCTCAACTAGAAGAAGAAAGAAGAAGAAAAAAAGAGTAATCTGATACAACTTGATGAACCTGACCTACACCTATGGATACAGTAGCTCAAAAGAGGGAACAAATCTTTACAGTGAGGATCATTCCCACCCCTTGCATACACAGAGTAGACAGGGATGGGCAACTTGGACATTGGCTACTCCAAATGGGGGTGCTACAAAGGCAAGACGTGACTGGCTTACAAGCTTTCAAGAGGGAACCTAGATCCAGAGAGCACAGAGGAAGGTAGAATCTCCACTGAGCAGTAGCCAATCTGACTGCGTGGGACTGATGAAAGGAGATGCAGATAGGTCTCTTCTGGTACAATAATGATTAGTGGTATCAGGATTGACTGTGATGGTTGGAAATGTAAAGGTAGATGTTTTGTAGCAAAAGCAGGGGAGTGATTGACTTTGCAGTCTAGAAGCGGAGGTCCCTGGGACCATCAAGCTAGAAGAGCAGAGAGTGGGACCCTACCCAGAGAAAGAGTAATGCCAGAGATGGAGGCAGAGATGATGGAGTGGAGAGATGGAGCTGCTGGGGACTCTAGACCCAGAGAAGGAGAGGGGATGTGTGCTGATGACTGGGGGGGCAGACTTACAGAGTATACCCTTTAGTTAGTTGATTAAGCATGGAGGGGATTGTAAACTTGGCAATGAAGCAATATATGATAGGATGAATGTAAA
>NW_006408520.1:55420250-55427365 GCF_000296735.1 Chrysochloris asiatica
GCCACCTGGCCGATACATCTCGTTGGGGGTCTTCCTCTTTTTCTCTGACCCTCCATCTTACCCAGCATGACATCCTTCTCCAGCTACTGTTCCCTCCTGACAATATGTCCAAAGTATGAGAGATGAAGTTTAGCTATCTTGGCCTCCAAGTAGCACTCTGGCTGCACTTCTTCCAAAATAGATCTATTGGTTATTTTGGCAGTCCATGGCACTTTTAATATTCTTCTCCAACACCACAATTGAAAGGCATCAATTCTTCTATGATCTTCTTTATTCACTGTCCAGCTTTCGCATCCATATGAAGTTATTGAAAATACCATGGCTTGTGTCAGGCACACTTTAGTCCTCAAGGTGACATCTTTGCTGAAGAGCAAAGATAAACTAGAGAAGACAAAATCAAATATAATAAAATGTGAAAAGATCTGATGTTAAAAAACCAAAAGGAAAGAACATGCTCAGCATTTCTCAAGTTGAAAGAAGCAAGGAAAAAATTCAAGCCTTGACATGAAATACTAAAGGATTCCTTGGGCAAAATATTGAATGATTTAAAAAATTCAAAAGAAGTTAGAAGGAATACACAGTCACTGCACCAAAAACAAATACAAATGGAAAGTTATCAACAAAATGATACAACACTGGAGGCATTCAATCTTCTATGACAAGAAATTTGGAAGACAACTACCTCGCCAAGTGACTGGAAGAGATCCATATATGTGCCCAATCTAAAGAGAAATGACCCAATGAAAGGCAAAAGTGATCAGACAATGACATTAATATCTCAGAAAGTAAAATTTTGCTTAAGATATTCTAAAAAAGCAAGACAGCTACCTGGCCAACATTTCAATGTGAGGCAACCTAACAGAATATGAAAATCATTAGATAATATTATTAATACAACATGCAAGTAAAATTCTGCTAAAATATTATTTTAAAACAGCTGCAACATTATATGGACAGGAAACTGCCACAGGTTCAAGCCAAATTCAGATGAGGATGTGGAATGAGGGATATCAGTGCTGACATCAGATGGATCTAGGCTAAAAGCAGAGAAAACCAGAAAGTTTTACCTTTGTTTTGTTGACTATGCAAAGTCTTTCAACTATGCGAATCATGATCAACTATAGACAACATTGCAGAGAATGTATATTTTGGGACACTTAACTGTACCCATGAGGTACCTGTACTTAGAACTAGAGGCAGTCATTCCAACAGAATAAGGGAACAGTGAATAGTTTAAAATTTGTAAATAGTTGTGTCAAGGTAGTATTCTTTCATCATACTTATTCAAATTTTATGCTTAGCAAATAATCTGAGAAAATGGATTATATGAGGAAGAATGCAGCATCAGGATTAGGAGAAAGACTCATTAACATCCTGTAATATGCAGATACCTTGCTTGCTGAAAGCAAATAGGACTTAAACATTTACTAATGAATTTCAAAGACCGCCTCCTTCAGTACGAGTTGCGTCTCAATGGAAGGAAAACTAAGCTCTCACTACTTGAGCAATAAATAACATAATGATAAATGGGAAAATGATTGAAGTTGTTAAAGACTTCATGTTGCTTGGATCTACTATCAAAAAATCATGGACACAGCAGTTGATGCACTGTACTGCATTAGTCAAATCTGCTGCATAAGATCATTTTAAAGTGTTTAAGAGCAAAGATGTCAGTTTTAGGACTAAAGTACACCTGATCCAAGTTATGGTATTTTAAATAGCCTCATATGCTTGTGAAATTTGGACAGTGAATAAAGAAGACCATAGAAGAATTGATGTATTTGAGTAATGGTGTTGGAGAAGAAAATTAAAAGTACCAAGGACTGTCAGAAGGACAAGTAAACCTATGTCAGAAGTATAGCTAGAATGCTCCTTGCAAGTCAGGATGGCGAGATTTCGTTTCTCATACTTTTGACATATAACCAGAGGGACCACTCCCTGGGGAAGGTCTTCATGCTTGATAAAATAGAGTGTTGGTGAAGAACAGAAAGACTCCCAATGAGGAATTGGCACAGTGGCAGCATCAATAAACTGAAGATTAATGATTTTAAGGATGGCATAGGACCAGGCAGTGTTTCATGTTGTTGTGCATAAGGTCGCTATGAGTCAGAACCAACTCGATGACACCTAACAACAACAACAACAACAGCACTCAAGAGCAAATTTCAGAGTCTCTTTTGACATCCACTTTAGTTTCTTTATTTCAATCCTGTGTTTTTAAATTATCTTTTGCTTTCTTCCTGTGTGATGCTCTTGATGATATCCCACAGCTCTTCTATTCTTAGGTCTTCAGTGTCTAATGCATAAAATGTGTTTTGAGATAGTCTCTAAATTCAAATGAGAAATATTTAAAGTCAGAGTGCTGATGTGGCACTGTAGTTTAAGCACTCGATCACTTGGTTGGTTTGAACCTCAAGGTTGTTAGTTTAAACTCACCAGCTGCTCCTCGGAAACTTTATACAGGGTTGCTTTGAGTCAGAACCAACTTGACAGCACTTAACAACAACAACATATTCAAGGTCATATTTTTGTTCTCGTGGACCTGTTCTAATTTTCTTCAGCTTCAAGCAATGTATATCGGAATAAAAGTGTGCCCCATAGAGTTCTGAATGGCTGATTTTCAGAAACTGATCACTATGTCTTTCCTGTGAGGTGCCCCTGGGTAGAGTTGAATTATCCACCTTTTGGTTAGGAGCTGAGTACTTAATTTTTTGTGTTACACAGGACCAAAATTCACACAGAGTGAGTTCAAAATAAGCTCAGAACGTATGTCAACTTGACTTCAAGATATTTGATTTTCTCACAACTCAATGCTGTCTTTCTTTGAAGTCAGAATGTAAGAAGCAAAATTATACAGGGCTTATGCATACGACCTCAGAGAAATAAATAGGGCTTTTTATATGTCTGTCTTTGCCTGTTGTTATTTGAGACCTTGAGAAACTGGCGTTGTTCCTTATTTTGCATTTGCCTCATAGGACTTAATAAAATTCAAATGAAAGACTTTATGTACAGTGCTTGGTACACTGCATTTTACCATATAAGTTATCTATACATGATAGTCATAATTAGCATAATTTCCTAAAATGCAATAAGGTAACTTATGGACTGCCAATTAAACTTTATAGTAAATTTTTTTCTGCATTTAAAATAAATATTCAAAACCTTTCATTTTATCCCCTACATAAGTGTAACTGCATATGTATACGTTATCATAAAATTTATGCTCACAAAATGCATTTTTCTTCAACTTCACAATATATAAACTCAATCCCATTGACCCAGTTTCTATTTGAAAGGAACTGAAAATTAAGATGATACATATGTTATAGTGACCTCTGGTAAAATAGGTGGGCTATGGACTATACTGCTAGCCCCATGTTTGTCATATAGTTGCTAAACATATTTGGATAACTTATTTAAGCTTACTGAACCTGTTTGTTAAAGCAATAACATTCCTGAAAAACTTAGCTCAGTATTTTAAATGTCAGATAATGTTCTGTTATCAAGTATAGTCTTGATTTTTAAGGGTGTAGGTTTCTATTTCTAATAGCTATTTGCTACAATCATGATCAGGAATAGCAAGTTGATGGATTAATTGATTGATTGATTGATCACTTAGTTACATTAATCTAGACTTGGGGAAAAAACGTTCTTATATCTCACCTGAAAAGCATCTGCATCAAATCCTCCTCCACTTTACTCTGTAAAAGTGTGCTTATGTTAAAGTGCCTCATTTACAGGAAAAAAATAGCTCCCTGACAAAAAAGAGTAATGTGACATAATTATTCTTAGCTTGGAAGCCTACTATTAGTTTATTCAATGACTTTTCCAAATCGTTCTGGGAGAATTTGACATGAAACATTTTTGTTAGAAAAAAACATCTTTCAGCTTATGTAGAATATGGACACAGAAGAGAAATATGAATGGTGGGAATAAGGCTACACTTAACAGTGACAAACTACTTGCCCCATAAAATCTTTAGATTTCAAGTGGTTCTTTCTATTTTGAGGTTGTGAATAGTTCAAAATATTACAATACATTTTGAGACCAAGTCAAGGGAATCTCTTCTATGAGATTACATAGTTGGTCCTGGTGTAGCGCTGTAGGATAAGCACTTGACCATAAAATTATTTTTGAATCGCAAAGTCGTCGGTTCAAATTCACCACCCGCTTCTCGGAAACGCTACACAAGGTCGCTATGAGTGGGAACCGACTTGACGACACTTAACAACAACAACAAACTAACGGGCTCAGATTTATTCAGAACAAAAAAGGGTACTCTATTTATAGGACGCTTGGTGTGTTACTGTGGGTTGATGTGCTGGACTTCAAAGCCCTTTTGAACCTCAAGTTTAGCGGTTCAATTTCACCAGCCACTCCTCGGAAACCTTATAAAGGGTCGCTACAGGTCGGAACAGACTGGACTGCACTTAACAACAACAACAACATTCAAAAGAGGAGCAGGTGAGGCAAAGGAAGGATCCGAAGCTGTAAATGACTCAATTTCTGGAACGTTGTGTTTTCTGTCTAAAATGAGAGTAAGGGTTCTGAAGGACATGGTGCTATCTAGTTTTCAAAACAATAAATACATTAACATGAACATCCTTAGCCCTCCTGATAAGCATACTAAGGAATTCAAACAGCTTGTGGAAAAGTTCTATTATTTTTATTTACTGTTCCACAAACTTTTGAATCCCCTTCATATATTGGACTGTTAATATAGAAATTCATCATTCAAACCTGTGCTAGGATAATACTCATTTAAGGAGGCAATACAAACTATTTGGATTATAGGTTCATCAGTCAAGTGCTTATCCCACAGTGCCACACCAGGACCAACTATGTAATCTCATAGAAGAGATTCCCTTGACTTGATCTCAAAATGTATTGTGATATTTTAAAGCATTCACAACCTCAAATTGAAGGAAGGGCTTGAAATCTAAAGATTTTGTGGGGCAAGTAGTTTGTCACTGTTTTCGATTTTATTTTGTCACTTGTCAGTTATGACCTTGGGCAATTTAGCTAACCTCTCTGTCATGGATGAATTGTGTCCCCCTAAAATTCATGTCAATTTGGC
The DNA here is from genome assembly GCF_000296735.1 of Chrysochloris asiatica. NCBI lineage: Eukaryota > Metazoa > Chordata > Mammalia > Afrosoricida > Chrysochloridae > Chrysochloris > Chrysochloris asiatica. Next base: position 55,425,328 of record NW_006408520.1, read on the forward strand.
TGGACCATAATTCTCAGTGGTTTGACAGTTGTTCAGCTAGGTACCATTCCCAAAAAGGTGATCTGATGTGATCAGCCAATCGGTTATTAGGGAAGTGGAGTGAGACGCACCATCCTTACTCAAGTCACAGCCTTGATCTGATATAAGGGGAGTTTCTCTGGGGTGTTACCTGAATCACCTTTCATTTTACATGAAATAAAATGGGAGAGAAGGGAGTAGAATAGTAGGATCCTAAGTATCACCAAGAAAGAAAAGCCAGGAATGAAGTACATCTTTTGTACCTGAGGTTCCTGTGCATAGATTCTCCTAGACCCAGGAGAAGTTTGATACCAGAAAAGACACACGGAGATGTACAAGTAATGCTGGACCTGCAGATGCTGAAAGGAAAAGAGAACTTTCCTCCTAAACTGATAGGAAAAAAAAAAAAAACAAAACTTTCCCTTAGAGCTAGCTCCCTGAATTTGGACTTCTAACCTCCTAAAGTGTGAGAGAATAAATTTCAGTTTGGTAAAGTCATTCACTTGCAATATTTCTGTTAGAGCAGTGCTCAATAGATAAGATACTCTCCAAATCAAAATTTCTTGATCTTTAAAGAGAAAATAATAATAGCAACTGATTTTTGAGTTATCAAAATTAGATGAAAAGATAATAACATTTTCTCACATGGGTGGTACAGGCTCAGGGCACAGTCTGGAAACATGGTAGTTGCCAATGGGAATAATTACAGTAAAATTGAATGGAACATCAATGAGATTCAGTAATTGGTCTTTAAATGCTGGCAAGTGCAAAAGAGCCCTATTTTCCTTTTCAAACAGGGACCTTAGTTTGAGGTAACACAGCAGAAGGTCAGGAATAAAAAATGCAGTCATTTATTCACAGTAGAAGGAACTGAAAAGACAATTTAAAAACATAAAGTGTGCCATATTTTTACTTCTTTACCTTGATGTTACAGATGAAGAAATAATATGGTGCAGGAATGGTAATAAATTTGTCCAAAATTATAGAGCAATTGTTGGAGCTAGAAAATTAATCTAGTCTAAAAAACACATTCCCTTACTCTTCTGCTATTCTGCTTATTGGAACCCAAGATTAAGCTAACTCAATATAGTAATGAAATTACAAGGATAACATGGTAAATCTAACAACACAAGGATAGCATGGAAACAAATGTAGCTAGCCAGTAATCACTCTGTGACGTATAAGGTATAAAGAGTTTTAGTCATCTGAAAACTCAGAAAAATTCTAACAGCAAGAAAATAATAATAAAATGAATAAAAGTACCTTTACAATACTGCTATTTTTGAAGCAGCCTCTGAGATTACTACTAATAATTATAATTACTACTAGTAGTACTAAGGAGCTCTGGTAGTGTAGTGGTTACAAATCTAGCTGCAAACCTCAAGGTCAGCAGTTCAAAACTACCAGCTGTTCAATGGTAGAAAGATGGGGCTCTCTGCTCCCATAAAGATTTACAGCTTTGGAAACCCTGTAGAAGGTCGCTATGAGTCGGAACCAACGACAGGGCACATTATCACAACCACCACCACTACTACTACTACTACTATTATTATGCGATTAATAGTATTACTAAAAGAAGATGAAAAAAAAATGTAATAGAAGAGGAATGTTAGTTCTACTTGCTTCCGTTCTCCATTATGGAAGCCACATTTTAAAGAGAAAATTCACAAATTGGATGATGACTAAAACCTAGTCACTATAATAGCTTAACACATCACACATTGCTTAAAAGACTTAATCTGAGAATATTTTGTGAAGCAACAGTGTTGCTTCAGGGGGAAATCAAGAATTAAGGAAATAAAGATTTAGAAGTAGCCTAAGTGCAAATTTTATTTTAATGAAGGCTTTCTATAAACCATAAATAATGTTAAAACCTTGCTATCAGTGAGTATATTTTCACTTTATTTATTCATATTAATAGTATATTATCACCTGACATGTAAAAGGCATGGGGTTAGAGGAGGATAATAGAGAGGAGATAGCAAACCCATCAAATTCACTGCCACTAAGTCAACTCCAG
>NW_006408520.1:55430025-55434462 GCF_000296735.1 Chrysochloris asiatica
ATCTTGTGGTTAGTATGCCAGTGCTTATCCTAGATACAGGGTATCTGATTTTATTATCTTTTATTTTAAGTTATATTCCATAATATAACAGGCCGATATTATTTATCTACTTAAATCTCTTATATTGTGAAAGCACAAAATAATTCATTTTTTGTGTCATCAAATTAAAAGGAATAATTAGGAAGCATAAGATACATAATAAATTATTAATATGCTGTATATTCTTTTTCTTGAACAAAGATAAATATTTTTAAACTGTCCTTGAAATATTTTGGAAATTCTGGGTGGTACAAATGGTTAACGTGCCCAACTGCTAGCCAAGAGGAGAACTGGAAGAAAGAACTGATAATCTTCCAAAAAACAGACACTGAATATTCTAAGGAGCACAGTTCTACTCTGATATGCATAACATGTCCATGAGTAGAGGCAGACTAACAGCAACTGATTACTCATTATAAGTACTTATAAGAAACTTCATCTCTCATACTTCAGACATATGGTCAGGAGGGACCAGTCGCTGGAAAAGGATATCATGTTTGGTAAGGTGGAAGGTCAGAGAAAAAGAGGAATACCCCAATGAAATGGATTGGCCAAATGGCATCATCGATGGACTCAAGTGTGGTAACAGTAGTGAGGTTGGCCCAAGATCGGGCAGTGTTTCGTTCTGCTGTGCATAGGGTCACTATGAGTGGGTACCAACTCAATGGCACCTAACAACAACAACAAAGGTACCTTGCGCTACTCAGAGAAGCAATATGGGATTTGAACTGATCAATTCCTCAGTTAGAAATATTGCTTTCTGCATGTTTTCAGGAAACCATATAAGCATATTCTCTATATAATCTTCTACAACACTGCAAAAATGGCAGGCGCCCATTTCTGAGCTCCTCCAACTTCACAAGGAAAAAGGAGGAGAATTACCATTATCAGCCAAAGGCTGATTCTTATGAAGTCTGCGGAGTTCAGACAGGCCTACACTCTCCTATCTTCTCTAACCTATTCTTAAACCAATCAAACTTCACATAGAATTCTACTTCTTTGCTAGGTTCAATAACCCATTGCAATGGCCACACAGAACTTACAGACAATGCTCATAATTATGGGGTCCATTCGGGAAGCTAATGGGGGAAAGAAGAGGCTTTCTGCTCCTGATAAGATTTACAGCCTCAGAAACCTTATACAGTGTCACTTTGAGTTGGAACCAACTCCCTGGCACACCACCACCACTACCACCAGGGAAATTAACAAGGTCCAACTCACGATTTGAAACGATTCAGGATAGAGCAGTTTTCTAGTCAAGACCACCTCTTCTCAGCTGTGCCTCCTGTACTGTCTCATTCTTGTCCTCAGCCTCAGTTCATGGGCCAGGAAGACCACCACTATTTTTCCTGCTCTTGTCTTTGCCACTGCCTCTGCTGCCACTGCTTCTCTGCTCAGGAAACTTGAGGTTCAGACAAAATTCCGCTTGTGGCTCTTCTTCCTTGATAGTCCTTGGATCATCTATTCTGCTTCTGCGATGGCTGTTCTTAAACAAAGTGAGATGGCAAAGCTTACCAAGCTCTGCATTAGAGACCCATATATCCTATTTGCATGGATCCACCAATCATTAGGAGTAGTGGTATGGTGCTGTAGAATAAGTTGTTGTTTTTGTGAAGTGCTGTTGAGTCAGGTAGGATAAGTACTGGACTAAAAATCAGTTTGAGTTACTATGTGTCAGAACCTATTTGATGGTTCACACATAACAATAGCCAATCATTTGGTGGAAGTTATAAAGACCATGGTATGAGAGCTATAATTTATGGTAACGCATATGCTATATTCTCTATATGATGTGTTTTGCTAGAATCACTTTCTGTTCTGAACTCTAAATTTTGGAGTGCCTCAAGACAGGTCCTTTTGTTATGTCCATTTCCATGTACTCTTTAAATGGGCTCTTCTGTGCCCATGGATTTTATCCCTATCTATACACTGATGACTCAGTACTCTGCCTCTAGTCAATTCCTTTATCCTGAGCCTGCTTGACAGCCGCAGATGGTGCCTAGAATACATTTCAGACATAGAACTTTGAAAAAGACCAAAACTTCTTTTACCCCCCCAAACTCACTCCTCTTCCTGACCACTGCCAAATACTCTGTTCTGAACTGACACCATTATTTATTTATTTTGGACCCAGAATTCAGGGATCATTTTCCATTCTTCTTTATCATTAATACATCTGATTCATCAGCAAGTCTTGTTTTCTCTGGCTTCAAGCATACTGCAAAAAAAGGGTCATGAAGATGGTGTCTGACCTCTGGCTTCATAGTGCTTAAGGGCAATCAAGATTAGCAGCAACAGCCTAAGACCAGTTCCTATGAGGCACTGCCTCCAACTTCCAACCTTCTCTACCACAGCATTCTTTACTTCTCATCTGGCTCCATAATTCATTCAATTGGCCACAAAGAACTCTAAGACCATGCTCACAATTGTGCTTTTTTTAGGGAAGTTTCTTGTTGTTGTTAAGTGCCATCAACTTGATTCTGTATAGTTCTCATAGTGATCCTGTACTGGGTTTCCAAGAAACAGTAAGTTTGAACCATCAGCCTTGAGGTTCAAACCCATCTTTCAGTTCAGTGCTTATCCTATAGCACTATACCAGAAAGTTAACAGGTTATAATTCAGAACCAGAAATGCTCAGGGCACAGTTTGTCCAGTCAGACAGCCTCTTCTCAGCTGTGCCCACAAGCAGGCCTCTCTTGGCCCTTAGCTCCTTTTCCTGGCCTCTAACCTGCCGCAAGGTCAGCAATTCAAAACTACCAGCTGTTCTGCAGGAGAAAGATGAAGCGTTCTGCTCCCATAAAGATTTACAGCCTTGGAAACCCTGTACAAGGTTGCTTTGAGTCGGAACCGACTCCACGGCACACAACAACAACAACAACTCTGCGAGGGCAATGCTATAAATCTCTTTCAGCACTGTTGACAAATGCCCAAAGGGCATTCTACTCCACTATAAGCCTTGGTCTAAAGGAACTCATCTCTAACTTCAGTGTGCTTAACTCCCCAATCAGTGCTAGGAGACACCCCAGTACAAAAGTGTGCCTCCTGGTGAAAGGCACTCAGCTTTACTTGCTTTGTGAGCTGAGGAGTCAAGCTTTCAATCTCATGCTCTGGCTCTTAGTTCTGCTGCTGCCACTTATCTGTCATTCCTCTGCTGCTTCTCTGGAGTCACAGCTTTCTGCTCCTCTATCAAGGAAGTTCAATGTGCAGGGATCTCAGGGCCCAAACAATGCACTCCACTCCTGGCTCTTCTCTTTTGATGGTAATGAGACACATCCCCACTTCCTGCTTCTGAGATAGTTCACTTTAAGTCCAGTATGATGGCCAAATTGAACAATCCCCTGCTTAGATTCCAAGATTTTGCAATCACAATTAACCTTGTAAGCAATACCTCACAAGTAATCATATAATTTATCAGAATCTCCCCCCATTTTGTCTGATCCAGAACCATCAGGAAAACATCCTTTAGTGGGAGTTACAAAGACTATGGCTAAAAGAATCATGTCAAGTAATTCACTGCACTGCATATAACATAATGCAAGCCTGCCTGTTGACTTTCCTCATCATCCTTGTGAAAGCACTGTCACAATTTACACTGGGTATTGCAGGGCTTCCTATTTCTTTCTTTTGCTAGTTTGCCTTTCTTTTTTTTTTTCCCTCACATAAATTAGAATAAAATCAAATAAACATGTAATTTAGATTATATCAATCTAGTGTTTAAAAACTTTTATGACCTACCATAATTTTTGACTCAATATGAAATCTAAGCACTTCATCATACTTTACAAGATCCTAACAACCACTTTCTCAGAAACCTTATAAAGGGTTACTATAGGTCAGAACTGACTCAAAGGCACTTAACAACAACAATAAGACCCTCTGTGGCCTAGTTGAAGTGAATCTCTCTGGCCTTCTCTCAGAGCACTCCATATCTTATTTCACTGTAACCACACTGACCTTTATCTTGTTCTCTCTGTCTCTACCACTATTTATTCCATTAGATCTTTAAAAAGTTTCTCTTCCTTTCTTCCTTCAACTCTTGGCTCAAAGTCATTACTTCCAAGAGGTCCCTGAAGATTCTTTAAAATAACACAGTGCTACCAAGCCAATATTCTTTAACCTTTAGCTCCTTATCCTTTGGCTTGTGTTGGTGGTGGTGGTGGTTGAGATGTGCTGTGAAGACAGTTCTGACTCACAGCGACGCTGTATAGGGTTTCCAAGGCTGTAAATATTTACTGGAGCAGAAAGCCTCTTGTCTTTCTCCTGAGGAACAGCTGTTAGTTTCAAACTGCTGATCTTGAGGTTAGCAGCCTGCCCCATAACCTCTATGCTGCCAGAGCTCCTCGTAACACTTATTAGTGCCTAAAAGATGTAAACAGTTCTTAATTGCTTACCTTCTCT
>NW_006408520.1:55434655-55447427 GCF_000296735.1 Chrysochloris asiatica
TAATTCAAACACATAAATTCTTCTCCAGCTTTCCTTATTCATTGTTTAATGTTCACATGCATATGAGGTGATTGAAATACCATGACTTAGGTCAGGTGCACCCTAGTCTTTAAAGTAATATATTTTCTCTTTAATACTTTAAAGAGGTCTTTTGCAGCAAATTTGCCTGATGTAATATATTTGATTTTTCAACTGTTGCTTCCATAAATATTGATTATGGACCTAAACAAAATGAAAACTTCAGTTTTTCTCTGTGTACCATGATATTATTTGTTGGTCCAATTGTGAAGATTTTTGTTTTCTTTACATTGAGATAACAATCCACACTGAATGCTGAAGTCTTTTATCTTCATCTTTATTTCAAATACTCTTTGCTTTCAGTAAACAAGATTGTGTCATCTACATATCACAGGTTGTTCTCCCCCTATTCTGATGCGATGTTATTCTTCATATAATCCATTTTCTCAGATTATCTGCCCAGCATGCAGATTAAATAAGTATGGTAAAACAGTTCAACCCTGGTGCACATCTTTCCTGATTTTAAGCTATTCATTATCCCTTGGTTCCGTGTGAATGACTCCCTCTTCATCTGTGTACAGGTTTCTTATGAGCACAATTAATTGTTCTGGAAGTCTCCTTCTATACAATGTTATCCATAGTTAGTTCTGATCCATACAGTTGAGATAGTTCTACTCAATATCCAGTGAATGTCTTAAATCACCAAGAACAATCATCCAATAATAGAGAAACAGAACAAAGCCTTATAACATGGCATGAGTGGAACCCTAACAACTGTTACCAGCTATTCCTACCCACTATTTTTATAATTCTCTTTGGGATTCTCAGATTACTGAGTTGTAAAATTCCCAAGTACCCCTTAGAGTTTCCCCCTTATCCGAGTTGCAGCAATAACTGTCCCTTTCTGAGACAAATTTCATTTCTTCTCTGTGAAAACTTCCAAACTAATTTGTTACTGAGAGATTCATTTGTAAATGGAACTAGGTTGGCAAAGTATAATTAAGAACAAAATCTCCCAAACCAGAAAGCCTGTCCACAAATAAAAATAGAAAGAAAAGTTGCATTCTTGAACAAACATTAACCCAGAACGTAATTTTTCACAGGCAATGCACTAAAGAGACTGCTGATAATTGTTAATAATGTCATCTAGTTGATTCTGATGGAAAGTGACCCTACACAGAGTTACCGAGGAGGGGATGCTGGGTTTCAACTGCTGACTTTGTAGTTAGTAGTCCAGTGCTTAGCCTACAGCACTACACCAGAACTCTAAAGAGATTGTTCAGACATAAAACAATCTGTCCCTTTATATAACTGCAGGTGCACCATTTATTACATTCATATTTTTAAGACAAAATTACTAATTTTCTATTGTCTTTAAGACAAGATTCCTGAAGTTATGCTAATATTATTCCAGGAGACTGGATCTGGGGGTGTGATCTTCTTTTATGACTACATTATTGAAGAGGTAGCTCCCTGGTTCTTGAGGAAACATTCTTGATTTGTGAACTTTTTGATGAGAGAGAGAAATAATTTATGATTAAAAACTATCTCGCTGTGGGCTAATGCAACAGACTGCAGTCATTAGAACTGCAAGGTTGATGGTTCAAGCTCACCAACTGCTCCTTGGAAACCCTATACACGGTCACGATGGGTTGAAATTGACTCTACGGCATTTAACAACAACAACAACAAAATGAATTTTGGAAAAGCAATGAGGCTGGAAGCCTCTTCCCTGGTTTTTAACAGGGAAAATTAAAACCTATTATTTTCCATTTGTATTTTTCCTTATAAGTATCACATCAGATATTAGTCAGATGGACTGTTTCTTGAAATATCTGACATCTCTTGCATGCATCAAGGGAGTTTCTTTATTATGATGATTATTCCTGTGTATTGAACCAAATTTCAACTTGTGGGAATAATTGAGGCCTCTGACACCCACAGGGCCAAAGTAATCTACTGATGTCTTAAAAATAGTAGGGACTGATTCCATCTAAGTAATAAATAATTTATCTAATTATTTTGCCCAAACTTCCCCAACACCCTTTGAAGCACAAAGAAAGGGAAAGATTGTTCTATTGTGGAATATCAACAAAAAAGGAATCTTTTATTTCTTGCTCAAACACAATCAGTTCTCTTTGAGTCAGTTCTGACCCATGGTAACCCATGTGTATCAGAGTAAAACTGTATGCTCTACATTTGCCAAAATTGTGACAATATGGAAGTAGATTGCAAGGACATTCTGATAAGCTGCCTTTGATTGGGTTTGAATCATCAACCTTGTAGCTAGTAGTAGAGAAAATAATGATTATTTGTGTCACCTGGGGATTCCTAATTTCTTGCCAAATCCCTATAACACTCCTGTTTACCCTGTACAAAACAAATGAAAACCATAGAATAAGCACTGGACTGTAAAAACACAAGGATGGCAGTTTGAGCCCATCATGACACAACAGAGAAAGATGAAGCTTTCTATTCCCATGAAGTTTAAAGCCTCAGAAACCCTATACTGGGTCACTATGTGTGAAGCAACTCAACAGCACTTAACAACAACAACAATATTTGGCTAAGACCTTAGTGTTATAAATAAAAACTGTGTCCCTAATTGCCCATTGGTCCTTAAAACAAACATAATTTAATTTTAAGTATTACTTAAAATCATTGACTTACTATGGTGGATCTGTGCTATTTTCTTCTACTGATTATCTGAATTTGAATAGTCAGTATTTGTTTACTCAGTTATGAGAAAATCATTAATATACGAGATCATTTATGCAGGAGTTCTATTATATATTAAATGAGGCATTGGTCATTCACTAATAGAAATTTTCTCTTCCACGTGGGACAACTGGGTTCTAGTCCCAGGCAATTCGCTTTATGCTTGGCTACCACTCTTCTGTTGCTAACATGCTGAACATATTTCAGTAGATCTTACAGACTAAGAAGAAAATACTGGCAAATTGAGGATACAACTCCATTGTAATTAACACCAAACTTATGTATAATGGATTTACAGAAACTTCCTTCTATAGCTCTCTCAATCAAGACCTAAAGGATCTAAAATTTTCTTTGACTTCCCTTGTGTATACATAATCTTTTGTACATCTCTAAGGATGAAGTTCTAATATTGCTTCCACTATTTCTTAAATACATGAATCCAGAATACTCCTCCAAGGAGAAATTGCAATTATGAAAACAAAAGTTCATGATTTTGAACATAACATATTCCAAGAAAGTAAACATATAATTTCTGAGAAATTACAATTTTCTTGATGTGCTGCAATGGGATAAAGCACTGAACTGAAAGGTTGGTTTGTCCCACAAGTTCAGCAGTTCAAACTCACCAGCCACTCCTTGGAAACCCTACATAGGGTCACTATGAGTCAGAACCGACTCAACAGCACTTAAAAACAACAACAACAATAATTTCACTAGATTATACAAAAGACACTTTAGGGAGTTTTGTGACTTCATTTTGTTCTGATCAGCCATCAACACACATGGAAGCAACAGTCAAGAAATCAAACAACATATTGCATTAGGCAAATTTGCTGCACAAGACCTCTTTAAAGTGTTGAGGACCAAAGGTGTCAGGTTGAGGACTAAAGGGCACCTGACCCAATAATCTCATATGCATGTGAAAGTTAAATGGTGAATAAGGAAGATAGTAGAAGAATTGGAGCATTTAAGTTATGGCATTGGAGGAAAATATTTAAAGTGCCATGGATTGCCAAAAGAACAAACAAATCTGTATTGGAAGAAGTATGGCCAGAGTGCTTCTTGGAAATCAGGATCGTCAGACTTCGACTTTCATACTTCAGACATATTATCAGGAGGGACCAGTCACTGGAGAAGGATATCATGTTTGGGAAAGTGGAGGACTGAAGAAAAGGGGAAGACCCCCAATGCTATGGATTGGCATAGTGGCGACAATGATGGATTTAGGCATAGCAATGATTGTGAAGTTGGTGCAGGACCAGGGAATGTTTCATTCTGTTGTGCATAGGTTTGCTATGAGTCAGTACCTACTTGATGGCATCTAATAACAACAACTTGTAATTAAAAGCATGCATGCCAAATTATTCTGAAATTTTATCTTATTTATGTAATTTAACTAACCAGTTATTAGGCCTTGTATCTTTTTGTGCTGTAAAAACATGAACAAGTATTTTATAAATTAAAGTAATCTGCTATTAAGTAATTACCTAAACTTTATCCCAATAGTCTTAAAATCATTTGGGAACTGCTTCCATTTTGCTTTTGCACATATCTGAAAATTGATTCTGGATATTATCAAGCAGATTATACTATTTGTATGTAATTTACAATTAAAATATGAGCCTCTCCCAGATATTAATCCAGTTTCAATAACTGAGTTGATTACTCTCACTTAGGTTTGCAAGCCATTTGTTAGAACATCTATTTATACAAACCATTGAACAAGGAAATTCTGGGTGATGCAAATGATTAAGAACTCAACTACTAACCTAAAGGTTGGTGGTGATTCAAATCCACCTTGATGTGCCTTTAAGAGAGGCCTGGAGATGTATTTCTGAAAGATCACAGCCATTGAAAACCCTATGGAGCACAGCAATTCTCTGAAACACATGGAGTTGCCATGAGTTGGAATTTTTATTCAGGAAACAAATATCTAGCGTATACTCTGTGCTGTTATGGAATACTTCAGAATACCTATAAAGGAGGGACTTACAATTGAAGAGTTACTTTGTTTCTTTGGAAGATTATGGGGTTTTTGGCAAGCACACTATTTTTATTTGCTGGTATATCTATTTTCCGTGACTGACAGTATCTAATAGCAATCATGGAGAACATGATGATACTGCTCCATGTTATCCTTCATTAGCTCATCTGTGTCAGTAGTGTGAGTGGCTCTGACTAGTTTTAAAAAGTAAAAGGCAACTGAAATGGTCCAGGCCCATGTGAAGTGGACTATGATGGCTTCAAGTCCCCAGATAGTTTCAAACATCTTTATACTGCAAGGATTTCCTATACTGAAGCTGATATTGATATCAACAGACTCATTGGTGTACAGTCCACAGCCAACCCCTTGGCCTAACTCCACATTCCCTGGCCATCCATGAGAGCTACAGTACAATTATATTTTTACAACCCACTGTGGATAAATTCTAGGCAAAATGCCAGCATTGGTCTGTCTCTTGCTGCTATGTATGGAAATGATGTGCCCCATTACTACCTTGATTGCTTTCCAATGCACCTTTCTTATGTGTAGTACCTACAAGTCTTTAAGATTTTATGAGGGTTTTTTTTTTTTTTTTTTTTAAATGAAAGCCTTCTACTACTACGGACCTCATATGATTTTCAAACTAAAATTTTAGGTAAAAATACATGTCTCCCTGGATCATAGAGGGCAGTATACAATACAGGAAAATTCTTAATCATGAAATCATATGGACTTTAAAAAAATAATACTTTATTGCACAAATGTATATTGATTAATTCTAAATACAAATGAAATAAAAAAAAGGCTTTTATGTATAAGATACTTGTTTAAAAAGCTCTGCATACATTTAATTATTAGCTCATAAGTGTCTGATGTTAAGTGTACACTTTCATTAAGGGACAGAACAAAACCCTCATGTCAAATTGAGAGATCCAATCTTAATTCCAAAATCTTTATTTTAAAAATACCTCTTTAAACTCATCTGAAGAAAGGAAATGAGGAATATAGTATAGTGAACCAAACTTGTATTTGGCTGTATCATATCCCATACTAGTGTTGGTGTTCTTAGGTACCAGTGAATCAGCTCTGACTCATAGCCACCCTACGCACAACAGAATAAAACACTGTGCCGTCTTCACAATGCTGTTATATTGGATTCCAATGCTGCAGGCAGTATGTCAGTCCATCTATCTCATCATTGGAGGTTACTTTTCTTTTTCCATTGTCCTCTACTTTATCAAGTATGATGTCCTTCTCCAGGAATAAGACCTTCTTGATAACATGTCCAAAGTACATGAAATGAGGTCTCAGCATCCTCACTTTTAAGAAGCATTCTGGCTATACTCCTTTCAAAGCAGATTAGTTTGTTCTACTGGCAGACCATGATGCTTTTAATATTCTTTGCCAACACCACAATTTAAATTCCTAAATCCCAAAGTAGTAGAGACATAAAATTATGTAGTAAAAACATAAAATTATAAACTTTATTCCTATTTTTTGAAAAATAAATTAGATCTAGTCAGGGTAGCTAAAAAGCATTCCTGTTGATTTTACTAGAGACTATATGAGAAAATGCATACATTCTGCCTATGGAAAAATAGTTAAAACATATGTTAGACTGTACAAAGTATGTTCACCAAACATATCACATGTTAGGAAGACCCTTTCTAGGCATTTGTTAGTTGGCATTGAGCCTGTTCTGACTCATGGCAACCCCATTTATGTCAGAGCAGAATTTTGTTCTATAGGCTTTTCAGTGTCGATTTTCTTTTTAAAAGATCACTAGACTTTTCTTTTGAGGCACCTCTATGTGGATTTCAACCTCCGACCTTTCTGCTAACACCTGAGTGTGTTAACTCCTTGCACCACCCAGGGACTCCTCTTGACATTTACCCCAAGTGACAAATTGCTAAATGGCTCTACAATAATTTCCATTCTTATCCAACATTTTATTGAAATTATTATTGTAGACATACATATGAGAATTTTATAGTATTAAATGAAATGGAGAGGCTTCAATTGGCCATCACTGTAAGACAGTGATGATTTTCTGCTTTTTTCTTAATCATCTGAAAGAGTCAGGTAGAAAACGGACAGGAAAAGTATGCTTAATTGTGTGAATAGTTGTAGTAGTTCAAAATGGAAAGTTCTATTTAAATAAGAGTAAAACAACAAAACAAATGTAGAATTTATAGAGTTCTGGTATAGCACTGTAGGATAAGCACAGGACTGCTAATTGCAAGGTTAGAGGTTCAAACTCACCAGATGCACCTTGGAAACTTAACAGGTTGGTTATGAGTCAGAACCAACTTGACGACCCTTAACTACAACAAATGTTGGTGGAATCAAATATCCTTTTTGTCCTGCTTTTCTTTACACAATACTGAGCTGTATTTTCATAATTTTTTTCTTGTTCAGAATATGATTAGTCTTATATCAATTTTCTTGATAATTTTTTAAAAAAATAGATAGATTAGAAAACACCTGTTTTCTGTCCCAGAATGAGAACTCTTTATGTTTACAACTGATTGGTTTATTCCTGTAACTCACAAGTGTTTTTTGTTGTTATTAGATGCCCTCAAGTCAGTACTGACTCAAAGCGACCTTATGTGCAACAGAACAAACACTGTTGGGTCCTGTATCAACCTCACAATAGTTGCTACATACGTATGAGCCCATTGTTGCTGCCACTGTGCCAACCATTTCTTCAGGTGTCTTCCTGTTTTTCACTGACCTCTGCTTGACCCAGCATGTTGTCCTTCTCCAGGGGCTGGTCCTACCTAATCACATGTCTAAAGTATGAGAGATGAACTCTGGCTATCCTAGGTTTTATGAAGCATTCTGGTTGTACTTCTTCCAACATAGATTTGTTTGTTCTTTTGGTGGTTCATGGTACTTTCAATATTTTCTCCAACACCATAATTTAAATGCATTAATTCTTCTATGGTTTTCTTTAGTAAGTAGTAAATATATTAATATTCACATATGCATTATTATTAGACACATATTTTTTCAGGAGTAAGTAGTTTATAATGCTTTTCATTTTTTAGGATATTTTCACTGACAGACCTAATTTGGCTAATGCACCAAATTTATGACGAATATATTACCTTTGCTTGTTTATTTGTTTTTCTAATTACGTACACATTTCTGCTCAATATAAAGCCATAGAATACATTTATAAACTATATTTTACAGAATGGTGGTTGCCACATGTTTTTTTAAATGTATGCTGAATTATTATCTTTCATTTTTGGAGAGAATTCCTATTATTTTTAAACAATTAAACTACTTTCAGGTTAATATTATTTATTTAGATTAAACTGGAAAGAATTCTACACAAACCCATGGCCATTTACTCCTGAAGATCACTGTCATATTATAATTCCAAATATATTTTTCCTTCCTGATGGATTAGCCCAGATGTGTCCCAAACCTGTCCCAAATCAGAAAAAGGTTAAAGATCATGTAATTTCTATGTTGGATGCTCTGTCAAGTCATGTTTACTGTCACCAAAAGGTTAGGCTCTAGACGAAAGGAATCAGGTTGATGAATAGTGCAGAATGTATGTCAGGGAAATTGGCTAGATGACATGCACCTGTTTTCGACAGTGATAAGGCTTTCAGATTTTGCCTTGTCACTTTTAGTTTTTCAAAAGCACATTGCTTTTAGGTTTGGATCCTGAACATGCCTTAAGGCACTAGATCCATAGAAATAAGTAATTCATTAATATGTTTCCTGCCAGTTCTTTGAAGATGTGGGCCTTTCACTTTGTTGATATGTCTACCTCATTTCACTGAGTATTACCATCTCTAAGTCTTTTTGAGAAAACAGCTGCAATTATTTTGGACTTTTGTACAAAAGTATAGTAGTGGGGGGAAAATTGAAAACCAGAAATAGAGAATTATTTTATCTATTATTGTTTATATGTGAATGTGAACAAATAAAGAGGTTTTTAAAATGCCAAACAAAAATGCAGCTAGTCTTTTAGCTTACCATATCTTGGTTAATCTTTTTTATTTTAATTTTTTTCCCTACACTGTGAATAGGTATACAGTGAAATGATGAGCTTCAGGCTGCAGAGTTCTATGATATTATAGTCTGATTGACTCTATTACCACATGATGGAAGAGAAACAGCATTGCGATTTTTGCACTCTGTGCAGTCTTAAGAAAAACTTAGACTGTCTCAGAATCGTTGTAGATGACTTTGGCCAAAGATGTCAGTTATATTTTCCAAGTATTTTGAAGTGATTTTAATTCAGATTGACTAACTGGTGATACTGTACTTTGTAGTTGTTGTTAAGTGCTGTCAAGTTGGCTCTGACTCATAGCAATGCTGTATAGGGTTTCCAAGGAGTGGCTGGTGAATTTGAACCACTGACCTTGGTAGTGGTAGTGTGCTGTGGAGTAGGTTCCAACACATAGCGATCCTGTATAGGATTTACGAGGCTATAAATCTTTACAGGAGCAGAAAACCTCATCATTCTCCAATGGAACAGCTGGTAGTTTCAAACTGAACAATGATGTTACATCCCAAATAGGATTGACATATAGTAAACTAAGTTAGTGAAAATGGTACTAAAATAATTATATTTCCCTTTGAATTCTCATAACATCTTCTGTGTATTAAGTTTATAGTATAAGGACCAAGTCCTTTTAATTATTTCTGTATCTTAAATATCTTGGGTTGTCAGTAAGCTATGTTTTATATTGTATATATTTGTCAGGTACCAAGACAAAAGAAGAATTTTTTTTTCCTTAAAAATTTACTTGTAGATTTTCCCATACCTGGTAGCGTAGTGGTTACGAATCGGGCTGTGAACCTTAAGGTCAGCGGTTCGAAACTACCAGCCGCTCCGTGGGAAAAAGATGAGGCTTTCTACTCCCGTAAAGATTTACACCCTCGGAAACCCTGTACAGGGTCGCTATGGGTCGGAACCGACTCGACGGCACTTAACAACAACAAATTGTATACCCTACCTAGTCCTTAACAGAAAAGACAAACACCAATTGCTTGCTATAGTATTCCAAATTCCCAGTTGAGCCATTTGAATGAATGATAAACAGCTAAATCACCTTGATTTACTCCTTTGATAATGATTTTTTATCTCCCCTGTAGTATATGATGCCTGAAAGTGCTATGGAGTGCCAGTGAAGCTCTGCTACCACCATTCTCAAGAAGATATTATTCACCAGGATTGTTAAATCACATCATAAAAATCATAAAGGTAAAGCAAATAATGTTCTTTTGAATATGGTTATTTGAAAAAAAGAGAAAGCAAACTAATTCTTTAATGTAATAACTATGTGTGGCACTGTAGGATAAGCACTGAACTGCTAACCACAAGGTCAGTGGTTCCATCCCACCAGCTACTCCTCTAAAACCCTATCCAGGGCTGCTATGAGTTGGAACTTACTCAGCAGCACTTAGCAACAACAAACATATATTTATACATTAATAACAAATGCGATACCGTTTGCAACAAGACTTTTTCAAGACAGGAATATATAAACATAGATTTCTAAATGTGGAAATTTAAATAAATTGTCTGTTTTCTATCATTGCAATCTTTTATGAAGTTGATATTGTTGTTGTTGTTAAGTGCCATCAAGTCAGTTCTGACCCATAGCGACCCTGTCTAGGGTTTCTGAGGAGCAGCTGATGAGCTTGAACTGCTGACCTTGCTGTTCAAATGGCTTTGCAGTCTGACACATTAACCCACAGTGCCACACCAGGGCTCCATGAAGTTGATATACTATGCCTACATTAAATAATGAATAATCATTTTTTTAGTAGATCATATAACATGTGCCATAAGTGATTAACTATTGAACTATTGTTGTTTAAGAATAGTGTCATGTGTTCCAAGTATGAGTGTCCCTGCCTAAGAATTGCTTTAAAGGCTCTTTCTATCATTCTGTTGGCACTGTAGGATAAGCACTGGACTGCTAACTGCAAGGTCAGCAGTTCAAACCCTCCAGCCACTCCACAGGACAAATATGAGACTTTTTGTTTCTGTACAGATTGACAGCCTTAAAAACCTTATAGAGGGTCACTACGAGTTGAAATAAATAGGTGGCATTGAGTTTTGGTTGAATACTAGAATAATACCAGTAGTAATTAACGCTGGTCCAAGCGACAAAACACTACTGCAGAAGGCCCTAAGTCACAGGAATACGGGGCAGCAGTATTATACTTGAACTACAGTAACTGCTGTTGTTGTTAAGTGCTGTGAGTCAGTTCCAACTCCTAGAAACCCTTTATAGGATTTCTGAGGAGCATCTGGGGGTTTGAACTGTCAACATTATGATTCACAGTCCAATGCTGATCCTATAGTGTCACATCAAGATTCCAATAATTGTGACTACTGTATTGAAAACTATTTTACAAGGGAACTAATCTGTATATCAAGCTTTATATCACGTTAATAACTGCCATCAAGTCAGTCATCAATGAAGACAGATAACACAGCACACATTCCATAGAGTCTGACATAGGTTGTTGTTACATACCGCTGAGTCAGTTCCCGCTGAGTCAGTCTATAAGATAAGTATTGGATTACTCAACCCAAGGCAGGTAGTTCAAACACACCTGCTGCTCCTTGGAAAGCCTACACACGGTCGCTATGAGTCAGAACTGATTCAACAGCACTTAACAGTAGGGTTCCCAAGTTGGTAACTTTGAACCTCCAATATTATAGTGCTTATCCTACAGAGTCACATGAGGACTACTGACATATAGTAAAAGCTCAGAAACTATTGGCTATTGTTAGTATTGTTTTTTTTATTATTAATTTTTGTTATCCTATTCTTTGTCCTGATCCCATTTATCCTCCTCCTAGCTCAAATGTCACAGTTAAGCATTCAGCTGCTAACTGTAAGGTCAGTGGTTCAAACCAAAAGTTGCTCTGTGAGAGAAAGATAAGGTAGGCTGTTCTTGTAAGATTTATAGCCTTGGAAACCCTGTGAGGCAGTTCTACTCCATCCTGTATGGTTCCTATGAGTTGGAAACAACTCCATAGACATGGGTTTGTTTTTTGTGATTTTATCATTACTATTTGCCCACACCATCCCAACCACTGAATATATGCTGACAACAATAAAAAAAAAATAAAAAAAAAATATGTCTTTATGAGATGCTCATTTTGTAGGTAAACATAATATAAAGAAGCACAAAAGCTTAAATATATAGTTAAAATTTGTGATGATCTTTAGAAAGAAAACCATTTTTGGGGAGTAAGTGGGAAAAACTGGCGAAAACCATATTAGGCTATTTGGGAAAGTCCTTCTCTGGAGATGATATGTGTATCAAGACCTGAAGAGAACCCAAGTATGTGAAAAACAGAAGTGCTTGGATGTGTAAAGAAGTGACAGGAAATTTAGAAAACACGGTGAAAGATAAAATGCTAGGTCCCAGATCTTGCAGGCTTCAAAGGTAGGGATAAAATTTGGATTTCAACTGAAGTACTTGTTTGAAGCATTTATCCTTATTCTTGAAAGGACTGTGAATTAGTTGTTGATGTTACAGACTTAAATTTTCTCTTTTTCTTGACTTTAATGCTACTGAAGTTTCTATAGGACATTATGCTGTATTGAACTAGTACAAGATCTTATACCAGCCACAATAAAAGAGAGATACACTAATTGCAGTAACCATGTGGAGACAATGTCTGACTTCCCCTGGCTTCACAAGGACAGAAATGAAGTGGAGCTCAGACATGCTTTCTTTACCCTATTCTGACACCAATTATTACTCCTACAGCAGTCTCTGCTTCATATCTGGATTCAATAAGCCTTTACAATTGTTATTATTAGCTGCCATCGAGTCGGTACCTACCCATAGCAACCTTTTGTACAGTAGAACAAAACACTGCCGGATCCTGGGCCAACCTCACTACTGTTGTCACACTTGAGTCCACTGACGCTGCCACTTGGCCAATCCATCTCTTGGGGGTCTTTCTCTTTTTCTCTGACCCTCCACCTTACCAAACATAATATCCTTCTCCAGCAACTGGCTCCTCCTGACAATATGGCCAAAGTATGAGAGGTG
>NW_006408520.1:55448107-55451440 GCF_000296735.1 Chrysochloris asiatica
GTGTTCCCATGTTCTGTTTGAACAACTGCATCTTGGTTCAGGTACAGATTCCTCATGAGCACAATTAAGAGTTCTGGAAAACTCATACTTTGCAATGTTGTCCATAGCTTGTCATGATCCACACAATCAAAAGCCTTTGCGTAGTCAATAAAGCACACGTAAACATCTTTCTGATATTCTCTGCTTTCAGCCTAGATCCATTGGACATCAGCAATGATATATCTCATTCCATGGCCTCTTCTGAATCTGACTTGAACCTCTGGAAGTTCTCTGTCAATGTATGATTGTAGCTGTTTCTGAGTTACCTTTAGCAAAACTTTACTCGCTTGAGATATCTAAGAGATTGTCCGATGATTTCCGCATTCCATTGGATCACCTTTATTTGGAATGGGCACAAATATGGATCTCTTCCAATCAGTCGGCCAGATAGTTCTCTTCCAAATTTCTTGGCATAGCTGAGTGAGTGCCTCGGCCACAAAGAACTCATAACAATACTCATGATTATGGTGTTTATTATAAGATAAGTGAACAGATACAATTCAGGTTCAAACCAACTCAGGTCATCACTGATCTCCAGTCAGGAATGCCTCTTGTCTGGTGTACTTCAGGCACACCTCACTCTTGTTTTCAGCCTCTCAGCCATGTGATCCCATGGCCTCTACCCTGCTTAAGCAAGTGTTGCAAAGTTCTTTGAACCACACTGTGAATACTCAAAAGGCACATTCTGCAAGCCAGTCTCCCGCCTGTAGGTATTCAGCTTTACTCAGTCTATTGGCCTAAAGTCCAAAGCAGCTCTTTCTCTCCATGCCACCACCTCTGCCATTGATGTTTCTCTAGGTGGGAATCTCACATATTATTCATACTCTTCCTTCTTGTTAGTCCTTTAATCTTCCATATCTGCTTCTGAGATGGATCTTTTTTTTAAGTCTAGCTGGAGGGCAAAACTAACCGATTCCAGCCTTAGAGCCTTGTATACCATTTTTGTGTGGTCCCACCCAATCACTTTGTAGAAATTAAGAAGACTTTGGACAAAAAAGCCACCACACTAACCATTAAATTAAGAATGTAAAAAGATTTACATTATGATCAATTAATATTTTAATTTACTAAAGCTGTTTTGAAAATTCTGCAGGCTTTATTCACAGCAATATTTAAATGAAAGAGTTATCATACACTGATAAAAGAAAAAGATCTTAGTTATGTGATGAATCCAGTAAACCGGAACTGTGCAAACTCACTAATTAAACTTGACAACTCCTTAAAGCATTTTATCCGTAGATGCAGTATGACAATCCCAAAGTGGAAACAATACAGGAAATACCACATCCTCATTCATTTAGCTGTTCTTTCTTAAGGCTAGACAGTCAGAATTGCATTTAATGAGCAAACGATGGGAAATTCAGTTAATACATGGACACCAGATGTGAAACTTTATCTTTGTCACTGGGAGGATGCAACTGAAAATCTTTGGATGTTATGCACTTCCTATTTGACTGTATTTTATCTCTTCTTGCTATTTTCTTGTCCATGGTAAAATATGACAATAGTAAAATGCAATCCCCTCTATTGGCTTTAACAACATGTTCTATTATTTTCCTGGAAATAATTTTCTAAAATGAAAGGAATGTCATGATCGTGTTTTGTTTCTATTGGACAATAATCTCTGTATTTCAAAAGCGACTTAATTTAGCACTATAGCTTAAATTAAACTTTTTAATAGCAGTGGTTTTACATTCTCTTCAGGTACACATGATATTCAGCACTGTGATTAATTGGGCACGCATTTCTTATATTTAGAGCCCACTTGTAAGTGGAAGTGAGAAATGAATTGTGCCAAGAGTCATCAGTTCTATTTTTATTAATAGAGTAGATTACATAGATCATGAAAACAATCTTCTAATTTATAAGAGTCAATCTAATATCTTGTTAAACAAGAGTTATTATTATTGAGCTTAAACTATTGAAGTGTGTTACACCAAAGGGCCACTTCCCACACTGAAGAATACTGCAGTGAACATTAGCATGTTAACCACATGCTAATAGGCTCTCAGCAGCCTGATAAGTTATTGATTATCTCAGCTGGTATAATTTATATCAGGAAGAGGCAGTGTAGTTAGCTGGAATATAAGCCGTTGCTTTTTGCAACTTGAAATAGACTCACAGGCTCATCAGTCACTTTATTCAGGGCCATGATAACAGACAGAAGGCTTTGTCCACAGGTGGATGGGTCTTTTCAGATAGAAGCAGTGCGTAGCACCATTAAACTCTGGCCCAGAAAAATTTCAACTCCTATTGTACCTATCAATCTAAACAGTAGCTGAAATGCCAGATGGAAGAGCAGTTCACAGCCACTTGCCATTGTTCTCTTGCTAATGCAGATGGTAAAATTATACTGAATTTTGTATGGTGTTCATTTTTACCAAGACAGAGCTGAAATGGAAAAGGATAAAGAGTATATGTGATTATAAAAGGCTATGCTTAAAAAAAAAAAAAAAATGCATTCACAGGGTAGCAGCCAGCCATATTATCTTAAAGCATTTCTATAAGATTTTTTTCCCTTTGTGAATAATATTTAAACATATGCAAAAAAGTAATTTTACAGAGGATTTTCTCCACACAAAGTTTTGATCAGTGAGGTTTGTAATGCTCTCTGGAAATTGGAGCCCTTACAACTAATACTTCAGCTGACACCTTTTTCCTCACATTACAGCTTTTTATAATGGGATGAGAAATGTACACTGAAAGAAGCAATAAAATAGCTTTTACATAAAGAAATATATTATTGAGAAATAATGTAGGCATTGTAAATTGGCAAGACTTCATGACATACTGCTATGTCTATTCATTAGTGGAAATGTTTGAAATTGCTCAAAAGAGCTTACTTTCATGTTTTGGAGGAATAGTTAAGTTTAGAGGGACAGTTTGCTGAATGAATAATGGTAAAAGGAAAATTAATTTATGTTCCCTAGATGAATTACTAGCACTTTAATATATTATTCCAGTTATATTTAAATTATATAATGTTTTGCCTTATAGAGGATCAAATTTCAGTTGCAGCCCCTTAAGATACCTACTTGAATAAGGTCTCATCTAACATGATTAATATCAGCCTAGAGAGGCTTACTCAATTGTTTGAAACAGAAATTTGTTTGTATTTTATCTGCATGGGTATAGCTATAGTAGCAACCACAAAAGTGTTCATAAAAATATAAGAATCATTTAACAGCATGACTTTAATTGTTTGATATTGATAGTCAGAAATTTCTGGGTTTAAATATCAGTAGTGTGACCTTGTTGTTGTTGTTGTTGTTGTCAGGTGCCATCGAGTCGGAA
>NW_006408520.1:55453020-55454660 GCF_000296735.1 Chrysochloris asiatica
TTGTTGTTGTTGTTAAGTGTCATCAAGTTGATACCAACTCACAGTAACCCTGTATAGGGTTTCTGAGGAGCAGCTGGTGAGTTTGAACTGCCGACCTTGTGGTTCAAATTGACATTCCAGTCTAGTGCTTTACCCACAGCACCATACCAGGACCCCTAAGTCTCACTTTATTCCACAATAAAATGGGGATAATTGAAGCATGATTCATTTTTTTTTTAAGAATTAAAAGGAAGTAATATATGAACATTGCTTTAACAAAGCACTTTTTGTTGTTGTTGCACTTAACAAGGATTAAACATATAATTATATTAGAATTAATTATCCATAACTTTACTGGGTTAGCAGCAGGACATGCCAGTTAAAGTATTCATATTTGACTAGATAGTTACTGTTTTTGTGTTAGATGCTTTCGAGTCAGTTCTGAATCATAGTGACCTTATACACAACAGAAAGAAACATTGCCTGGTCCTGGGTCATCCTAACAATCGCTACCCTTGAGACCATTGCTGCTGTTCCTGTGCCAATCTGACTCAGTGGGACTTCTTGTTTTTCCCTGACCCTCAATTTCACCAAGCATGATTTCATTCTACAGGGACTGGTCCCTTCTGACAATATGTCTAAAGTATAGGAGATGAAGTCTCACCATCTTGGCTTCTAAGGAGCATTCAGGTTGTACTCCTTCCAACACAGATTTGTTTGTTGTTCTGGAAGTCCATGGTACTTTTAGCATACTTTTCCAAAACCATAACTCAAATGCATCAATTCTTCTATGATTTTCCTTATTCATTGCCCAACTTTCACATGCAGATGAGGTTACTGAAAATATCACGGCTTGGGTCAGGCACACTGGTGCTTAGACTACAAAGTGATATCTTTATTTTTGAACAATTTAAAGAGGTCTTGTGTAGCACATTTGCTTAATGCTATAGGTTGTTATAGTTTTGAAGGCTTTTGTTTTCTGTGTATTCAGGTCCAATCCATACTGAAGGCTGATGTCTTTTATCTTCATAAGTAAATATTTTAACTCCTCTTCACATCAAGCAAGATTGTATCACCTGCATGTTAGAGGTTGTTAGTTAGTCTTCTTCGAAGCCTGATGCTATGTTCTTCGTGTAATCTAAGGTCTCTGATAATTTGCTCAAACTACAGAGTGAATAAATATGATGAAATAATACAATTCCAGTGCAACATTTCCTGACTTTAAACCATTCAGTATACCCTTTATTTGTTTGAAAGACAAATTCATTGTCTATGTGCAGGTTCATTCTTCACAATGTTATCCAAAGTTTGTCATAATTCACACAGTCCAAAGACATTGAATAGTGAATAAAGCACAAATAACTATCTGGTATTCTCTGCTTTTAACCAAATCCATCTGACATTAGCAATGATATTACTAATTCCACATCCTCTTCTGGATCTGACTTAAATTTCTGGCAGTTCCCTGTCAATATATTGCTGCAGGTTCAAACATGTCATATTAATAATAATGTGCAATGATTTCTGCATTTTGGGGGGTCACCTCCCTTAGGAATGGGCACAAATGTGAATCTTTTCCTAACCATTGCCCAGGTAGCAGTTTTCCTTTTTTTTTTTTTTCCATTTGGCATAGATGAGTGAATACCTCCAGTGTTGCATCA
>NW_006408520.1:55472023-55477353 GCF_000296735.1 Chrysochloris asiatica
GCCTTTCTTAATTTTAAAACATCCAATGTTCCTATCGAGCCTGTATATAGACAAGGAGGCAGTTAATAGAATAAAACAAAGAGATACTGACTGGCTTAAAATCAGTAAAGGTGTTTGCTGGGGTTGCATTCATTCATCATACTGATTTAATCTGTACATTGAGCAAATAATCAGAGAAACTGGGTTATATGAAGAAAAAACATGACATTGGCATTGGAAGAAGACTCATTAATAACCTGAGATGTGCAGATGATACAACTTTGCTTACTGAAAGCAAAGAGAACAAAAAATACTTATTGATGAAGATCAAAGACCACAACCTATGGTATGGAATGCATCTCAATGTACAGAAAACAAAAATCCTTAACACTGAACCAATATACAACATACATATAAATGGAGAAAAGACTGAAGTTGTCAAATACTTCATTTTTCTTGAATCCACTATCAGCACTCAAGGAAGCAGCAGTCAAGAAATCAAACAATGTATTGCATTAGGGAGATCTGTGGCACAAGACCTCTTTAAGAATGAAGATGTCAGTTTGTGGACTAAGGCATGCCTGACTCAAGCCAGGGTATTTCCAATAGTCTCATATGCATGTGAAAGTTGGGCAAAGCATAAGGAAGACATTAGGGCAATTGATGCATCTGAGTTAAGGTGTTATACAAGAATAATAAAAGCACCATGGACTTACAAAAGAACAAATGAATATGGGTGTTGGAAGAAGT
Source organism: Chrysochloris asiatica (assembly GCF_000296735.1). Classification (NCBI taxonomy): domain Eukaryota; kingdom Metazoa; phylum Chordata; class Mammalia; order Afrosoricida; family Chrysochloridae; genus Chrysochloris; species Chrysochloris asiatica. The sequence continues at coordinate 55,472,753 of NW_006408520.1, forward strand.
ACTGCCAGAGTGTTCCTTAGAAGCCAAGATGGTAAGAATTCATCTCTTATGACATGCTTGGTAAAGTGGAGGGTTGGATTGGCCAAGTGGCAGCATTGAAGGACTCTAGCATGGCAACAGTAGTGAGGTTGTCCCAGGATCGGGCAGTGTTTCATTCTGCAGTGCATAAGGTCACTATGAGTTGGTACTGACCTGATGGCACCTAACAACAATATGCCACAAAAAACAGACAATGTTCAACCAATTCACAAGTCAGAGATACTGAAGGAAGAAGTCCAAGTAGCATTAAAGATATTGGCAGAGGACAAGACTCCTCAATTTGATGGAATACCAATTGAAATCTTTCAAAAAACTGAGGCAGCAATGGAGGCAATCGCTCATCTATGCCAAGCAATTTGGAGGCCAGTTACCTGACCAGCTGAATGGAAGAGACCCACATATGTGCCCACTCCAAAGTCACCATTCCATTGGTGACTCAATGGAATTTAGAAATCATTGAACAATATCATTAATCTCATATATAAGTAAAATTTTGTTAAAGATAATTTAAAAATGGCTTTAGCAGTACATTGACAGGTAACTGAAAGAAGTTGAGACCAGGTTCAAACAAGAACATGGAACAAGGGATATTATTGCTGACTTCAGATGGTTCTGGGCTGAAAACAAAGAATACCAGAAAGATGTTTACCTGTGCATTATTGATAATGCAAAAGCTTTTGATTGTGTGGATCATGACAAGGTATGAACAACATTGTGGAGAATGAGTATTCCAGAACACTTAATTTTGCTCATGAGGAACCTCTACATAGATCAAAAGGCAGATGTTTGGACAGAACAATGAGACACTGAATGGTTTAAAATTAGGAAAGGTGTATACCACAGTTGTATTCTTTCCCATGCTTGCTAAATATGTATACTGATAAAAGAATCCTAGACACTGAATTATATGAAGAACATGACATCAGGATAGGAGAAGACTCAGCTTGCTTGCTGAAAGCAAACAAGACTTAAAATACTTACTGATGAAGATCAAAGACCAGTTTTCTTTATGGTTTGCACCTCAACATAAAGAAAACAAAACACCTCACAACTAGATCAATAAATAACATCAAAAGAAATGTAGAAAAGATTGAAGTTGTCAACGATTTCATTTTGCTTAGATCAGTCATCAGGACTCATGGAAGCAGAGTTAAGAAATCAAATGATATATTGCACTGTGCAAATATGCTGCACAACACCTCTTTAAAATGTTCAAAACCAAAGGTGTCAGTTTGAGAACTAAGGTACGCCTGACCCAAACCCTGGTATTTTCCATTGCTTCATATATATGTGAAAGTTGAACAATTAATAAGGAAGAAGATAGAAGAACTGAAGTGCTTGAGATATGGTCATGGAGGAGGATATTAAAAGTACCATGGCCTGTTAGAAAAACAAACAAATCTGTGCTGGAAGGAGTACAATCAGAATGCACCTTAGAAACCAAGATGTTCAGACTTTGTCTCTTATACTTTGGACATGTTATCAAGAAGGAGTAGTTCCTGAAGAAGGGCATCATGCTTGGTAATGTGGAAAGTCAGCAAAAAAGAGGAAGACTGCCAATGAGATGGATTTGCACAATGACAGTAGCAATGGATACAAGGGTAGCAACAACTTTGAGATTGGCACAGGACCAGGCAGTGCTTCAATCTGCTCTGCATCAAGTCACTATGAGTCAGTACCGACTCAACAGCACCTAACCGCAAGAAAATTCATACGTAAAGGGCATGGGAGGTATAATAATTAAGTGTTTTGGCTGCTAACTGTAAAGTTGGAGTTCAAACTTCTTTTTATACCAGAGGCTTTCCAAGAAAAAAACCTGTTTATTTAATCCTATAAAAATTACAGATTAGAAACCTCTGTGGGACAATTCTGGAGTCCTGGTGTGGCTCTGTGGGTTAATGTGCTGGACTGCAAAGTCACTTTGAACTTCAAGGTCAGCAGTTCAAGCTCACCAGCCACTCCTTGGAAACTCTATACAGGGTTGCTATAGGTCGGAATCGACTCAACGGCACTTAACAACAACATGGGACAATTCTACCCTGTTATATGTGGTTGCTATTAGTCAGAATTAACTTGAAGGCACCAAACAACAACAGATAACTCACATAGTTATTTGGGTAAATACATCAGATAGATAAATTATAGAGAGTAAGAGACAGCAACAGATTTTTGTTTTGTTTTAAATTGATTATTAGTCAAGACACTCTTAACCACTGTTTGATTGTTTGTTTTGTTTTGTTTTTTCAATCTTGCTGTCAGTTTTCATTAAGATTGATGTTTCTCTTAGTCAGAGTCATTACTCCTAATACATATATATATGATTCAAATAATTCATGGGAAATTTTCATTAGTTTTTTAAATGCCATTTTTTTCCAAGAATTTTTGAAGTCTCCTTGTACTTTGTTGTATCCCCAACTTTAGTCCCACTTCTAGAATTACTTTTGCCCCATCTGATTAGACAGTAGTGTTATGTTCATATGTTATTATCTAATTTTTCACTGATAAATCTGGAGACTTTGTTTATAAATCATATTCCCAAAGACTTTAGCACTCTATATGCATTTCTATCATAATGTCTGTCGGTCAGGTTAAGTGGTGGCCTTGTTGCTATTGTTACATGCCATAGAGTTGGTTCTGACTCATAACAACTGCATATAGGGTTTCCAAGGAGCGGCTGGTGATTTTTAACAGCCGGCCTTGAGGTTTAAACGAAGCGTGAAACTTAGTCAAAATTAAAATGATAAAAGAACATAAACATTTTGTCTTCTTTAATATAGTTATAAAATCATGGAATTGATGGACTCAATCAAAATTGCTATTGTAACAGCATTTGAACAATTTGTTGTCATTCTCTTTCACAGATTAAGAAATAGATGCTTAGAAGATTTAAAATAATTGCCCTAAATGACATATATAGTAAGGAAAGAAATTCAGACCCAATCATTTTAGCTCTTCTGGGTATTGTACATTCCTGGAATACTACTGGACCACAAGGTCTGTTTGAACTACAAGGTAGTGGCTCAAACTCACCAGCCCCTTATTTGTTGTTGTCAGTGCCATCGAGTCGAAACCAACTCATAGAGACCCCATGCACAGAAGAACAAAACAATGTCTGATCCTGGGCCAACCTCACTACCGCTGCCACACTTGATGCCATCAATGATGCCACTTGGCTGATCCATCTCGTTGGGGGTCTTCCTCTATTTCTCTGACCCTCCATCTTACCAAGCATGCCATTCTTCTCCAGCGACTGTTCCCTCCTGACAATATATCCAAAAGATGAGAGATGAAGTTTAGCCATCTTGGCCTCCAAGGAACACTCTGGCTGCACCTCTTCCAAAACAGAGCCCCTTATTGGAAACTATATATATATATATATATTGTCACTGTGAGTCAGAACCAACTCCATAGCACCTAACAAAAATTGCATGGTATCCTCAGATTGTGACATTGAAGAACTATGTTGTGGTAATTATACAGTTCTCTAATGTTGTTGTTAAGTGCCATCAAATTGGTTCCAAATAATAGTTACCCTGTATAGGATTTCTAGGGAGTGACTGGTGGTTTTTAACTGGCATCTCTTCTGTTAGCAGTCCAGTGCTTATCCTACAGTGCCACACCAGGAGTCCACCTTGTAAATAGAACCCAGAATATGCTTCTGAGTATAATTTGCAATACGTTTACAAACAATTTTATTTTAAACCTGTTCATCTTGAATCAGTGCCTATTTATAGATTGAATTTATTTATTGGCACAGATAAGTACAGTTTAAAAAACATTAACTCTTACACTAGATTTTAATTTCACGAACATAAAATCTCTGCATCTATCCAAAGGAGAGATATTTCTTCATGTTTATTTAAATCTCTGCATCTATCCAAAGGAGAGATATTTCTTCATGTTTATTTACCCTGATGAATACTAGATAATATAGTTCTATTCTGTGTAAACATAACAATTGAGCAATGTTCATTGGTTACTCACTTTCTTGTGATAGTCATATTATTCAATGTTTTACATTTGATTTTAATGGGATCAAAGAGGAAGAAAAATATGACACGAACTGAGTTTTGAATTGGTATGAAAGCTTCTTCAGATCAACATACTTATAAAACAGCAGAAATTACCAAGAACTTAATTATTCCAAATCTTAACCATCAACGGTTAAGAAATTAAGGTTGCAGTCAGTAATATCTGTATTTAAGTACTATTTGCGGGGACTTGGTCAATTTTTTAAGCTTTAGTTTTCTAATTTATTACACTTTCCACTAACCCTGCTTAACTAACATAATAAAGACACCTCATTCTCATTGGGATTATAACCAAAGGCAAATTGTAGTTGTTTTCTCCCTCTAGTCTGGAGTCCTTGTGTGATTGTTGTTATTATTGTTAGGTGCCATTGAGTCTGTACCAGCTCATAGTGAACAGAACAAAACACTGCCCAGTCCTGGGCCAACCTCACAATTGTTGCCATGCTTGAGCCCATTGATGCTGCCACTTGGACTATACAGCTCGATGGGGGTCTTCCTCTTTTTCTCTGACCCTCCACCTTACCAAACATG
>NW_006408520.1:55479090-55486466 GCF_000296735.1 Chrysochloris asiatica
CTACCTCTTGAAATGATTGAACATCAACCATTTCCTTTTTGTACAGTGACTCTGTGTACTCCTTCCATATTCTTTTGATGCTTTCTGCATCATTCAATAATTTGTCCAGAGAATCCTTCAATAATGAAAGTTGAGGCTTGAATTTTTTCTTCAGTACCCCCAGCTTGAGAAATGCTGAACATATTCTTCCTTTTTGGTTTTCTGACTCCAGATATTTGCACATTTTGTTGTAATGTTTGACTTTGTCTTCTCAAGCTGACCTTTGAAAGTTTCTGTTCAGCTCTAGGACCTCCTCATTTCTTCCATTTGCTTTCGCACCTCTATTCTGGAGAGCAAGTTTCAGTGTCTCTTCTGACATCCATTTTGATATTTTCCTGCTTTCTTGCCTTCTTAATGATTTTGTTCTTTCTTCATGTATGATGTTCTTAATTTAATCTCACAAATAATCTGAGAAACTGATTTATATGAAGAAAAATGTAGCATCAAGATTAGAGGAGGACTCATTAATAACCTGTGATATGCAGATGATACCACCTTGCTTGCTGAAAATGAAAAAGATTTACAATACTTACTGATGAAGATCAAAGACAACAACCTTCGGTATGGGTTGCATGTCAACGTAAAGAAAACAAAAATCCTCAACATTGGACCAATAGACAAGATGCCGATCAACAGAGAAAAGATAGAAGTTGTCAAGAACTTCATTTTTCTTGGGTCAACCATCAACATTCATGGAAGCAGCAGTCAAGAAATCAAATGACATATTGCATTGGGCAAATATGCTACACAAGACCTTTTTAAAGTGTTGAAGAGCAAAGAAGTCAGCTTGTGGACTAAGGTGTGCCTGACCCAAGCCATGATATTTTTGATAAACTCATATGCATACCAAAGCTGGACAGTGAATAAGGAAAACCGTATAAGAATTGATGCATTTGAATTATGGTGTTGGAGGAGAATATTGAAAGTACAATGGGCTACCAAAAGAACAAACAGATCTGTGTTGGAAGAAGTACAGTGAGGGTGCTCCTTGGAAGCCAGGATGGCCAAACTTCATCTCTCATACTTTGGACATATTGTCAGGAGGGACCTGTCACTGGAGAACGATATCATGTTTGGTAGGGTGGAAGGTGAGAGAAAAAGGGGAAGACCCACACCGAAATGCATTGATTGGCCAAGTGGCAGCATCAATGTGCTCAAATGTGCCAACAATTGAGAGGTTGGCCTAGGACTGGGCAGTGTTTCGTCCTGTTGTACTTTGGCTTGCTATGAGCTGGTACCAACTCAATGGCACCTAATAATAATTTCTTCTATGATTCAAACAATACATTGTTTGAATTCTTAGCTACTGCTTCCATGATTGTTGATGGTTGTTTTTAGAAAAACGAAGTCTTTGACAATTTCAATATTTTCTCCATTAATAAGAATGTTGTTTATTGGTCCAGTGGTGAGGATTTTGGTTTTCTTTACATTGAGATGCGATCCACACCGAAGGTTATGATCTTTGATCCTCATCAATGAGTGATACTTTCAGATAAAAACTGGACTGCTAGCTTCAAGGTTGGTGGTTCAAACCTACCAGTCACTCCTTGGAAACCCTGTACAGGGTTGCTATGAGTTAGAGCTAATTTGATTTGACAGCACTTAACATGAACAACAGTCAGCTCCAACTCATAATGACCCTGTGTACAACAGAATAAACACTAGTGATTTGTGCACAACCCTCACAATTGTTGTTATGTTTAAACCAATGGTTGTAGACACTGTGTCAATCCATCTTATTGGGGTTCTTTATCTTTTTTGCTGACCCTCTACCCTACTAAACATGATGGATTTTTTTCCAGGGATTTATATCTTAATAACATGTCTAATGTACTTCAGACAAAGAATTGACATCTTTGCTTCTAAAAGGCATTCTGATTGTACTTCTTTCAAGGCAGATTTGTTTCTTCTTCTGGCAACCCATGGTTCTTTCAATATTCTTCATCAGTACCATTATCAAATGCATCAATTCTTCTCTGGTCTTCCTTATTTGCTGTCCAGCTATCACATGCATATGTGGTGACTGAAAATACCCCAGCTTTGGTCAGGCACACCTTTGTCCTCAGAGTGACATCTTTAATCTTTAACATTTTAACAAGATCTTTTTGATTTCTTGACTACATTGATTGCTTGCTGTTGTTGTGAAGTGCCATGGAGTTGGTTCCCATAGAAACCCTCTCTAGGGTTTCCAAAGAATGGCTGATGAACTTTAAATGCCAACTTTGTGGTTCAAACCAATCTTGTAGTCCAGTGCATTAACTCACAGTGTCACACATTGATTGTGGTGGTGGTGGTATGCGGTGGAGTTGGTTCTGACTCCTAGCGACCTTGCATAGGGTTTCTGAGGATGTAAAGCTTTATGGAAGCAGAAAGCCCCCTATTTCTCCCATGCAACAGCTGGTAGCTTCAATCTTGAAGTTAGCAGTCCAACTCATAACCAATATGCTATCTGAGCTCCTTACACATTGATTGTATATCCAGGTAAAACGAAATCCTTGACACCTTCAATATTATTTTCTAGTCATGAAGATTTTTGTTTTCTTTACTTTGAATTACAACCCATACTACAGAGTATAGTCGTTGATTATCATCAATAAGTGCTTTCAGAGGTTACAAAGTAAATCAACCACAGACATAGACAGAGGTTAGGTTTTACATGCATGTTTTGTTGTTGTTAAGTGCTGATGAGTTGTTTTCAACTCATAGTGTCCATGTATAGGGTTTCTAAGGAGTTGCTGATTGGTTTGAACCACTGAACTTGCAGTTAGCAGTCCAGTGAGGCATAATTCAATCCACAACACTCAATAAGCCCCAACTGCTATAAACTAGTAGTGAATAAACACAAGCAAGAAACAATGTAAATACAGAGTAAGAATTACATACAAGTGTAATTCATGAGTCTCCTAACCAGGTCTCAGGTATTCAGGAAGGCTTTCTGAAGGAAGATATCTGTCTAATGAAATCTGCAAAATGAGTCAAAGTTCACTAGGTAAGAAAGTAAGGAGGGGAGAGTGTTCCTGTAATGAAGATAACATTGGTAAAAGCACAACAGTTATAAAAAGCATTGCACAGTCCAGAACTTCAAATACACAATTCATCGTGTTAGGGAGTTATATGAGGATGTCAAAAAGTATTGCTACAAAATCATAGAAAACTTTAAAAACCCAAAATGATAAAATGTGAAGCTATTTTTATTCCACATATGCTGTATTTAGGCCTAAACACTTCTAAAGGATGTGTTTCCTTCTCTCTAACACTTCCACGCTTTTCTGCTCTCTTCGGTTTACACCATCTCAAAATAGCTGTTTTGACATCCTTGTAGGGTTCAAATCGTGTCCCTTTTAATTTTTCTTTGACTTCTGGGAACAAAGAGAGTCTGAAGGGGAAAGATAAAGACTGTGGGATGTATGGGGTAAGGTTTCCCAACAAAATTCTGATGACAGCCTTTGCTATCCTGGAAGAATGAGCAGATAGATGTACTGCTCTGGGGGGGGAAAGTTCTTGGCACAACTTTCTTGGTCTTTATTTTAGCAATCTATTTTCAGTTTTCTTAAAAGTTCAGAATAAGCACCCATGATCACCATGTGTTCTTCAAGGAAATCTATGAAGATTACTCTTTTGGAATTCCAAAAAATACTCACCACAACCGTCTAAGCTGACCTCTCTGCCGTGAATTTAATTTGCCTAGCAGTTTCCATTGGCAGCCACAGTTTTGATTGGATCTTTTCTGAAGGCACCCTAATGGACCCAGGAGAAGTGTACTAATGAGAAAACTTGTCAACAGCCATCCACTAATCACTGAGATATGTTTAAAAATATTTTGTTTGAAACAAACCTGTACATGTATAAACTAAAACCTTAAAAACAATGATTTTTAGTTACCCTCCTACAAATGAATGAAGAGAGATAAGGCTAAACAGCTGAGCAGGAACTAGGCTTTGTAAGCTATATATGAATTTACTTTATCAGAAATAATTCAAATGGGATGAGAGAAGTTTCACTGAAGTAGCACAGTCAAATTTATCATTTTAAATGATCTTCTGGTTGCAGTTTAATAAAATGGACTGGAGAAAACATTGTTGACTTGGAGACAAATTAGGTGACTTTAAATCATGTAAAGGAGTAAATTTAAGAATATGTATTAGACAAAGTTGTTGGAATTAAGTACAGTTGTCTATGAATTTAATGGTATTATACCAAGGGCACAGGAATGATCAGCTTCTATGTTTCCAAGAAAGCTATAGTCAAAAGAAATAGTGTCCAAATAGGAGTTTAAACAGTCTATTACTATTATTAAGGAGCTCTAGTAGCATAGTGGTTATTACTCAGGCTGCTAACCTCAGCAGTTCAAAACTACCAACAGTTCTGCAAGAGAAAGACGAGGCCTTCTGCTCCTGTAAAGATTTATAGCCTCAGAAACTCTGTGTAGGGTTGTTATGAATCAGAACCGACTTGACGGCACACAACCACCACCACCACATTACTATTATTAGTTTTGCAAAGCCCTGGGATATCCAGGATATAATATTCTTCAATCTCATATGTTTATTCAGCACATATTTATTGAATGCTTACTAGGCTTCAGGCAGCATTCTATAAATATGTACTGAATTTAAAAAAAAAAAAAATTAGACACACAGTCATGAATAAAATTATTCCTCATCTCATGGAAATTATGTTGTAATGGGAGCTCAGAAAAGTAAGGATAAATGTATAAGTAGTGATATTTGCTATGAGTAAAAAGAATTGGGTAAAAATATAGAGCAAAAATAAACCATTTTAGAAATGGAAATCAGGGAAGAATTCTTTGTGAAATGAAATTTTAACTGATATCTAAGAGATGAGTTTTATACAATAATGGAACAAGTCACAGTTTTCAGCAGAGTGAACAGTGTGTATGTGTGATGGTCCTAAGGAAGGAACGTACTTGAAAGAATGTTTAGAGAATTGAAACATTTTAGTGTGGGTGGAACAAAGTGAGCAAGGTAACAAATGGAGTGAGAAGTAGGAAAGATGAGCTGGTATGTGATAAAAGGGAAAAGTAGCATAGATATCATAAATAGATTCTGCAGACATGTGCTAGAAACTCTTGGACAATTTTAAGTAATTATGTAGCATAATATGATGTACAGTTTTGTTTTTTTTTTCAATAAGTTTTGACCAGACTTTATTGAATTTACTTCCAAATACCTACTATTTTAATCCATAGAATCAGGAGTTAAGAAATCAAATGATACATTGCATTAAACAAAATCTACTGCAAAAGACTTCTTCAAAGTTTTAAAAAGAAAAGATGGCATTTTGATGACTAAGGCTTGCCACTTAGGAGTCCTGGTGGCACAGCAAGTAAACACTGGGCTGCTGACCAAAAGGTTAGTAGTTCAAACCTACTCAGTTGCTCCACAAAACCAAGATTTGGTGATCTCCTTCCATAAAAATTACAGCCCAGAAAACCCCATGGAGTAGTTTTCATCTCTCCTGCATGATCACCATGAGCATGAGTCAACTCAACAGCACCCAACAACAACAAAGATGTGTTTGACTGAAGCTATGCTCTTCTGAATTGTGTCATAAACATGCAAAAGGTAGACACTCAAAAAGAAATGTAGAATAGTTGGTGCATTCAATCTGTTATGTTGGAAAAGAATATTGAATATATTATAGTCTGCAAACAGAATAAACAAATCAGTCTGAGAAGAAATAGAACCAGACTATTCATACAACCAAGGATGACAAGACTTTGGCTTATTTTGAACATGTCTGCATGTTCAAAGACCAATAACTAAAAAAGGACATCATGGTTGGTTAAGTAGAGGGTCAGGGAAAATGAAGGAAAGCTTCAATGAGATGAATTGACCCAATAGTCACAACAATGGACTCAAACATACCAATAATCATGAAGATGGCACAAGACCAGGAAATATTTTGTTTTGTTGCATACAAGGTCATCATGAGTCAGAATCCAACTAACATGAATAGTAAATATTTTATAGCAATGAAAATGGCATCTTTGCAAAATATATTAATTTGATAGTTGCTGAGTATATCAAAATCTACAATTTATTTTATATTACATTGTTTACAGGATTTTATTAAACTGTCTTATTAATTCTAGAATTTTGTATATTTTGGATATTCTATTTTAACAATTATCTGCAAATAATGGCAGTTTTGTTTGCTCCTTTTTAATCCTTATACTATTCTGTTACCTTATTCAAAATGATAAATAGCATAATGGATTTTTATCATCTGGATTTCAAAGGAAGCATTTTCTATATTTCTCCATGGAATGTGCTATTTGTTCTATGTTTTTCATAATCATCTCTTTTTTTTACAAGTAATGAAATCACTTTCTATTCTTAATTTGCTATGGACTTTTAAATAATAAATTAATATTTAGTTTTTTTCTTTTTATTATTTTCATTTTAATTCAAGATGATCATGTGATTTTTCTCCTTTAATGTGTTACTGTGACATATTAAAATAGCTGATTTTATAAGTTAAAGTCCTTGTTATAAAATTTAAATGGTCCCTTAGAACAACTGGGTTCTGGGATACAGAAACTGGGATATGGTTGGAATGGGGAGAAGGGGGGAATAATGTTAAGATGCTTGGCTGACTTTTGAACCTGGGTTTCCCATACATTCTATTATAAAACAGACACTGGAGGAGGAGAGAAAAGAATAGCCAGAGGTGTCACCATAGAAAGCTTGTAAGTCCATCTTCTGCTTATAACTGATTGGAATACCTAAAATGGGACTACAATGTATCCAGTGAAGGAGGTTTCCTGAAGAGCCTCAGCAGTACATAAGAATATAGATTGAAGCCTAACCACATCCAGACCTTCAGAGACGGGAAACCTTCCTCTTGAAAGAGCAAGCATACCAGCCTGGAGCAGCCGGAAAACCAGAAGACACTTCTTGAAAGAAAGACCTACAGGAAAAATACAGAACAGTAAGGCAGTCTTACTGCTACCACAAGAACAAGCAAGTTGCTAGCCCAGGAGGCATCAAGGCAAGTGGCTGGGTCCTCTCAGCACAGACACTCTCCCAAGACTAAGACGCAATGAAAATCCATGCTCTGATTGGTGACCACGCACGTCACCCATAAAGGGAAGTGACCGAAGAACACAATGAAGCGGCGAACTAAGCCCTGCGTCCTTCAGCAGACTACTGCGAACCTGGGTAGAGACTTGGTCGGTCAGCAGTGAGGCAGGACCAAGGGACCCATGGATTCAGAGTCAGTGACACAACCACAGAGGACTAGAGTGAAGAGACCAGCTGATAAGAAGAAGGTAGACAGACGCAAGAACACCCACACTTGCAGATGATACCCAC
>NW_006408520.1:55487332-55488892 GCF_000296735.1 Chrysochloris asiatica
GGTGCTGAGGACCGGTGTGGGGGAGAGGCATGCAAGGTATACACTTTCATTTGGAGGATGATGCATGGACGGGAATGTAACTAAGGCAATGAAATGATATAGGATAGAATGAATGTAAAACTAATGTTCCCGGCTTCTGGTTTGCCAGGGTGGCCAGGCGGTGCGGGTGAGTGGGGGCTCCGGGAGCAGGGGGGGAAAACTCGCGAGTTAAACCTCCCAGGTAGGAATTCACTATCTCACAGCCCATGTGAATCTTAGTGCGCCAGAGCCCTATTCCCGCTTCTTTGAGAAATCACTGTGCAAGGAATTACAGGCTTTTTAAAAGGGTGACGCGGCAGCCCCAGCTCCTTTGGGCTTGAGGGGGCGGGGCGGGAACCAGCTCGTGCGGAGCCTCCAGTGGCTGGGAGACTCAAACAGGGAGAGCCACTGGTGACACCAACCCCAAGGTGGGATTTCTGGGCATACAGTGGACAGAGGGAAGTTAGCTTAGGAGAGGAAAAGGAAAAACAAAACAGAGAAGAAAAAGAGAAGCAGAAAAAGAGAAGCGGCGACTGTCTGATGTCATCAGGCGCGGACTGTGCCTGCCTGAGCCACTTCTGCCCTGCCCAGTTGACTCGTGTGTTCCCAGGGCCCGCTGGGCGCAGGTGCACACAGGCGAGCAGCTCCCCTCCTGCCTGAGCCTCATACCATGGGCCTGCCAGACTCGCGAAAGCGAGCGACCCGCCTCCCGCTGAACCGAGCAGCATCCCTCAGCACTGCTGGGCGTGCGCCGGCAAACAGCTCACCTCACACTCAACTGAACCGCGGAGCGCGGGGGCAGGCAGCCCACCTCCTACCGCGAGCACCCACTGGGGAACCCCATTTGGGTCTCCCCTTTATTTTTATTATTATTTTTTGTCTTAGAAGGTTCAGCAGGAGCCCCGACGTGGCCCTGAGGGCTGGGGTGCCACTACAAGGTCACCTGAATTACAGGGTCAGGGGTCCACGCCCACCAACCGCTGCTCGGAAACCCTATAAAAGAGCATTAGCGGAGGGACGTCTGGCGCTTCCCTGACCCAGCAACACAGGCTAGCCAACTGCCTAACCTCTAAGGCTCAAACCCTGTCAGCAAGGCACAAGCCGGCACTACCCAGCACAAGGGGAGACGCCTTGAGGAGATTTTTACCAACAGCAACAAGGCAATCCCCGGCAGATTAAGGGACTAGACTGCAGAAACTTTTGAACTGCAAGGTCGGAAGTTCGGGGCCACCAGCTGCTCCTTAGAAACCCTATAAAGGATACATGGTTTTGCGTTCCTCTCTTTCTTTCTTTTTGCTCTGCAGGTTAAGGGACCAGAATGCAGAGCGCTTTGAACTGCAAGGTCAGTAGACCGCCCCCACCAGCTGATCCTTATAAAACCGATAAAGGGTTTTTTTATGTTTTTTTTGCTGTTGTTTGTTTTTATTTATTTATTTTTTTTCCTTTTCCTCTGTTCTCTTTCTTTTTATGTGTGTGACTAGAGGTTGCCTTGTTTAATCTCATTTTTTCTGGGGCTGAATCCTTTCTCTCTTTTCTTTTTCT
>NW_006408520.1:55498806-55499287 GCF_000296735.1 Chrysochloris asiatica
ATCCCCTAAGAACTTGATTGAACCTCAGCATAGTGATCCTGCTTGGTCACCTTAGAGCAGGTGGAGGGCCGGCAATGTCTGGCGCATGCGGTCCCCAGCCGATCGCCTCCCTCCCTGCCTTCCTCAGATGGTGGCTGTTTATGCTGGACGTGTGGCCAGAGACGGGTAAGGATCACGTGGAACCTCGTCAACTTAAGACAGAGCCATTGCCATGCTGCAATGAGTTTCAATAACTGATAAGACTGAGGAATTCGCACTGACCACCTAAGACAGGCAGCGTCCCTTAAACAAATAATAAATAAGGAGGATTCAAATGCAGACCATGCAGACCCGGTCATGAGGCCAAGCCCCTGTGGGCCCAAGTGTTGTTGACCGTCCAAACCATAGGCTCTGAGGATCAGACTTTAGCTACCTCGTAGACATAGCAAACTGTTCCTCATCTGATTATTCAGTAATGCTTGTTAGTAATCTCATACATGAG
>NW_006408520.1:55499796-55500672 GCF_000296735.1 Chrysochloris asiatica
GATACAGTTTAGATATGTTAATATAGATAATTCTCTTTTTGCATAGATGATTGATTATTATTTTTCCTCTTCTTGTAGTTTTGGATTATGCAACCTTATGAGATAAATTGGAAAATAGCTTTGAAGAGATCTGTGTAAGACAGTTTAGTAAAATCCTGTAAACAAAGTAACATAAAATAAATTGTAAATTTTGATATACATGTTGATTCTTATTTTCGTGTGCTTTGATTTTTCCTTGCATTTGAATTAAATTCTTAGCTCATTAAAATTTCAGGTGTATTTTCTAATCATTGTATTACATGATTAAAATCCCTTACTTATATTTAAAGCAACATCCAGAAATTCTTTATTATTATTAGGTAGCATCTTTGGAAACACTCTAGGTCAGTTCCACTCTCCTATAGGGTTACTATGCATCTAGTTGACTCAGTGGCAATGAGTTTTTATAGCTTTGACAGATTTTTTTTTTCTTTTTATTATTTCCATTGTATAACTTTTTGATATTCTTTTATTTTCAACCTTTTCACATCCCTGTGGTTTAGGTATCATATTTCTGTGTACGTGTGTGTTTAAAAAAGTCTTTACAGTTTTTTGTTTTGTTTTTTTAATAATTTGGTGCATTTATACTTCATATTGCAATGAGTCTTGGTGTGGTGTTGTGGATTAATGTGTTGGACTACACAGTCAGTTTGAAATGCAAGGTCGGCGGTTCCAGCTCACTAGCCATTCCTTAGAAACCTTATAAGAATCTCTGTGGGTTGGAACCAAATCGATGACACTTAACAATAACAACAACATACTTAATGTTACATCTAATATACCCACTATCAATGAGTCAATTCTGACTCATAATGCCCATATACAGGGTTTCCAAGG
>NW_006408520.1:55500937-55503983 GCF_000296735.1 Chrysochloris asiatica
CAGCACCACACCAGGACTCCACCTTACTGTATTGTTAATTACATATTGTTTTTAAAGATTATTTTAAATATCACATTATGCCTCCTTTTGCCCCAAATACTAGCTGTTTTTCAAAGCAATCCGTCTTATTCACCATTTTTGTTTTGTTTTGTTTTGTTCTCTGAAACAATCTAATCTACAATTTTCAGACAAAGTTGCTGTTAAATGGGATCATGTGGAAAAGTTTCCAACAAAGGAATGTGAGTGAAAATTATGTACAACTTTTCTTGGCTAACTTTTAAGTAGCAGTTGTCTACATAACTTCTGTCTTCTATGCCACCAAAATGTAGATGGGGGTAAGTTCTCAAAAGAGGGAAAATTACTCAAAGTAGAAAGAAAAATAATAAGACTGAGTTCCTGTAACTCTAAGTATATGAATTTTCCCTCACCTTCTAGAATTTTTTTCACTGAACTATGTTATTGGGAAATAAACTGTTACATTGTTGTAGCCAATATATGCATTATTTATTTCATTAGTAACTGTGATTAATGTTATTCTTGCTAATGTAAAATAAGAACCCTGAACTGACTTGGTATCATATCAAATTTATTATTTATGGTATTGTATCAGCATACTAGTGAAAAATATTTAAAATATAGATACAGCAGACTAGAAGACTTGGGAGTCTTTGCACTTTTATTACAAAATATTTTATAAGACTGTAGCTTGGAATAGATTGAAAATCAGATAAAATGCCTGCTTAGTGACTTCATAGCTTCAAAAAAAATATTCAGAATTCAAGAATATATTGATTGTTCTTTGTTGTATGTAGTAAAAATTTGGGTGAAAAAAGGGGGGCAGGGAACATTTTCAAGTAAAAACCGGTGAGTTTGCATGCAAAAATTAAAAGAATATAAATTGTATTGATTTTTTTCCTATCATGTTTATTTCTTCATTTTCTTTTCATCCCACTCTTAACAGTGATGTGATATGATTTTAGTTGCTAATAATGTCACTTTAATAGCTATGTGGAGAATGTTGGAGGGAGGCTAGAATGGATGTAGGAAGACAAATCAAAAGTATATTACAAGATTGAAAGGGAGATTATTTAGATTAGTGGAAACTGGAGCAGAAATACATTGAATGACTTGATCTGTATTAATAAAGTATATTTTACAGATTAATCCTAAGAGGTAAATTACATATTGGGGTTAATAGGAAGGGAAAAGAAAGTTGGCAGGTCTGTTGCCAAGATTTGCATGAGCATCTGTACAATTGGAAGTGCCATTTCCTGAAAAGAAAGAGAGGGAAAGGCACATAAGTAAGGAAAACTGAGGATTCAGTTTGGTTTACATGTGTTCTCCTTATATCCCCTAAACTGAAATCCAGATCATTTTACCTTGGTACTGTTAAATGTTTACAGAACATAAGAACTCTAAATAATACATTTCATGCAGATACAAGGGAGAGGAACCAACAGATATAATTCTTGAGCAGTTACAGCAAGAGTGCCCATTACTGAATAATGCTCAGTCAGTAGTTTGGACTTCAATATTTCAGAATACTAATACTCTTATCTCAGAAAAGGGAGATTGATAATGCTATCCTAAATGAGTATGCAAAAAGGAAGTTAAAAATAGTTCCTTCACTTCAAAATAAGGAGGATTTGGGGTGGATAAGATTGCAGAGTTGCAATTGCAGGAGGAAAACAGAACAGTGAAGAGTCAGTTTGGCTCTGGATCCAATATTTGGATTATTTTTGTTGTTAGGTGACATCAAGTTTGTTCTCACTCACAACAACCCTATTAAGAGTCGTCGAGTTTTTTTCATTCATAGCAACCCTGTAAAGAATTTCCAAGGAGCAGCTGGTGGGTTTGAATCACCAGCCTTACTGTTGAAACCAGCCTTACAGTCCAGTGTTTATCCTACAGTGCCACACCAGGAATCCTTTACGCAACAGAACAAAAGACTGCTAAGCCCTGCACCGTCTCCACAACTGAGGCTAAATTTGAGCCCATTATTGTAATCATTATATCAATCCATCTTGTTGAGGGCCTTTCTCTTTTTGAGTGTCCCTCTACTTTTCTAAACATGATGTACTTCACCAAGACTTATATCTTCTCATAAATGTCGAAATTATGAGGGACAAAGTCTCTCCAACCTTGTATCTAGGGATTGCTCTGACTATACTTCTTCCCAGACAGATTTGTTTATTCTTCTGGCAATCCGAGGTATATTTAATATTCTTTACCAACTTCATAATTCAAAAGCATCAGTATTTATTTTTCATTCATTATGTTAGGTAGTTAAGACAGGGAAGAAGGGCTAACCACAAATCAACCACAAATAATTCAGGAAACAACCTGATCTATCAGGAGAGTCTATTAAATGGAAAGATAGAAAAGTGAACCTTCACCAAAATCAGGTATGCAAAGAGATGTGAACAAGGAACTAATAATAACACCAGTAAAATAAATCAGCTTTATGGCTAGCTCATGAATACAATTATAACCAACTGATGTAATAGGAAAGAAGCACATCAGACCCAGGAAGAAATGACCAGTTACAGGCCATAAATTATGATAATAAAATGTAGGAATCATGAGATAATGATCAGAATACCCAGAGCCCACTCCAAAGGAAAAGGGCAAAAAAGTGAAGTTAGGAACTCTCTCAACACTTCCCCTATCTTGTGAGTTGGCAATCCATTCTCTTTTCTGCGAAAACATTTCTGTTTTATCTATGCTCTATTAAAATGTCTTACTTGCTTAAATCTCTGTCTCTGTGGCTACTTTTGTGTGTGTATTGTGCCTGTTGTTGTTGTTAAGTGACATTGAGTTGGATTCAACTCATAGCAACCCTCTATAGGGTTCCAAGAAGCAGCTGGCGATTTTGAACTTCTGACTTTTAAGTTCAAACTGATCTTGCTGTCCAGTGCTTATCCTACAGCACCACACCAAGCCCTACCAATTCTTTGAAAGCACAGTATGACCAAACAATGACACATCATCTCATTAATCCATGCTCTGATATCTGTCCAGTTTTCACATCATATGAAGTGATCTA
>NW_006408520.1:55505173-55506108 GCF_000296735.1 Chrysochloris asiatica
AAATACCCATGTAAAAATATCCTCTTTCAAACTCAGCTATTTGTTGGTACATTCCCACTCTTCTTCTCATACCCTTTAAGCATGTATCTATGTCCATGTATGAACCCACAGAACGTTGTTCCAAGGTTGTGTATATATCACTATTGAACTCTATCCAGGTTAGCCCTGGCATAACTGCTTTGATTTACTTCTATGTTCTCAATTCTGTTCCATTGATCTATGTATCTTTTGCTGTACCAGTACCAGGTTGTTTTGACCACTGTGGCTGTGAAGTAAATTTTGACATTAGGAAGTGAGAGATCTCAAATTTTTCTTCTTTAGCATTGTTTTGCTTATCCAAATCATTTTCCTTTCCATATTATGCTGTTGTTGTTGTTTTTAAGTGCTGTCAAGTCAGTTCCGACCCTGTACAGGGTTTCTGAGGGTATAAATCTTTACTGGAGTAGAAAGCCTCATCTTTCTCCTGCAGAGCAGCTGGTAGTTTCGAACTGCTGACCTTAAGGTTCGCAGCCCAATTCGTAACCACTACGCTAGCAGAGCTCCTTCTAGTGATCATTTTTTCCATGTCTTTAAAGAATGATGTTTGAAGCTTGATTGGGATTGCACTATATCCATAAATCACTTTGGGGGATGTTGACATTTTCACAATGAGCGTTCCTATCCGTGAATATGGTATATATCTCATTTTCTAAGTTGCTTTTGGTTTCTTATAGTAGTGTTTGTAGTTTTCTTTGTATAGGTCTTTTGCTTCTCTAGTTAAATTTGTTTCTAATTATTTCATCTTTTGGGTGGCTATTGTAAATGGTTTTGTTTTCCTAATTTCCTTAGTAGAACTGTCTTTATTAGTTTAGAGGTATCAAATTGATTTTTAAATATTGATCATATACCCTGACATTTTGCTGAATCCTTCAATTTATTTCCATAACATTCTTATG
>NW_006408520.1:55508308-55509240 GCF_000296735.1 Chrysochloris asiatica
TTTTTCTTTATTATATCAACTGCATAAGATACTTGACTTCCAGAAACAAGAACACAGTGAAGCAATAACATTATTATTTTTATATCGTTGGACATTCATCATACTGAGGAAAATACTTTGTGGCTTTTCCTGAATTGAGATTTGGAATTTTCATTGGTGCTTATTTATACCTGGGACTATAATCCTGAGTGAATTCTGGTTGTGTTTTAGCTGCTGTATTGCAGAACAGCCTCAGCCTAAGAGGCAATGGTGGATTGACCGAAGTATAAATGGAGAACCAATAAGCTTGGTGCACACAGCTTACATAGGATCACGAGATCTGTTCAGTAGAATGAACTCACTTAGCTCCATCAGAACCAGATGCAGTCCAAGGGAGGCTGCAGAGGTGGGATGGTCGCCAATGTGCAGATGCAGTTCGTGGACACGAAGGCTGGATAGTCCAGGGCACCTCATGCTCTAGTGATTACTCCAGTAATACATTACTGTTTCACTTTGAAGAAGCTATTGTCCAATGAATACTACTACGTTTTCCTCAGCTGGTGTGCATGCCTTTGGAATCATGGACAGAGTTCTTTGAAATCATGGACAGAGTTCTTTGAATTGTGGCTTAATTTTCCATTTTTAAATCAATATGGATCTCAGCAGATCTCTTTTGTGAATGCTAGCATCATTTTGAGATACTTTTTCCATGTTAAGAATTTCTCTTTCCACTTCCATTCCTCCACCTTATGATTTTTATTGGTAAGCAAGAATCTGCCAGTATTTGTTAACCTGTCATCATCTACATATATTTTGGAAGGTATGAGACCCACAAGAACAATGATCCTTTTTGTTCATTTGACACTTCAGCAGAGTAGATCACAGCATGTTTTATGGAGTTGCTTTATTAAAAAGAAGCCCACAGAGTGCCTGAAATCAGAATTTCCTTTGCT
>NW_006408520.1:55510480-55512167 GCF_000296735.1 Chrysochloris asiatica
AAGCTTATATTACTAAGAAGATGTAATAAGGGGTCTAATAAGTGGAAATGATTTGTGTAAGATTTAACTTGACCTTTTAGTGCAAATAATAAGAAGAAATTTATCACTTACGTAGGAGAAGGAGATGACGTCAAAAGAAAAATGTTCAATGGTTGAAAAATGAACAGGATATGGAAAGATCAGTTTGGACATCACAGAAATACTTTTGTTAAGGTTGTATAATCACAGGGTAGAAGGAATGCTGTGATTAAAACTGTGTAATAATTCAAGGAAAACTGAAAGTATCAAATCATTATGTACTGTGTAATTTTAAATATAAAAATAAAGACTTGCTGAGCCGGGGCAGAGAAGAAAAGAGAGAGAGCTCCATCAGCCAACTAAGCAGAGGCTCCTTGATTTCTTTCATTTTTGCCGACTCCGCATCTCCTCTAGTGTCCTTCGACCCCACGAGAGCTGGACTCCCACACCCCATCAGCAAATGAAGGTCCCAAAAGCTTTACTCCTTTCAGATCATCAAGGTCAACACTACTTTAAGGAGGAAGTACCCCAGTCACTATTTTGATTACTTTTCTACCTGAGGGGCTCATTTCCCAGTACTATATCATACAATATTCTGGTGCTGTTCATCATATTTCAATATTTAATATTCTGGTGGTATCTGACAGTGCTACCCTGCCATCCATAGGTTTTCCATTTCTAAATATTCAGAAGTAGTCCATCTTTCCTTCCTCCTAGTCTGTCTTTGGTAACTCATCTGAAACCTGTTCACCATGGTTGACCTGGCTGGTATTTAAAATCTTCTAGAATCACAGCAACATGCAAGCTACCACAGTACAACAAACTGACAGACAAATGAAAGTTTGGAGGTTTTAACTTTCTTGTCTTGCCTTGTAGCTCGGGATTAGTCTTCCAACTCAATATTGAATTGAAATGATGACAAAAGGAATCTTTTTCTGCTTCTTGTTCACTAGTGAAATTCTTTCAGTTTCAATCCATTGAGAGAAATGTTGGTCTTTAGATTTGTATACATGCTCTTAATTATGTTAAGGAATTTCATTCTATAACTACTTTGTTGAATGTTTTTATCAGAAATGGATGTTGTATTTTGCCAAATGCCTTCTCTGCATCAACTGATATGATCATGTGGTTCTTTTCCTTTTTTATTTATGTGGTGGATTAAATTGATTGTTTTTCCAATATCGAACCATCCTGGCATTCCTAATATGAATTCCACTTAGTCATAGTGTATTGTTGTTTTTTTGGATATGCTATCCAATTCTATTGTCTAGTACTTTATTGATAAATTTTGAATCTATGTTCACAATTAATATTGGTCTATAATTTTCATCTTTAGTTATATCTCTAACTATGGTATGAGAGTTATACTTACTTCACAAAATATGCTTCAGAGCTTTCCATCCTTTTCTATGTTCTGGAATAGTTTGAGTAAAATTGATGGCAGTTCTTTTATGAATGTTTCATAGAATTCACAAATCTAGGTATGGATTTTTTTTTTATTACTGGGAGTTTTTTAATGACCTGATCAAATTCTTCTTTTGTTGTAGAACTGTTTAAGCTTTCTAGTTTACTCTGTGTTCATTTAGATAAGTCATGTTTTTCATAAAATGTATCCATTTCTTCTACATTGTCAAATTTATTGGAGAAAAATTCTTCATAGTATTCTGTT
>NW_006408520.1:55513120-55514726 GCF_000296735.1 Chrysochloris asiatica
TAACCTTCCTTAGGGACTGGTACATTGTGATAACGTGATTGTAGAGTTGTCCACGTCATTCTGCAATTCTATTAAATTTTGATTTATGAGTTTGTGGCTCTTTCATTGGGATTATACATGTTTACTATTGTTATGTACCTCTTGTTCAATTGATCGCTTAGTCATGAGATAATGTCCTTCTATATTTGGTATGCTGAGCTTTGCCTAAAAATCTATTTTGTCAATTATTAATATGGCCACTCCTGCTCATTTTTGATTGCTTGATTTATTGTTTTCTATATAAACATCCATTGGTAAACAGAAAATCGAATGCATGATGTATGAATCTAGAAAAATATAATTTAATAATTTGATAAACAGCCATTAATCATTTGAATATGTAATATATAAAGTATGAATCTAGGAAAATTGCAAATTGTTAAAAATGAAATGAAGGTACAAACATAAATATCCTAGGTGTTAGTGAGCTGAAATTGACTGGCACTGGCCATTTAGAGTCTGAAAATCACATGGTTTACTATGCCAAGAGTGACAACTTGAAGAAAAATGGCTTGGTAGCATAGTGATTACGAATCGGGCTGTGAACTGCAAGGTCAGCAGTTCGAAACTACCAGTGGTTTCACTGGAGAAAGATGAGGCATTCTGCTCCTGTAAAGATTTACAGCCTCGGAAACCCTGTGCAGGGTTGCTATGAGTCGGAACAGACTCCACGGCACTTAACAACAACAACAACAACGTTTATCATAAAGAGAACATACCAAGATCTGTCTTGAAGCACAATGCTGTTTGTAATATGATAATATACATAGGCATATAAGGAAGACCAGTTAATACCACTATTATTCAAATTTACGGATCAACCATTAAAGTCAGTGACGATGAAATTGAAGAAGTCTTCCAAATCTGTAAGTATGAAATTGATCAAACATGCAATCTAGAGTATTGAAAATTAATGGTGATTGGAATACAAAGGTTGGAAGCAAAGAGGAAGGATCTGTAATGACACTGGAGATTGCATGATAGAACATTGCAAGACCAATGGGTTCTTCATTGAAAATACCTTCTTAAACAACATAAAAGATGACTATACATATATGACCTCAACAGATGAAATACACAGAAATCAAATTGACTACATATGTGAAAAGAGATGGTGGAAAAGATCCCTATCATCAGCCAAAATGAGGCCATGGGCATACTGACCATCAATTGTTCATATGTAAGTTCATGCTGAAGCTGAAGAAAATTTTTAAAAATCCACAAAAGTCAAAATATGATCTTGAACACATCCCACTTCAGTCTGGAGATATTCAGAAGAACAGATGTGATGTATTAGACACTAAAGACCGAGGATCAGAAGAGTTGGGGGACTGCATTAAGAACATCATATAGGAAAAAAGCTAAAGGTCATTAAGAAGACAAGAAAGAAAGAAGGAAAAGACCAAAACGGATTTCAGGAGGGACTCTGAAACTTGCTCTCCAGTGTAAAGATGATAAATAAAATGGAAGAAATGAGAACGTAAAAGAATTGAACAGAAATTGTCAAAGGTCAGCTCAAGGAGACAAAGCAAATATTATAACTAAATGAGCAAAGACCTGGAGTTAG
>NW_006408520.1:55515927-55523452 GCF_000296735.1 Chrysochloris asiatica
ATGTTGTCAAAGTCTTCCTGTTGCTCACATCAGCCATAAACACTCATGGAAGCAGCAGTCAAAAAATCAAATGATGTATGGTATTAGGAAAATCTACTGCACGCGACCTCTTTAAAGTGCTCAAGAATAAACACTTCAGTTCGCATACTAAGGTTTGCCTGATCCAAGTCATGGTATTTTCAATAACCTCATATGCATATGCAAGTTGGACAGTGAATAAGGAAGACCATGCAAGAATTAGTTATGGTCTTGGAGAAAATTAGAAGTGCCGTGGACTAGCAAAAGTACAAACAGATTTGTGTTGGAATAAGTACCACTAGAATGCTCCTTGGAAGCCAAAATGGCAGACTTATTCTCTCATACTTATAATATATTATAATATATTATCCAGAGAAACCATTCCCTAGAAAAGGATATTCTTGCAGAATATTTGACCAATTCAATCTGTTTTCAAATTTCTTAACTGCCGATTCCATGGTCTTAATTGTGGATCTGAGCAAAGTGAAATAAATATTTTCTCCATTTAACCTGATGTATTTATTGGTCCAGCTGTGAGGATTTTTTTTTTCTTTTCTTTTCTTTATGTTGAATGCATAATTCATACTGAAGACTATTGTAGTATTTTATCTTCATCAAAAATTTTCAACTATACTTCACTTTCAGAAGCAAGGTTGTTTCATCTGCATATTGTAAGTTATCAATGAGTCTTCCTCCAAACCTGATAACATATGCTCCTTCATTTAGATTAGTTTTTCAGATTATTTACTTTGCATACTGGTTGATGTATGGTAAAAGATACAACCCTGGTACACATGTTTCTTGATTTTAAACCATACAGTATCCTCTTACTCTGTTTGAACAACTGCCTTTTGGACTATGCACAGGTTTCACATGAGCACAATAAAGAGTTCTGTATTTCCCATTTTTTGCAATGATATCCATAATTTGTTATGATCCACGCACTTAAATGCTTTTGCATAGTCAATAAAGCAAGCATAAACATTTTTCTGGTATTCTCTGTTTTCAACAAAGATCCATCTAACATCAGCAATGGATCTCTTATTTAAATCATTTTCTGAATTTAACTTGGATTTCTGTTAGTTCCAGTTTGATGCACTGCTGCAACCATTATTTAATTATCTTCTGAAAAAAAATTATTTGCATGTGTGCAAAAAGGATGTAGCAGCAGCGATTGACTTCCGCTAATTCCTCTGACTTCATAAGAGGAGGAAAATCAACATCTGCATTAGCCCAAGGATGATTCTTATGAACTGATGTCAGACTTGCCTCCACCCTCTTCCCTTCCTTACCAGTTCTGACACCAACTGTTCCTCCCAAAGTACTCTTGATTTCTCTGGGCTTGAAAATTCATTGCAGTTGTTACACAAAACTTAGAGACAATACTCACAATTATGGAGTTTCATTACGGGAGTTAATAGGTTAGAAGCCAGGATAAAAGAGGTCAAGGCACACTTCTTATGTCAGGACAATCTCTTCTTAGTCATGCACATGGGCAGGCTCCTCTCTCTCATCTTCAGTCTCTCAGCCATGACACCCCTTGGCTTTTCCCTTGTTTGGAAATGTTACAAAGCTCTTTTAGTGGGACCAATACATGCTCCATTGTCACTCCTCTATTACTTCTCTGGTGTCACAATTTTCTGTTCCTGGATTGAAGAGGTTTGATGTGCACTATCTTGGGACCCAGAGGACATTCTACACTCCTGGCTCTTCTTTCTTGATGGCAATAGGATCTTCCCTTATGCTGCTGAGAAGGTTGATTTTATACCCAGCACGATGACAAAATTAATTAGAATACACATTAGACTTACAATTGTTTACAATCACAATTAAACCTGTTAACACTCAACCACAATTGAATCATATAATCCTATCAGCATCGTCCCCCACCTTCTCTTACCCAGACCAATCAGGAAAAAGCTGTTTGGTGGAAGTTGCAAAAACTATGGCTATAAAAGCCACATTAAGTAATTCAGAGTATTGCAATGTGATATTAATGATATTGTGCAAAAATTTCTTCATTTGTTGGATCATTTTTCTTTGGAATAGGCACAAATATAGATCTCTTCCAGTCATTTGGCTATTCAGCTGTCTTCCAAATTTCTAAGCATAGACAAGTAAGAATCTCTAGTGCTGCATTCATTTGTTGAAACATTTCAATTGTTATTCTCTCAAGTTCTGGAGTCTTGTTTTTCTCCAATGCCTTAAATGAAGCTTGGACTTATTCCTTCAGTACCATACCTTCTTGTACGTACCTGAAATGGTTGAATGTCAATTAATTCTTGGTACAGTGAATATATGTATTACTTCCATCTTCTTTAATGCTTCTCTTGTTGTTCAATATTTTCCATCCCATTGCCTACAACTGTGGCATCAAGTTAGACACATAGGGACACTACAAGACAGAGTAGAACTTCTCCATAACTTTTCCTGGCTCATCTGTCTCTTGCAGAGCATCTGATGAGTTCAAACCATCAATCATTTTGTTAGCAGTCCAATGCTTAAACCACTTAGTTATCATGGCTTATAGATTAAAGAAGATTTTCTTAATATGAGAACTCAAGTCTTGAGTTTTTTTCTTCAGTATTTTTTTCAGCTTGAGAAACCATGAGCACATAATTCTCTTTTGGTTTTCCAACTCCAGCTCTTACTACATTTCATTATATTACTTTCTATTGTCTTCACAAGCCACCCTTTGAATTCTTCTGTTCATTTATTTTACTTCATCTTTTCTTTCTTTCACTTTAGCTACTCTATATTCAATAGCAAATATGAGTTCCTTCTGACATAAATTTTTGTCTCTTTTTTCTTTTTAATGGATTTCTGCCTTTTTGTGTATAATGCTTTTGATGTTATCCAATAACTTGTCTGGTCTTCTAGTTAGTGTTCAATGAATCAAATCTATTCTTGAGATTACCCATATATTCTGATAGGATGTACTCAAGGTAGGATTTTGGCTCTCTTGAACTTGTTTTAATTTTTTTCAGCTTCAGTTTGAACTTGCATATTATTGATTGATGGTCTGTTCTCCTGGCCTTGTTCTGACTGATGGCACTGAAACTCTTCATCATCTATTTCCATATATGTAGTACATTTGATTGTTGTGCAATTTATTCAGTGAGGTCCATGTGTTTAGTCAATGTTTATGCTGTTGAAAATGTATTTGCAATGAATAAACCATTGGTTTTGCAAAATTCTACCATGCAAACCCCAAAATTGCTTCTATGAACAATGCTGTAATTCACAACTACAGATTGTTCTTTGTTTCCAGTTTCACATTCCAGTCACTAATAACTATCAATGCTTCTTGATTGCATGTTCAATCAAGTTCAGACAGTAGACATTAATAAAAATCTTCAGTTTCTTCATCTTTGGTATTATTGGTTGATTCATAAATTTGAATAATAGTCATTAACTGGACTTCCTCATTGTTGTTGTTAAGTGTCCTTGAGCTTAACCATAGCGACCCTGTATAGGGTTCTCCAGGCTTTTGAAACCTTTGCATGAGGAGATAGCTTCATCTTTCTCCTATGGAGTGACTGGTTGCCTCAAACCACTGACTTTGTGGTTCACAATCCAGTGCTTTCTTGTAGGTGTATGGATATTATTCTATCTCTGTACTTCATGGTAGATCTTGAAATACTCATTTTGAAAATGAAGGTGGTACTATTCCTTTTAAGTTTGGATTAGATGAGCTGAAGTAATATGCAGAGAAATGACAGGGCAATAGTCGGATAAAGATGAAGGGTTTATTTTACAACACTTTTCAGGACATATCACATAAAGCTATTAAAATATTTATATGTCTGGAACTCTGATTTATTCCTTAGATATAAAAAGTATTGATTCTACAATAGTTGGAATCCAGTATATTTTATAGGGTGGGCTGAGAAAAAAGTAATGCAAAGAGTGACAGATTCAAGAAAAAATAAAACAAAAATGAAGACAAATGAGTCAAGCATTTGAAGGAGAGATGGACAATTCATTGATATCAATGTAAGATTGTTATTATTGTTAGCTGCTGTCAAATCCGTTCTCCAACTCATAGCAAACCAAGGGATAACTAAATGCTGCCCAGTCAGTCCTGTGTCATTGTCATTATTAGTTGCAGATATGACATCTGTGTAAGATAAAGACCATAATGTTCATCTTGCATTGTGAATCACCATAATGAACTGCGATTATATGGCTGCTGGAAATTATTTAATATCAGATCCTAATGATTTATTGATTTCTTAGACTTAAAAAAAATAAAAAAAGGTAAAGACAAATAGATTCAACAAACATAAGTTATTTTTCCTTTTTTTACTTCTCCTAATCAGTACTAAGGAGTCCTGGTGTGGTGCTGCAGGATAAAGTGCTCAATCAAAAGGTCAGTTTGAAACACAAGCTTGGCAGTTCAGTCTCACCAGCCGCTCCTCACAAACCCTATATAGGGTCACTATGAGTCAGAACCAACTCAACGGCACTTAAAAGCAACAACAACAACAATCACTACGAAAGTTTGAAATTGGCAAAAGAAGACCACTTCCCATTCTCATCTGCTTAGATCCTCTTTCAACCAACATCTGGAGACCTATAAATAAATGTGAAAGATTGAAAGAGAAGCACAACCAGCTAAGTTTGTTTGTTTGTTTTGTTTGAAACCTGAGCAAATCTTAATAAAGTGGCTATCTCAAAAATCTAATAAAAGAGTGAAATATATTTAAAGTTTTCGACATAAAACCAAATGGCCACCACTCATCTGTCTGTCGTGCTGTGGTGACTTGAGTTGCTGTGATTCTGAGGGCTATGCCACTGGTATTTTTAATAACCAGCAGGGTCACCCATGGTGGACATGTTTCAGATGAACTTCCAGACAAAGACAGAGTAGGAAGAAAGAGTAACAAACTACTTCCAAATCACTAGTCACTGAAAATTCTATAAATAGCAGAGAAACACTGTCAGATACAAGACTGGAAAATGAGCCCCTCAGGTTGGAAGGCACTCAGAATGCTACTGGAAAAGAAATGCCTCCTCAAAGTAGAGTTGACCATGATGACGTGAATAGAGTTAAGCTCATGGGAGAAAAGACCACAGAACCTTCATTTGCTGATGGACCACAACTCAAAGTGAAGAGAAACAGCTGTAAACATCCACTGAAATCAGAACATGGAATGTATGAAGTATGTATCTGGGAAAATTGTAAGTCGTCAAAAATGAAGTGGAGCACATCAACATCGATATCTTAGGCAATAGTGAGGTGAAATGGACTGGTATTGGCCATTTTAAATCTGACAACCACATGGTTTACTATGCAGAGAATGAAAAATTGAAAAAGAATGGTATTGCATTCATCATCAAAAAGAACATATCCAGATCAGTCATGAGGTACAATGCTGTAAGTGATAGGATAATATCCATGTACCTACAGGGAAGGTCAGTTAATACCACTATTATTCAAATTTATGCACCAACCACTAAAGCCAGTGATGATGAAATAGAAGAATTCTATCAACTTCTTCAATCTGAAATCTATCAAAGGCATCAATTCTTCTACGATCTTCCTTATTCACTGTCCAGCTTTTGCATCCATATGAGGTTATTGAAAATACCATGGCCTGGGTCAGGCGCACCTTAGTTCTCAAGCTGACATCTCTGCTCTTCAACACTTTAAAAAGTTCCTGTGCAGCAGATTTGCCTAATGCAATACATCATCTGATCTCTTGACTGCTGCTTCCGCGAATGTTGATAGTTGATCCAAGAAGAATGAAGTCCTTGACAACTTCAATCTTTTCTCCGTTGATAAGAATGTTGTTTATTGGTCCAGTGGTGAGGATTTTAGTTTTCTTGACATTGAGATGCAATCCATACCGAAGGCTGTGTTCCTTGATCTTCATAAGTAAATGCTTCAAGTCCTCTTCACTTTTAGCAAGCAAGGTTGTATCATCTGCATATCGCAGGTTGTTAACGAGTCTTCCTCTAATCCTGATGCCACGCTTTTCTTCATAGAATCCAGCTTCTCCTATTATTTGCTCAGCATACAGGTTGTGCTTCATACTTGCCTTTCAATTTGTCCTCACTTTGAAATGATTGCACCAACCCCCTACTCACAAAAACATTCTTCACATTCACCTCAGTTGCTGCACGTGCAGCTCTTAGAACATTGAAAAGGCTTCAAAGTCTTTCTTACACTAACCAAGTCAAAACCAAACCCCATTGCCATCAAGACAATTCTGATACATAGTGAGCCTTCTGTACAAAGTATAACTGCCCTGTAAGGTTTCCAAGTTTGTAAGTCTTTTCAGAAGCAGACTGCCACAGCTTCCCCACCATGGTGTGGCTGGTGTTTTCAGACTGCTTTCCTTTTGATTAGAAGCTGAGAGTTTCATTACTGTGCCTCCAGAGCTCCTTCTCACACAAACCAAAGAACCAAACCCATTGTCACTGAGTGGATTTCAACTCATTGTGACTCTGTATAATGTTCCCAAGGCTCGTTTTTTCTCCTAAAGAGTGATTGGTGGGTTTGAACTGCCAATCTTGCATTTAGCAATCCAGTACTTATCCTAAAAGGCAATACTATCTTGTGTTAAAGAAAAGATAAATAAGAACAGTCTGCACCTGTTCCAAATTACCGAAAATCCCTAAACACCTAGCTATGTATAATCAAAGTATTGCCCGTACTACATTTAAGTTGCAAAAGCGTATGCTTTTAAATTCATTTTTTAAAATATTCTGCTTCCTATTGGAAATTTAATGAGTTAGACTTATTTATAAATCTATTTCTTTTTCACACAGAAACAAAAATAGCCCATCTGTGATTACATATTACTGTTTATATGTTCCAAATCCACTCCCTAAAAATTCTTGGCACAATACTAGAAAGGCAAGTATACACTCTGAATTACTTTTTACAAGGG
Source organism: Chrysochloris asiatica (assembly GCF_000296735.1). Classification (NCBI taxonomy): domain Eukaryota; kingdom Metazoa; phylum Chordata; class Mammalia; order Afrosoricida; family Chrysochloridae; genus Chrysochloris; species Chrysochloris asiatica. The sequence goes on from NW_006408520.1 coordinate 55,522,845, forward strand.
ACACTGTATCATACTTATACAGCCTGTGCTAGGGTTACTTGAGGACATAAAACTTAAAGTCAGCACAGTGCATAGATAAGTTTCTAAGGGTTTTATTGGACATATTAGCTCAAACCACCTTATGACATTCCATTAACACTTTTCTTTTGGATAATTTTTTAAAACATCACATTTTCTTATAGGCACTTAACATCTATATGACAAATCATACTTCTCCCTTTTGCTTCATTTAACTGTATAATTTAATTTTAGGATGTAGCTTTTATCATAGAAGTTTTTAGTAAGTAATTTATAAGCTTAAACTAGCTCAAATCAGCACTTCTTATCAATTTACAGGAAGTTTTTATGTTTTCATGATTTTATGCTTTCCTGAACTATGTAAGTATATTTAACCTAACAAGTAATGTATCCTTTTCTTTTTAAATAGAAATAGCAATGATACCATTTCAATGAATTAATTTCTTGGAAGGTGAGTAAAGTGATTTTTTTTTTCCCTTCCATTAACCGTACCTATACCCAGGTCATTTTGTTTTCCTCCTTGTTAGCTGAGTCTCTAAACTATAAACAGAAAAATGCAGCTACACAGCCCATCTCAGGTTAAAAAAAAA
>NW_006408520.1:55524087-55527510 GCF_000296735.1 Chrysochloris asiatica
TTGGATACTACTCACTGGAGACTCTACCTTCCTCCACACCCTCTGGATCTAGGTTCCCTCTTGAAAGCTTGTAAGCCAGTTGGAAGAGGTTTTTTGACTTATAAAAACACTTCGATTTATTTTATAATATGTATAAAATTTTTCTTTCCAGCTAACTTTAGAACAAATTACAATGGAATATTGACATAGTAACCCTAAACATTTTATGCTTTTATTCTTTTTTTTTTTTTCTTTTCTTTTCCTATTCTTGTTTTGTAGACTATTCACTGAAGATCTAGGAACTTTTATGCATATTAATTAATTTCCTTTTCTTGGCATGTATTAATTCTTCGTATGCCAGCAAAGCTCCTGAACTTCTGATATTTTACTAAGCATTTTATGAATTCCAACAAAATGGCCAGTGTATATGACCTGTTCATTTTTGTGATTTTTCTTGTGAAATGTGGTTTATCTTTAAATCATTAATAATCAAATGTTCTTTTAGCACTCCTTAACATGTTTTTGGAGTGCTGATATGACAATGTGGGATAAACAATGAACCATAAGTTTGTTGGTTCAAACTCACTGGAAGCTTCTCAGAAACCCTATACAGGTTACTATGAGTTGGAAATGATTCAATGGCACTTAAGAACAAGATCATTTTGTTGTTGTTAAAAAGCCACAAAATAATAGATATACTGACAAGCCTTATTTGTAACGTTGCTCTTGATTTGTCACCAACTAGTGTCATATGCATGTGAAAAATGGACAATGAATAAAGAAGACTGAAAAAGAACTGATGCACTTGAACTATGGTGTTGGCAAAGAATATTAAAGATACTATAGATGGTCAGAATAATGAACATTTGTGTCTTTGAAAAGTGCAATCTGAATACTCCTTTGAAGCAATACTAGCAAGACTTCATCTCACTTACTATGGACATATTATCAGGAATGATTTGTCTCTGGAGAAGGATATCATATTTTGTCAGTGAAACAATGAAAAACTCAATAAGATGGACTGACACAGTTGTGGCAACACTGGATTTAAGCATAACAAGAAGCCTAAGGATGTCACATCAGGCTGCGAACCTTAAGGCCAGCAGTTCAAAACTACCAGCTGTTCCACGGGAGAAAGACGAGGCTTTCTGCTCCCGTAAAGATTTACAGCCTCGGAAACCCTGTACAGGGTCACTATGGGTCGGAAACGACTCAACAGCACTTAACAACAACAACAAAGGATGTCACAAGACCAGGCATTCTGTTTTATAGAAGGTTTCTATGAAACAAAAACTGACTCCTGAATTTTCTTCTAACTTCCTCAGTCTTCTGTTTTGCTTTCTCTGTCTTTTTTTTTTTTTTTTCCAATAGACACATAGCTCATAATTATTTTCTTCCCACCTCATTTTTATAAATTCTATCCATTGACAATTGACCTTTTATCAATTATTTGTTTGGGAATGATTCTTCTTTCTTCATGCCTCTCTAACCTCTACTCAGCTTTCTAATTCCACACTTTCCTAGGAACAGACTTGAAGACACTTAACATTAAAATACAGGGCGTTTTAGCCTTAACATCTCCTATCTTCACACATCTTCTACATTTTCTTTTCACCTGTCCTGGTATAGTGCTGTGGGTTAATGCATTGGACTGCAAGGTCAGTTTGAACCACAATATTGGCAGTTCAAGTTCACCAACCTCACCTCAGAAACCCTCTACAGGGTTGTTATGAGTCAGAAGTGACTCGACAGCACTGAAAAATAACAATATACCCCGAATGTTTTTCCACCAGACTTGCTTTCTGTAACCACCTTTGAAATATCTCACGTATCCTTTCTCTGCTTAGTCTATTTTAATTATTTGTTTATTAGTAGTTTATCATCTGTCTTTATGTTAACATAAAAACTTCATTAGGAAAGACTTCATCAGTCGTTCCTCTGCTTCTGTCAAAGTGAACTGTTGCCCTTTTTCTAAGCCCGCCTCACATTTTTCAGCCTGTGTTTTCCATTTTCAGATTTTTTTTCTCTCAGTATCATATTCATTTGTAGAGCACTAAGAGAAATGGTGTAATGGCACTTTCACAAGGAAAAATCTCCATGATCCCCCTAGTTAATATTTTACACTGATATTTTTAGACAAAGGTGAATCAAATATCTGTACTCTGGCTGTAGAATTTATTTAATTAACTTTAGAAAAGACAAGTGCATCATTTTTCAAAATAATCTTGCTTTTCAATACACTTTGTCCATCTGTCACCAAACTTTCTTTCCCTCATTAAAACATGTTTTAGGCTAAACTGCAAGCCATAAATGCACCACTATCTTTACTTCTTCATCAGAAGTGAAATCTTTGTTCTCGAAGGACTGCTTTCAGGGGACCAAACAGGTGAAAGTCCAATGGAGCAAGGGATGATGCTTTCACACCTCCTAAGGAAGTTTTTGCTGTGTCAAAAGTGTGGAGAGAGGTGTGAGGGCATACACTGTCATGCAAGATCACAAAGTCCTTGAATAGTAGTCTTCTGTGTTTAATCAGAAGTTTAGGCTTCAGCTCTTTAGTGAGAATCTCACTATAATGAACACTGTTGATTGTTGAAATTTTTCCTGGTTGTGTTCCAATACTGGCCCTTGAAAATCCCAGAAAAATATATACATCAATTTTCCAGCTGATGGTTGACTTTTGAACTTTTTCTTGTTCACAGACTCAGAATGTTTTCATTCCAAACTCTGCTGGTTTTCTCAGGCTCATAGTGATAAAACCATATCTTGTCACCAGTAACAGCTTTTTAAAAGAAACTTTTATATTTCTCTGAGTATTGGTCCAAATTTTGTTTGCAGATGTCCAAACACTTCTATTTGTGCTCTTCCATGTGTTGTTTCAGTACCCATCTTGCACAACCTTTCAAAACCAAAGTCTGTTGTGGATTATTCCATGGCAGAGCCATGGCTGATTTGCAAATGATTTGCCTAATAATCCTTTCACACTCGACAGAATCATTTCACATGCACGCTAAATGTTGCCATCAGCTGTGGGCGTGGATGGGCATTTTAATAGAATCCAAGTGTGGATAATTTTTTATTCACTCTCGTGCAAATCCTCTTTCAACACTTGTATCATGGAATTTATCACATTCTGTCTGTCTTATTATCTCTTGCTATTCTAACAAAAATCCACAAGCAGATGCCTTCAACAAACAGAATTTTATTTTCTCACAGTTTAGGAAGCTAGAAGTCTAAGTTCAGAGGATCTGTTCTAGGAGAAGATTTTTCTTTGTTGGCTATAAAGAAAATTCCTTGTCTTCTTTCAGCATCTGTAGGCCCAGAATTCCTTGGAGATAGCCATGTGTCTTGGCATCAATCTTTCCTTGGTCTAGGAGCCTTTCGGTATAGGGTCCCTAGGTCCAAAGGACACATTCCACAGTTGGCTCTTCTTTCTTGGTGGTAGTA
>NW_006408520.1:55528940-55529502 GCF_000296735.1 Chrysochloris asiatica
TTTCTCCCACAGAACAACTGATAGTTTTGAACTGCTGACCTTGAGGTTAACAGCCCAATTCGTAACCACTACACTACCAGAGCTCCTTCTATATATATATTACAGGATCACTATGGGTTGGAATCCACTCTACAGCACTCAACAACAACAACACATACAAACACATATATACATGGTAAATCAAGATGGCAGATCAGGTAAACATGCAGTGAGGAGCTCCATCACCAACAACACAGAATACCAGGACAAGCAGACTCAGGAGATGGTGCTAGAACTTTGAACCACATATTAAGGAATATTTAGAAGATTGGAAGGGTTACAGCTAGGGGAACGTGTAGGAGAATCAAGAAATACAGTGTTTTCTAATTCAAGACCCTCAGTTATTCCTAGAGCTGCCATCTTGGGAGAGAACAAGTGGGGGAAGGATCAGAACAGCCACGAACGCCTGACAGAACCAAGGGGATACAGGTGTGGAAATTCATTTTTTTGGTATCTGTCCATTGTTCATTGGTCTCTTGCTGACTATGCACCTACATTCTGGTAACGACAGGGGATACCTGAG
>NW_006408520.1:55533172-55534629 GCF_000296735.1 Chrysochloris asiatica
GGAAACCCAATACAGAATTGCTATAGGTCAGAATGGACCCAATGGCACCTTGCAACAACAACAATCACTATCCCCTTTAACCCATGCATATTTCCTGTGTCTTCGCCTACTTTTGTTATTCTTCTGCTGTCCTCCATCTTGTGAATTACACTCCTGTAGATTGCATTTAACCTCATTAACATCACAAAACCGAGGATTAACAGCACACCAAATAATTGCATCAGATCAGAGCTGGTCACATTAGATCATATCATGGGGTTCATTATATTATATTAGATCTCATTATGGAGGTGATAACTATATCTTAAATGCTAAACCACCAAGAATCCTGAATCAGCCAAGTTGACACAAAACTTCTACTATCACACTGCCTTATGGCTTGTACATCAATGTTTTTCTCCCTCAGAAGATTTCATTCCCTTTCCAATCAATAGATACTAGATGCACCCACACCTTCTTCATGATGCAAAGATCTATCATAGGAACTTGAATGCAGCAGGAATTCAATAAATTTTGAAAGTGCTGAACCTTCCTATTCCTGAAAAATAAATAAAATTTTGAAATTTTAATCATATAAAAGAATCATAAATTTATGTACATTTTAAAAATCTGTCATTAATATTGTGGTAAGGCAAGTGACACTGTTTTGTCAAATATTTTAAATTGAGTCTTATTTTGTTTTTGTATACTGGGTTTTCCTTCAAAGGGAAATGCCTGCAGCTTCCATTGGCTTTCCACTTTTGCTAGTATACTGTCTATGGTAAATTGAAAATCAAATGATATGAACATCCTACTGAGGTTATATTTATTAAGTGACCCACATTGAATGGGTCAGACTGACAATAACTATTAAAAACCTAGGAAAACCCATAGAGAAATATCCCCCTGCCTTTTAACTGCTGCTATCCTAATCTTCTTTCCCTTAGCAATGACAGGCAGGCTACTGGGAGAACTCCTATGTCTCTTGGACTTGAACTTCTTATATTCACAGATTAGTTTAACATAAATAACAGCTGTTTTGGCCTCTTGTGATATAATTTTTGACAAACTATCTGATGTCTTATCTAAGAGGAAGAACAAGAAACAACATCCGAATGGGATTTCTTTTTTGCTATTAAATTCAGAAATCTAGGATTTGTATGATGCAAAATTACCTGTCAGAAATGTCATATACGTGTTTGCTCACAAAACAAGTAATTTCTCTTTACAGGTTCATCACTTTTTCTCAACTCTCAAAAAGTGAGCAGCATAATTGTATTTAGTTTTTATATCATTTCATGATGTTTAGTTCATTCAAACAAATTTTGTTTGTTTGTTTTTAATTAAACATCTTTTCTGGTATATTTAATCCTTCATAAAGAAGCTACAAAATTCAAAATTATTGATTAGGCATTGTCTTAGTTATCTAGTGTTGCTATAACAGAAATACCAGAAGTGAATGCCCTTAACAAACAGAA
>NW_006408520.1:55534954-55537359 GCF_000296735.1 Chrysochloris asiatica
TACCAGCCTCTCCTTAGAAACCCTATACAGCATCCCCATCACTATGGGTAGGAACTGACTCCACTAGATGATACTTAACAACAACAAATCTCCTTTTATATTTCAAAAGAGATTGGAGCAAGATACAGTGTAATCCTATAGATTACATCCAACTTCATTAGCATCACAGAAGTGAGGGTTTACAAAACAAAGATCATATATGGAGTTGACTGCATCATATTAGATCTCATCATGGAGGTGATTACTACATCTTAACTCATAAACCACTGAAAATCCTGGCCCTGTCAAGTTGACACAAAACCTTAACTATCATTTGCATTTTTCACTGAATAATCCAAATCATATTCCTGATATTATTAGTTTAATTGGAAGAAAAATTGATGAAATTATAAAATAACTCACATCACTTTCATACTGGAAATTAAACTGAAATATGATTCCCTAATATCCTTGGTTTCAATATGAAGAAATTGTCTTATATGAAAGCAAGTAAAAATGTAGTCCTACAAAATCACAGAAACCTTTAGTAAACAAAATTATCAATATTTGAACTCTTATTTTGCCACATCCTACATCCAGAATACTCTTATAAAGATGATTTTCCACATCTCTAATCTTTGCCTCAAGGAGCTCTGGCAGCGTAGTGGATACGAATCGGGCTGTGAACCTCAGTGTTAGCAGTTCGAAACTACCAGCTGTTCTGTGGGAGAAAGATGAGACTTTCTGCTCCTGTAAAGATTTACAGCCTTGGAAACCCTGTACAGGGTCACTATGAGTTGCAACCAACCCCACAGCACATTACAACAACAACAACAAGCTTTGCATCAAAAATTCTGAACTTGAGTGGTTGGTGGTGGCAGAGTAGAATCAGATAGGACAGGCTCCGTGGGGGAGGAGCTGAAAACTTGGTATAAAGGAAGCATTACATTTTAGAAATTGGCATGGGACTCCCTCTGCAGCCATTCCACCTGGGCAGAAGTCAGAGGGCGGTACTACAGACAGACTAACAAAGAGAACCTGTGCTAAAAGCAGAGAAACGACATTTTGCTAAAGGAAGTGTGGAGGCATTTTACACATTTATTTCATCCCCTTCCCTGTTGTGACTTCTCTGCCCAGCTCAGATGCCATCAGGCAGGTGGGTGCACACCCCCCAAAAAAATACAGTTTTGAGACCACAGCTTTCCCACAGAATAGAGAGAAAGAACCCCATCATCCACAGGTAAATCTTTTCGCTGCCGCTTTTGACTTCTGCCTATGGGTCACAGCCTTAAAGTTAACTTGTGAGGGACAATTAATCCCAGCCTACTCAGAAAGAAAAAAATCAGGTTTGGTCTGACAGACAAAACACATTAACAATCTGTAAATTCCCAACATAAAAAGATGCAACTATTTCAAGAATTACACTGGGAACAAACAGATACTTAACAATCTTTCTTCCACTAAATTCTCAATATCTATCTGCACACCTCTATAGTGATGGCTAGGGAAGAGGCCTGAGTGAGTGGACACCCCTCCCCACTATTGGAGGCTTCTAGGAACACACATACAATTTTACTTTTGTTTCAAAGTAGGGGTTCTTGTCTCTGCTTTTATATTGTTTATATATTTGGACCTTATGACCACACATATTTCCAGGAGGTGGGAGCTTTTTCTCCCTACATTGCTCAAGAAGACACAGCAATAATGGCCATATAGACAAGCTACAAGTATACCCTATAATATTCCACCATTGAGACAAGAGCCAATAATAGCTGCTAAACATTACATGAGAAAAGAGAAGCCTATCTCCTGATCATATCCACCAGGAGACACCCAGTAAGGTTAATAACACAAAAACAAACATCCATTTAAGCATTGAAAAACCACATAACTATTGGAAATGATGAACAAAAGATATTGAAACATGTCCCAAAACAGAAGAGAATAGCTGAGACAAATGAGCTGGAGACAGACAAAGGCTTTCTAGAAAAGGAAGAGCAGGTTTTGGATATGCCTGAGAAGGAATTCAGAAGAATGATATGGAAACAAATTCAAATGCTCCAAAAAAGGGGTGGAGGAAAACAAGGAAGAAGTCAGGAAAGTACTACAAGTGTAATCAAATAAGATTGATACAGCATTGGAAACAATTCAAAAACCTGCAAAAAGAGGTCCAGATGATTAATAATAAAATATCAGAAATGGACAATACACTAAAGTGGGAAAGGAACAGACGAGATGGAAGCCAAAAGTAGTGATGTGAAAGACAAATCTCTCAATACTGCTAAGACAGAAGAGCAAGCTGAAAAAAATGATAAAAAAAAATCTGAAGAGAGTCTAAGATACATGCTGGATAACTTGAAGAGGAACAACTTAAGAATTATTGGCATTCCAGAGCAGGAAGAATCAGAGAAGTCCACAGAGTAGAT
>NW_006408520.1:55569165-55597325 GCF_000296735.1 Chrysochloris asiatica
CTAACCCTACCCCTACGTACCAGCAACCAGCTAAGAATCCACTTTAGTGGATTAGTATGGGATCTTTTTCTTAGTCTTTTACAGTAGTGGTCCTATGCAGTATTTTTCCTTTTGTGACTGACAAATTTCACTCAACATAATGTCCTTAAGGTTCATCCATGTTAGGTAGTGACATGCAGCTTCCTTTTTATTTTTCAAGGTAGCATAATACTACATTGTGTGTTTGTACCACAATTTGTTTATCCATTCTTCAGTTGATGGGCACTTTGGCTGTCTCCATCTTTTTGCTATTGTAAATAGTGCAACTATGAACATTGGTGTGCATATACCTTTCCATGTTGTGGCTCGTTTTTCTTGTGGGTAAATACCAAGTAGAGGAATTGCTGGATCGAATGGTATTTCTATTTTCAACTTTCTGAGGAAGTGCCATATAGCCAGAAAATATAGTTTTTAAAAATATTTTCCATTATTGAATAGAATAATAGAACTAAAATGTGAGAACTAATTTGGTAAATATAGAAGCATCAAAGAAAGTTTTTTGTTGTTTTTTTTTGTTTGTTTTGTTTTGTTTTTAAAATCTATGTTACAAGTTCCACCTCTCATCTGTCTGTTTGTTGCACTGTGGTGGCTTGCATATTGATGTGATGCTGAAATATATGATACTGGTATTTTTAATTCCAGCAGGGTTACCCATGGTTGACAGGTTTCACCAGAGCTTCCAGACTAAGACAGAATCAGAAGAAGGAGAGGTGGAGGATTCCTGATGTTTAGCTACTGAAAACCTTATTAATAACATTGAAACACTTCATACAGCAACAGAATTCTCAATACAGAAGCATGATATATATCAGAGAATATTGTCATATATATTGCCTGAAGATGAAGGGAAGGCACTCAAAATACAATTGGGGAAGAGATGCCACCTCAAATATAACACCAAGAACATCATACAGGAAGAAAGAAAAAAGTCATTAATAAGACAAGAAAGAAGAAAAAGACCAAAATGAATGTAAGTAGAGACTCTCATCCTTGCTCTGAAGTATAGCGATGCTAAAGCAATGGAAGAAATGAGGAGGTAAAAGATCTAACAAAAAATTTCAAAAGGCAGCCATAGAAGACATAGTCAAATATTATAATGAAATGTACAAAGATGTGGAGTTAGGAATCCAAAAGGGAAGAAACCACCAAACATTTCTCAAGTTGAGAAAACTGAAGAAACAATTCAAGACTTATCTTGAGATACTGAAGCATTCTTTGGGCAAAATAATGAATGGTGCAGAAAGCATCAAAAAAAATGAAAGACATACACAGAGTTTCTGTACCAAAAGGAAATGGCTGATGTATAACCATTTTTAAAAGTAGCATATGATCAAGAGCCAATGGTACTGAAGGAAAGAATCTAAGCTGCACTGAAGGTATTGGCAAAGAATAAGGCTCTGGGAATTGATGAGATACCAATCGAAATCTTTCAACAAACTGAGGTAGCACTGGATCATTCACTTAATTATGGAATGAAATTTGGAAGATAGTTACCTGGCCAACTGGTTGGAAGACATCCATACCCATTCCAAAGAGAAGTGACCCAAAGGAATGCAGAAATCATTGTATGATATCATTAATATCACATATAAGTAAAATACTACTGAAGAGCATTCAAAAACAGCTACATTACATTGACAGGGAACTTTCAGATGTTCAAGCCAGATTCAGATGGATCTTGGCTGAAAGCAGAGAACACCAGAAAGATATTACCTATGCTTTATTGCCTATGCAAAGGCTTCTGACTATGTAAATCACATTGCGGAGTATGTGTATTCTTAAACACTTAACTGTGCTCATGAGGAAACTGTATATAGACTATGAGGCAGTTGTTCAAATAGAATAAGGGGACACTGGATGGTTTAAAATTAGGAAAAATACGTGCTATGGTTGTATTATTTCACCATACTTATTCAATCTATTGCTGAGCAAATAATACAAAAAGCTGGGTTTATCTGAAGAAGAATATTGCTTCAGGATTGGAGGTAAACTCATTAACAACCTGTAATTTGCAGGTGATACAAACTTGCACTTTATGCACCAACCACTAAAGCCAATGCGGATAAAATAGAAGAATTCTACCAACTTCTTCAATCTGAAATTGATCAAACATGCAATCAAGATATATTGAACATTACTGGTGTTTGGAATGCAAAGGTTGGGAGCAAAGAGGAAGGATCCTGTTTGTGAATTATAACCAGATATTCACCCAACTTTCAATTTGCAAGTCTATGGTACCTTGGTTCAGTCTTCCTTCCCTATCCTACCTCTTGTTTTAAGTTGTTATTGTTGTTCATGCCATAGAATTGGTTCTGACTCATAGAAATCCTGTATAATGCTTCTGAGGAGCAGCTGGTAAGTTTGAACCGCTCACCTTGCAGTTCAAACCAAACTAACGGTCTTGTGCTTACCCTACAGTACCACACCAGGAAACCATTTGTTGTTAAATGTTAAGTTGGAAAATATGGCCATGATGATAGAAATTATGCTGGAGAACGCATGATAGAATTCTACAAAACCAATGGTTTGTTCATTTCAAATACCCTCTTTAGACAGTATTAGAGACGACTATACACATGGACCTCATCAGATGGAATACAGTCCCTGGAAATGGATAACTTGCTAGTAAAGTGGAAAGTCATTGAAAAAGAGGAGACCTTTAAGGAGATGGATTGGCACAGTGGCAGCAACAATGGACTCAAGCCTAACAAAGATTATGAGGATAGCATAGGACCAGGGAGGGTTTTACTCTGTTGTGCATAATGTCCCTATGAATCAGAATTGAGTCAATGGTACCTAACAACAACAATGTTACATTTTCTTGTGTTTTTCCTAGTAAATTTTATTTAGAAAAGCTGTAAGGAAAATTAAGGAGCTCTTATGTCTCGGTTGGATTAAATGTTGTGTTTTTACCCAATAGGTTGGCTATCCAACCCCACTAACCACTCTGTGGGTTTTGAAAGATGAGGCAGTCTGCTTTCATAAAGATTTACAGTCTCAGAAATTCTAAAGAGCAGTTCTACTCTGTTCTACAGTGTCACTATGTGTAAGAATCCCCTTGATGGCAGTACATTTGGTTTCAGTTTTTGGTTAAAGCACATTGGCATTCTTCAAAATGGTAGTAACTCTATTATCACAAGAGTATGAGAGAAAATAAGTGCTAACAATAATTTGTTACTACGCCAAGTAAATGCAACTCAATGAAACCTGTCGATGTTTTTATTTCATTTTATAAAGAAGGCATCTGTGAAGCACCTGTTTTCAGATTATCTAAACAAGAAATAACATCTATGTTAGTTTACTTATAAGGAAATGTCTGTCAATGTTTATGTCTGCATACATCTCTATTATAATTTTATAGAACAGAAATTTCCTTGGAGTACGAAAATTGACTATCACTTAAAAAAAGAAAAGAAAAATGGAAGTATATTTGTGGGTTTGCATGGCATACACTTGACCTTTTTAATATGTATCCAGAGATTTTATGGGATAGCTGTTTATGACAGAATTCTATCATGCTACTAAAGTTAAGCATGACTAGTGACTCAATGAAAAAAGACTTAAACTCAAATTCATATGTTCATCTAAAAGTACAGTAAACTTAAAATACCCACTAAGTTTTTGGCTTGAGTAATAGGAAACGTTTGTTTTATTGGCCTTTAGCTATATAAATATAGTCAATAGTATTTGACCTTTAAAATTCTTAACAGGATAACCATTCATCTAATTTATACTGAAGCATTCTGCAAGAGGCTTAGTATATAATCATATGTTAGTATTACAATAAATAGCTGCTATGTATTTATCAGAAGTTATTATTAATCATCAGCTTCTTATAATGGCTATGCTTATGTCTTCCTAACAGCTTCACTCTTTCAATGAAGCTATTGTGCTCTGAGATAAGAATTTCATTAAATTCCTGTTTTTGTTTTTTGTAGAAGAAATACTTTTATAAAGAACATGCATGCATATGCATGTAGGCAACATATAATTGGCTATTATTTCATTGCCATATTTCTATTATATAGTTACCTTCAGAAATCCATCTTTAAAATTAACCACATTACAGGAGGCTTGGAATTTATTCCCTTCAAATTACATCAAAATATATAAAATATAGGGGGGGGAGAGTAACTATCAGATAAAGAATTCTCCCTCCATTTGAGTCTTAGTATTTATGTCTTTCAGTTGCATCAAAGCAGTCAAATTGAAAGAAAGGTCATAAATGATAATCAATGCATTTTACCCAGCTAATTAATAGTGCCATAAAAGATCTTATTTTAAAATAAGAGGCGGAAACAAAGCTTGTGTTTATTAATGGGGTAAATTCGGAGAAGAAAAATGTGTCATTCCATTGATTAGAATCATGCCATTTTACAAATCAGAAAATGATTCTTCTTATATCATAGCATATATATGATGTTGTTGTTGCTGTTAAGTGCTGTTGATTAGGTTCTGAACCATAGCAACCCTATATAGGATTAACAAGAAGCAACTGGTGAGTTTGAACTGCTGACCTTCTTGTGCAAACTAACCTTGTAGTCAAAAGCTTATCCTACAGTACCACACCAAGACTCCTAGCATAGATATGCTAAGGGCCAATTCTATATCCAATAGTCTGATAAATTCACTATTAAAGAATAGAGAAAAATACATTGTTCAAAACAATATGCAGCCTTACCTTAGATACTAAAATTATATATAAAACATACAAGATAATATCTGTTCATTTTCTGAATTTAGAAAATAAATCCAATCTTATGAGAGTTTGGAGACAGAAAAGATTATATTAGCTGACATCATTAAGAATAGTGTGTAGTTCAGTGAGTTAAAAATATTTGCATGGGGGTGGAGATAAAGGCCTAATCAGAGAGATTCAGAAACAGAAATCCTTTTGCTATGAAGAGAGAAACAATAATATCAAAGACTGTATCTGTGCACACTTGTAAACTTATAATGGGGAGTTATGAGACATTTAGTGCAAATAAAAAGGAAAGAGAATACAAAGGAGAGACCTAACACTAAAAAAAGCATAAAAGAAGGGAAAATTAAGGCCAACTTTTCTATTTATAACATAAATAAAAAAGACAACAATAACAAAAGGAAAAAATGATAAGAAAATATATTGCTAAGAAATACCACAGTTCTTTCTGACTTCTAACAATATATCTATTTGGTTCTTTTTACTTATCTCTCCAACTATGCCTTTATAACTATTATGATTATTCTTCTCTAAAAGCTTGTATAGTTTGTTTGCTTTAAAATTCAATCCTTGATGTGCATTCTTTTTATATTCACATTTTTTTGTAATTACTCACAATCATTCTTGTTTCTTAAATGTTCATTCCTATTCTCTTACTCCCCACATGTCTGTCATTTTGTCTTACTGTGGTAGCTTGCATATTACTGTGCTACTGAAAGCTATGCCACTGGTGTTTCAAACACCAGCAGGGATACCCATGCTGGACAGGTTTCTATGGAACTTTCAGACTGAATAGACTAGAGAGAAGGAATAGTTGGTCTAAATCTAAGGGACTAACCCCTAAAAATCTTATGAATAGCAGTGAAGCATTATATGATATAGCACCAAAAAATGAATCCATCAAGTTGGAGGGATTCTCTTAGTCTCAGCTTTAAAAAAATATTAATCTATTTCTGCATCTTCATACAAATTCTAATCCAAATTCATACTATTAAGTGTTACCATTTAGATACCTCACCATTACCTCAAATTCACCAGGTACAAAATGAAGTATATTAATTTTTCCTCTGACTCCTATCAAACTTTTATATTTTGCCATTTTTTTTTCTCATTTTATTTTTATTTCCTACTTAAAGGCTTTGAATTACATTTTCCTATTTGTTGTATAGTAATTGAGTCTATTTTCCTACCCTGTTCTAGATCTGTCCAACGCTATACAACAATGTACTCTCATAATATTGCATATAATATTTTAAATGTATATTTTATTAAAACTTTCTCACTCACTTTCCTACCAAAATAGAAAACCTCAAAACAAAACGAATTATGAACAAAGTCATAAAGTATTTGCCCAGTGCTTTATCTCATGGCACCATACCAGGAGTTCTGTACCACAAGGCAAGTTTGAACCACAAGGTTGGTGGTTCAAACTCACCAGCCACTACTTGGAAATCCTACATAGGTTGCTATGAGTCAGATCTGACTTGACAGCACCTAACAACAACAACAGTGTCAAGGAGGATTTGATAACAAATCACATTAAGTGAATGAAGAGCTTTTAAGAAGAAATTAAAACTCATACTAGACAAAGTTACACGTCATATAAAGTTCCCCCTACAGAAACATTTAAAGTTTCAATAAAATTATGTCAAACTATTTTTCACACTTCTGAAAATATTTTGGTATTCTTTCAAATTATGGTATCATCACAACTGATATATAATTCTCAAATTTTGCTAGAAAATGGATCAATCATCGTCAATATCAAAGTATATTTCAAAATATTGAAACATTAAAAGCATCATCAAAAATCTCAATAGTTAATATGTTTAAATACAATCTATTCTCTAGTTTTCAAGTTTTTACTATGTTTTGAGTTTATTTCTGTACACTTAGCAATTTGCAGTCAAAAAAACAAAACAAAACTGAAGTGTAATTGTTGTTGCTCTTAGGTGTTGTCTTAGTGATTTCATGCTGATATAACAGAAATACCACAAGTGGATGGCTATAGAAAACATTTATTCTCTCACAGTTTAGGAAAATAGAGGCCTAAATTCAGAAGACTGGCTCTGGAGAAAGGTCTTCGTCTTTTAGCATTTGTAGACCCAGCATTCCTTAGTGATCACTATGTATCTTATAAGCAATCTTTCTCTGGTATCTAGGAGCTTCACATTGCAGGAACTTCATGTCTAAAAGGCACATTCCACTTCTGGACCTATTTTTTCATGGTATCATATACCTCCTTCTCTTCTCACTTCTCTCTTCTTTTACCTTTATAAGATAAAACATTTTGTAAGTCATATGTCTGGGAAACTCCCTATCATCAGATCAGGTCAGTGATAAGATGGGATTAAGAGTGTGGTGTCCCCTTCTTAATTCTCTTATTGGTTATCACATCAGATCAAATCACAGGAAATCATCATGTAACTACAACATTACATCATTACATAACTGCCAAACAACTGAAAACCACACTAAAGCAAATTTGGTACATTTTTTTTTAGGGAGATAGGATTCAATCCATGACATTCAACACTTTGACACTGCCACCCCCACCCCAAATTCATGTCCTTGCCAAATACCAAACACTTTCACAATATTATAGTATTTCCAAAGTTTTTCAGGTCCCAATTCTAACCAGAAAAAATTCCTCTTTATTTGTGAATTTAGAATTCAAGCTATCTGATTTCAACTACAATGGTAGAATAGGCATAAAGTAGCATTGCCATTATAAGTGGGAGCAATTTAGGGGAAGAAGGAATAACAGGCACTGAGAAAGTTAAAAATCAAGCAGAACGATTTATGTTATGTCTCAAGGCTAACACTTATTTGTGATCTTGAGGAACATGTACATTCAACAATAATTAGTCATTCGAAGAGAATCAGGGGACACTGAATGGTTTAAAATCAGGAAAGGTGTGTGCCAGGATTATATTCATTCACCATACTTATTCAATATATATGCAGTGCAAATAATCCAAGAAGCTGATTATATAAAAAAGAATGTGGCATCAGGTCATTAACAACATGCAATATGCATGTGATACAATTTTGATTGCTGAAAAGGAAGAGGACTTAAAATACATACTGATGAATATCAAAGACCACAGCCTTTGGTAATAGTTGCACCTCAGTATAAAGAAAACAAAATTCCTTACCACTGGACCAATAAACAACTTCCATATAAATGGAGAAAAGATTGAAGGTGTCAAAACTTCATTTTGCTTTGGTCAAACCATCAAAGTCATGGAAGTCAATATCAAGGGATCAAACGATCTGCTCCACAAGACCTCTTTAAAGTGCTCAATAGCAAAGATGTCAGTTTGAAGACTAAAGTGCGAATAACCCAAGTCATCATATTTTCATTAGTATAGTGAATAAGGAAGACTGTAGACGAATTGATGCATTTGAGTTACGGTGTTGAAGGAGAATATTGAAAGTATCATGGACTGCCTAAAGAACAAATAGACTTGTGTTGGAAGAAGTACAGCCAGAGTGCTCCTTGGAAGCCAGGATGGCTAGACATGGTCTCTCATACTTTAGACATATTGTCAGGAGGGACTACTCACTGGAGAAGGATATCATGTTTGGTAAATTGAAGGGTGTGAGAAAAAGAGGAAGACCCCCAGTGAGATGGATTGGCACAGTGGCTGCAACAATGGACGCAAACATAGCAGCGATTGTGAGGTTGGTCCAAGAATGGGCAATGTTTTGTTTTGTTGTGCATAGGGTCACTAGGAGTTGGTACTGACTCGATGACATCTAACAGCAACAGCAATAACTCAAGGCTTGAAAATAGATCTCCATTCTCAGAGACCATGTAAACTATGGTCCTACTATCCAGATGATGCATGTTAGTTATGTTCTCTTGATTCTGCATAAAGATACATGAACATTGGCTTCAACCCTACCCTTCAGACCTACTGGAACAGCAACTCTGCTCCACTGGCTTTGTTGTTGTTAAGTGCCGTTGAGTCGACTCTGACTCACAACAACCCTGTATAGGATTTCCAAGGAGAATTTGGTGAGTTTGAACTACTGACCTTTTGGCTCACAGTCGAGTGTTGGTCATACAGCACCACACCAGGAACCCGTTGGTTTGGGGAAGCCCCATTCTTCTAGTTCATCTGAGACGTGACTCCACTGTTTTGGCCCCATTAGGTGCTATTCTCCTGCTCCCTAGGGGCATGGTAGTCCTACTGCCTCACCTTTTGACAGTGTATTTACCTGATCCTGTGCAATTTTCATAACTATGTTTGAGCCCATTGTTGTAGCCACTGGCAATTTAACTCACTGAGGGTCTCCATCTTTTTCTCTGATCCTATACTTTGCCAAGCATGACATTCTTCTCCAGGGGTTGGTTCCTCCTAATAATATGTCTAAAGTACATTTTTTTAAAAATTTTACCATCTTCCATTCTAAGGAACATGCCAACTCTACCTATTCCAAGACTGATTTGTTCATTCTTCTGCAGTCCTAGAATAGTTCATATTCTTCACCATAATTCAAAAGAATCATTTCTTCTTTGGTCTTCATTATTCATTGTCCAGCTTTCACATTTATAAGAGTCAATTGAAAATACTGTGGTCTTTTAGAAGAGAGTGGCTCAATGCAATCTGTTGTTTAATATCTGGACTTCAATTTCTATTGATGTTGATTATGCATCAGGTAAAATGAAATCCCTGACAACTTCAATCTTTTCTCCAATTATCATGCTGTTGTTTATTAGTCAAGATATGACTTTTTTTTCTTTATATTGAGGGGTAATCCATATGGAAAGCTATTCTTTGATCTTTATCAGTGTTCCACATCTTTGCTTTCAACAATCAAGACTGTATGTCCTGAAAATTTTGTTGTTGTTGTTATTAAGTGCCGTCGAGTTGGTTGCAACCCATTACAACCCTGCATAGGGTTTCTGAGGACCAGCTTGTGAGTTCAAATCACTGACCTTGCAGTTCAAACCAACCCTATGATAGAATGTTTATCTAGCAATTTGTTAATAATTTTTCCTTCAATCCTGATTTTGTCTTCTTTCTTCACATTTTTTAGTATCTCAAATTACTTGCTTAGTGTACAAATTGATCCTGTATCTATATTATTATCATGACTTGAGTCAGTTGCCTGCTCTATTGCCTGCCAATCCTGGGAGTCACCAGTAACTTGCACCTTGCACTCTTGAATTACTTTCCTATTATCTGACCTGCCAATCTTTGTTCATCTGATCCACATATTTGCCCATCTCTACAACTATGTCTGTCATCACTCATTTGTCAGTTTGTCACCTTGTTGTAGCTGGAATGTGGTTGTGATGCTGGAAACTGTGCCACCAGTATTTTAAGTACCAGCAGTGTCATTCATGGTAAACAGATTTCAGCGGAGCTTCCATAGAAAGACAGAGTAGGTAGAAGGAGCAGTTGCTACTTCTGAATACTTTCCACAGAAAATCTTATGGGTAGCCTCAGAACATTGTCAGATATAGAATATGAACACATTATGACAAGCACAAAAACATTGTCAGAAATAGTGCCAGACAACCAGTCCCTTAGATTGGAAGTCACTCAGAATATGACTGGTGAAGAGATACCTCCTCAAAGTAGAGGTGACCATGATGATATGAATTGAGTAAAACTTTTGGTGTCTTCATTTGCTGATGTAGCACAACTCAAAATGAGGAGAAACCACTGTAAACATCCATTAATAATCCAAACATGAAATGTATGAAGTATGAATCTTGGAAAATTGGAAGTTGTCAAAAATGAAATGAAGTGCACAGAGATTGATACCCTACTCACTCGTGAGCTGAATGAACTGACAATCTGACAATCATATGCATTATTATGAATCTGGAAATAATATGATTCACTATGCCAGGAATGGCAAATACAAGAGGAATGGTGTAGCATTCATCATTAAAGAGAATATTTCAAGATTTATAATGTCCAAACACCTGTAAGGCAGACAAGTTAATACCATTATTATCCAAATTTACATATCAACAACTAAAAAAGCCAGAGATGATGAAATTGAAAATTCTACCAGCTTCTTGAGTCTGAATTTGATCAAAAGTGCAATCAATATGCATTGATAATGAATAGTGATTGGTATGCAAAGGTTAGAAACAAAGAGGAAGGATCAATAGTTTGATAATATGGCTTTGGTGATAAAAATGATACTGGAGACAGCATGATATAATTTTGCAAAAACAAAGAGTTCTTCATTGTAAGTGCATTCTTAAGCAACATAAAAAGTTACTATATACATGGACCTCATGAGGTGGAATACACAGAAATCAAATTGGCTATATTTGCGGGGAAAGTCTATGGAAAAGCTCAGTATTATCAGCTATGGGACAATTATGGAGTAAATCATCAATTACTCACTAGCAAGTTAAAGTTGAAGCTGAAGAAAATGAAAACAAGTCTATGAGAGTCAAAATTGTGACATTAAATATGTCCTACCTGGATATAATGGCATCCAAAGGATAGATTCAATGCATTAAACACTAAAGACCAAAGATCAGAAGACTTGTGGAATGACATTAAGAGCATCATATAAGAAGAAAGCAAAATATCATTTTAAAGACAGGAAAGAAAGAAAAGACCAAAATGAACGACAGAGAAGACTCTGCAACTTACTCTCTGGTGTAGAGATGGTAAAGTGAATGAAAGAAAAGAACTGAACAGAAACATCCAAAAGGCAACTCGAGAAGAAATAGTCAAGTATTATAATGAAATGTACAAAGACCTGAGTAAAAAAATCAAAAGGGAAAGAACACATTCAGCATTTCTCAAGCTGAAAGAACTTAAGAAATAATTCAAGCCTTGACTTACAATATTGAAGGATTCTATGGGCAAAATACAGGAGCTCTGGTAGCGTAGTGGTTACGAATCAGACTACAAACCTTAAGGTCAGCAGTTCGAAACTACCAGCTGCTCCGCGGGAGAAAGATGAGGCTTTCTACTCCCGTAAAGATTTACACCTTCGGAAACCCTGTACAGGGTCGCTATGGGTCGGAACCCACTGGACGGCACTTAACAACAACAACAACATGGGCAAAATATTGAATGATCCATAAAACATCAAAAGAAGATATAGATAGATAGATAGATAGATAGATAGATAGATAGATAGATAGATAGAAAGATAGATTGATTCACCATACCAAAAAGAAAAGGTCAATTGTTCGACAATTTCAAGAAGTAGCTTATGATCAAGAACTGATGGTACTGAAGTAAGAAGTCCAAGCTGCACTGAATGATTTGGTGATAAACAAGGATCCAGGATTGACAAAATACAAACTGAAATAATTCAACAAGCTGATGCAGTACTGGAGGTGCTCACTCATCTATGCCAAGAAATTTGAAAGACAGCCTCTGGCCAACTGATTGGAAGACACCCATATTTGTGCCCATTCCAAAGAGAGATGACAGAACAGAATGCAGAAATCAGTGAGTAATATCATTAATATCATGTGTAAGTAAAATTTTACTGAAGATAATTTAAAAAATGAATGCAACCATATAGTGAAATGGAACTGCAAAAAGTTCAAGATGAATTCAGAGGTTTGTGGAACTCAGAATATCATTGTTGACATCAGATGGATCTTGGCTGAAATACTAGAGGAAATCAGAAAGAAATTTAGTTTGTTCTTTATTGACTATGCAAAGACTTTCGACAAGCTGTGAATAACTGTGCAAAGAATGGGAATTTCAGGACACTTGCTGGTGCTAATGAGGAACTTGTGCATAGAGAGGCAGTTCATTTGAACAGAACAAGAAGAAACTAAGTGGTTTAAAATCAGGAAAGGTATGTGCCAGGATTGTATTTGTTCACCATGCTTAATTGATCTCTGTATTGAACAAATAGTCTGAGAAACTGGATTATATGAAGAAATATATGGCTCAGAATTGGAGGAAGAGTCATTAACACCATATGATATGCAGATGATGTGACCTTACTTTCTAGAAGCAAAGAGGCCTTAAAATAATACATGAAGATCAAAGACTACACCTTCAGTATGGATTGAATCTCAATGTAAAGAAACAAAAATTTTCATAACTAGAACAGTAATATAAATGTTCACGATAAATGGAGAAAATATTGAAATTGTCCAAGATTTTGCTTGAATCCACAATCAACACTTATGGAAGAAGCAGTCAAGAAATAAAACTATGCATTGCATTAGGCAAATCTGCTGCACAAGACCTCTTTAAAATGCTCTTGAGCAAAGGAGCTCTGGTAACATAGTGGTTACGAATCGGGCTGCGAACCTTAAGGTCAGCAGTTTGAAATTACCAGCCACTCCATGGGAGAAAGATGAGACTTTCTGCTCCCATAAAGATTTCCAGCCTCAGAAACCCTCTACAGGGTCTGTATGGGTCGGAACCAACTCGACGGTATTTAAGAACAACAACAACAATGATGTCAGTCTGAGGACTAAGTTGAATCTGACCCAAGCTATGGTATTTTTAATAGCCTCTTATGCATGTGTAAATTGCGTAATGAATAAGAAAGACTGTAGAAGAATTGATGCATTTGAGTTATGGTGTTAGAGAGCAATATAGAAAAGTATCATGAACATAAGAACAAACAAATCTGTCTTGGATGTACAAATAGAATGCACCTTAGAAGTCAGGATGGAAAGACATTGTCACTCATATTTTGGACATGTTATGAGGAGGGACCAGTCCCTGGAGAAAGATGTCATGCTTGGTAAAGTGGAGAGTCAGCTAAAAAAAAAAAGGAAGGACCCCCAACAGGATGGACTGGTTCAGTGGTAGCAGCAATGCAATGGGGCTCAATCATAACAATTTTGAAGATGGCACAAGACAGGTAGTGTTTTTCTGTTGTGCATACAATTGTTATGAATCAGAACTGACTCAACTGCAACTAAATGTAACAACGACATACAGATTAAGTATAGTAAAAGGATACAATCTTGATGCACAATTTTCCAATTTTAAATCCCACATTATTCCCTTATTCTGTTCAATCCACTACCGCATGGTCTATTTACAGGTTCTGCAAGAGAACACGCAGAATAGTGTGCTCTATAATTCTCATTTTTCTCAATATTATCCACAATTTGTTATGATCCACACAGTTGAATGCATTTCCATAGACAATAAAATACAGGAAAACATCTTTCTGGTGTTCTCTACTTTCAGTCAAGATCCATCTAATATCAGCTGAATTCAGCTTGCAATTTCTTGTTGATGTTTTGCTACAACCATTTTTTAATTATCTTCACCAAAATTTTATTGATATTTTTGATAATTTCCACATTGTTTTGGATGATTTTTCTTTGTAAAGAACACAAATATGGGCGTCTTTCATCTGGCTGGCCAACTAGGTCTTTTCTAAATTTCTTTAATAGATGAGTGAGCACTTGCAGCAGTGCATCCATTTGTTTAAAAATCTCAGTATTTTTCAGTCAATTCTTAAACATTTGTTTATAGTTTAATGTTTTCATTGCACCTTGCATTTCTTCCTTCAATTCTTGATCTTATGCTACCCACTCAAATGGTTGAACACTAACCAATATTTTTTGGTACATTGTGTATTCCTTCTATCTTCTTTTGATGTTTCCTGCTTTGTTCAACTATTTACCCATTCATAAATGCAACTTGAGCCTTGAGTTTTCTCTAAATTCTTCCTGCTTGAGAAATCCTGAATGTATTCTTCCCATTTGGTTTACTACCTTCACTGTCTTTGCACATTTCAAAATAATACATAACTTTGTCTTCTCAAACTGCACTTTGAACTCTGTTTAGCTCCTTCATCATTTCTTGCACTCATTTTGGCTACTGTACATTTAAGAATAAGTTTCAATGTCTCATCTGACATCTGCATTGGGCTTTTCTTTCTTTCCTGTCTTTTGTATATTCCTTTGCTTTCTTCATGTGTGATATACTCGATGTCATCACATAATTTTTCTTTTTCAGTAATTAGTGTTCAATAAATCTATTATAAATTCAGAGGGGATATGCACTTAACAACAACAGTATTTTGGAGTCATTTTGGAGACCTGGTGTGGTTCTGTGGGTTAATGCACTGGACTACAAGGCCAGTTTGAATTGCAAGTTTGGTGGTTCAAACTCACCAGCCAATCCTCAGTACCCTACACAGGGTCGCTTTAAGTTGGAACTGACTGGATGACACTTAGCAACAACAACATACTCATGTTTACTTTGGTTCTCATGAACTTGTAATTTTCTTCAGCTTGAACTTGAATTTGCATATGATCATTTGATGCTAATTTCCACAGTCACTCTCTGATCCTGTTTAGGCCGATGATTCTGAACTTCTCCATGTCATTTCCACATATGTAATAGATTCGATTCTTATGTATTCCATTTGATGTAGTGCATGCATATAGTGATAGTTTGTTGTTATATGGTGTTGTTGAGTATGGTGTTTCTGAGGCTTAACATCTTCATGGGAGCAGAAAAATCTCATCTCTCTTCCGTGTTGTGGTAGGCAGGCTCGAACAATGGACTTTGTGATTCGCTGTCCATTGCTTATGGTATAAAGTCACTGTGTTCCCCATAGTCATAGTTTATGTTGTTGAACAATTATATGTAATGAATAAGTTGTTTGTCTTGCAAAACTCTACCATATTATCTTTGGCACTAAAGCCATATTTTCAAGATACTAATCCTTCTTTATTGTTTCCAGCTTTCATATTCCAATCACCAATAATTATGAATACATCTTTTTGAATTTGATGAATTTCACAGTGTAAATCTTGGTAAAATCTTCAGTCTCTTCAATTTTGTCATTGTAGTTGTTGTTGTTGTTAAGTACCGCAGAGTCAGTTCCGACTCATAGTGACCCTGCACAGGGTTTCCGAGCCTGCATATCTTTACAGGAGTAGAAAGCCTCATCTTTCTCCCACAGAACAGCTGGAAGTTTCGAACTGCTGACCTTGAGGTTAGCAGCCGGATTCGTAACAATTACGCTACCAGAGCGTCCTTATTTTCATCATTAGCAGCATGTAAATTTAAATAATATTTTATTAACTAGTCTTCCTTGTATGTCCGTGAATATTATCTTACCACTGACAGCATCGTACTTCAACCTAGATTATGAAATGTTTTTAACTACGAATGCCATGCCATTCCTCTTCAATCTGTCATTCCCTGTGTGGTAGGCCTTGTTTCTCTGATTCAATATGGCCAACACCTGCCTATTTCAGCTCATTAATGCTTAGGATATCCATCTTTATGTGATTCATTCCTTTTTTTATTGTATTGTTAGGTGCTGTTGAGTCAGTTACAACTCATAGCGACCTTATGCACAAAAAAAGAAACACTGCCTGATCCTGTGTCATCCTCACAATTGTTGTTAACACTTAAACCCATTGCTGCTGTCACTGTGCCAATACATCTCCTTAGGGGTTTTCCTTTTTTTCGCTCACCCTCTACTTTTACAAGCAAGATTTATTTCTCCAAAGACTAGTCCCTACTGATAACATGTCTGAAGCACAAGAGACAAATTCTAACCATCTTGGCATCTAAGAATATTCGAGCTGTACTTCTTCCAACACAGATTTGTTTCATTTTCTGTCAGTCCATGGTTCTTTCAGTATTCTTCTCCAACACCATAACTCAAATGCATCAATTTCCTTGATTCATACTATGTACATTCCATCTTCTGGTTATCAGTAGACATTTTCAATTGTTTGTTCTCATTCTGAATCATACCACATCATGAAATGAAGGTACTAAATGCTTTAGTCCATCCATGCAAATTAAGGCAGCTCTTCTTCAGTCATATTTTGAGTGCCTTCCAAATTGAGGAACTCATCTTCCAGCACTATTAATTGACAACATTCTGCTGCTATCCATAAGGTGCTGTAGGATAAGCACTGGACTAAAAGGTCAGTTGAACTGCAAAGTCCACAGTTCAAACTCACAAAGCTGCTCTTTAGAAATCCTATAGGGTCACAATGAGTTGGAACTGACTCAACGACACTTAACAACACAACAACAATTCTTATGGTATTATTTTTAAGAAGCAGATACCCACGTGCTCCTTCCTAGTCTGTCTTAGTATGGAAGTTGTGCTGAAACCTGACCATTGTATGTGAATGAGCTGGTATTTTAAATACTAGTTGAATAGCTTCCATAACACCTGCACTGTCAAGGGATGAAAAAGTGACAGAGAAGTGCTGCAAGTGTGATGGTCATTTCGATTTGTCTTGTACAGGTTTCATTTTTTCTTGTGCTAATTCTTGGTTTGTCATCTTGTTTTCTATAAGAGTAGTTGCTTCTTGTATTGTGCTCAACATTTTCAATGTCTTCATATAAATATTAGGGACCAAGTTGAAAGAAAATAGTTGTGTACTAATAGCTTTGATTAAAACAGAAGAATTTCTTTTAAAAACTCTTGTATTTAAGAGGAAAATAAAGCAAACCAAAGCAAAATAATGATCATATTTCTTCTGCTCCATTGTATTTTTCCAACATAAGTATTTCTAAATTGAAATTTTATAGAAAGAAGAACTTTATTGCTTGTGAGTGTATAGACATTTTGTCAAGTGATAATAACTATCAATGTAATTTGAGGTAAAAGTGAATATTTATCATGAAATTTCTGTTAAGCACTACTGGATCTGAATGATGTGAATCATGGAAATTTTCTAAACTCCAGACAAATGTGTGGTCCCTTATGTCGTTTTCATAAAGTATCAGTTGCTTAGTAATAATGTTTCTTTGTTTTACCCAATAGAAAAAGATAACAGGGATGAAAAGAAAATAATAACCCTGGAAAATGCTAGCAGTTTGGACTAAGATGGAGAAAATATTTGGTAGAAAAATAATTGAACTTAAATTAACAAGAAAAACATCAAAGTTATAAGTTTTCAATTTCATGGCCATTCAAAACCTTCTCATGACTTAAACAGTGAGTCATGGTAACATAAATAAGATAAATAATAATAAGATAAGATCATTCTTACTACTACAATGAAGTGTACAAAATTCAAGAATTATTATACATTAAGTTGATTATGTTCTTTCTTAGCAAAATTAACTGCTTTTAAAATCTGAATCAACAGCACACTACAACAACATAATTCACTAACTTATTTCTATTAATTAGCCTCAGAAAATCTAAAGCTTAGTGTGTTTGTGCAAATGTATACTACTTTACAATATAATACACTCTATGAGATAAATACATTCTTATTATTACAAATGAATATCCAAACTACCAAAACTGTGGTGAGTTCCAGCCCCAAACAATTCGGCAAAACCTCTTAGCCAGATGTGCACAATGAAGAGATCATATTCTGTTTCCATCAAAGGGCTAGGAAATTCTTACCAATGAATAGAACCTTGGCAATTTATAGTGCTCATTAGGAAATAAAAGCCAATGACCCAGCTGGAACAGTAGCTAATTGAACAATATGACTTCGTTCACTCTGTAAATAAAGTGTCTTCCAAAAAAGGCATGTGTCTCCTTTCAAGGAGAGGTACAGCTCCCCAATCCAAGAAATAAATGTCTGAGCATTAAAATAGGTCTTGAGAAATAAATAATTAAAATAAAAACTGTTATAGCTACTCTAAAATATAAGAAACTGATTAAAGATTGATGCTTTTCTGTTAATGGACTTATATTTCAACATATTTGAAATTTATAAATAGGTTGGGGCTTGTGAAATTGTTTAGATCCCGAAAGAATATTCATTATTTATTCCAAAATGAAAATGAAGAGAACAATATTCTACAGATGAATAAAGTTAGATTAAATTTTATATAACATTTGTTTTTAGATATCTCAAAGCCTCATTCCAATATTGCCCTTGGTAAACATGCCTTTTCTTTTCTTTTTGCACATAATTAACTTCCTTCCAAAAAAGATTAACTGAAAATGCAAAAAATCCCTTAACAAAATACATTGATTTATTAATCTCTATTACTGCTTCCATACTTATCCTCCTATAAGCCTTACTATACTCAGTATCATATTTTATGTTACATTTTACTTGTTTCATTTTCCAATTACAGACTTTTTACTGTGTCCTTATATGTATTTAGTGTTTTAAGCATAATATATTATCTAAAAAAAACTATATGAATAGTACAGGGAATTATCCTTAGAGTTTTCTCCCATCCATGAGATGTGAATCTATCACTAAAATATTCCTATTTTACTTCTTTCATAGTTGTGATTTATCCTGTTCATATCAACTCCATTATTCCTTGTTTAGGCTCACATCATCTCTCATTCAGAGTATTGCGAGAGTACTTTATGTGCTTTTAGCATCTCTTGTTACAGTGAGTTCCTTAAACCCATTCCTTACTCAGCTATTTGAGGAAACTGCTGATACCATACCACCTAAAGTAACATACGAATCGGGCTGCTAATCTCACGGTCAGCAGTTCGAAACTACCAGCTGTTCTGAGGGAAACCGTGAGGCTTTCTGCTCCCATAAAGATTTACAGCCTCGAAACCTTACGCAGGGTCGCTATAAGTCGGAACCGACTCCACGGCACATAACAACAACAACAATAAAGTAACATAGATTATAAATTATACCACCAATTGTTGTTAAGTGTAGTTGAGTCAATTCTGACGCATAGCGACCCAGTACAGGGTTTCCAAGAAGCAACTGGTAGTTTTGAACCACTAATCTTGTAGTTCACAGTCCAGTGCTTATCCTACAGCACCACACCAGGAATCCTTACCACTAATTATAAACCATCAAAAAAGTGAAAAACATACTGCTGCCATATAACTGTGATGTAATAGATTCTAATCATTTAGATGTTTGTTTAAACTTAATGAAAGTTTTATTTAAAACTTATTTGAAATATATTTTATCATAGTGTATATAAAAATATGTGCAAAAGTAATTTTTCTAAGTCCCTTTTCAGTTCACAGTATTTGAGTTTATTTTGTTCTCTGTGCTGTCAAGCTTTTGGGCAGTACAGTATTTCTAGAATATGATTTTAGTTTTAGGGTTTTAGATTTACTTCTGAGATGCCATCACTGCTCCTGCTAGATGTCGTGGAGTTGATTCCAACTCATAGCAACCCTGTATAGGTTTTCCTAGGAGTAATGGGTAGATTTGAACCACCAACTTAAAGTTAGCACTCTAGCACTTATCCTACAGTGCCACACCAGGATTCCTTTAAGATATTGGTGGTGGTGGTAGTCATGAGCCAAAGAGGCCATTTGATTCATATTGCTGATGTTACTGTGTTGAATCAGAACCAACTCATAGCGACCCCATATAGGGTTTCTGAGAAACCCCTGGTGGGTTTGAACTGCCAACCTTGTGGTGGACAGTCCATCCTACAGTGCTACATCAGGACTCCTAGTATAGGGTTCCCAAGGTTGTAAATATTTATGGGAGCAAAAAAATCCAACTTCCTTCCATAGAGTGGGTAGACACAAACTACTGACTTGCAGTTAGCAGCTCAGCTCATAATCCACTATACCACCAGGGCTCCTTCCTCTGAGATACTAACGTCAATTATTCAAGTTTCAGTACTTGCTTAATTCTGCCTTCATCTTGCCAAAAGATATCAATAAGATTGAAACCAACAGTCAGGATATATATTTCTTCTTATAATGACCCTCCCAAATTGGGTGCCGATTAGCCTAGTTCAAAAAACTGATAGTATTTATACAAATTTAACCATGAATCAATTTTAATTATCCCTAAGGCACCAGAATTCAAAAATTTTATGCACATATATGTATTACTCACTCCATTTAATGAAGAAATATGTTACATGTCATTATAATATTTGCTTTATACATAATTTTAATTTCAACTGCACTTCAAAATATATCATGTTAAGTAAGTTACAAAAATCATGTACAATTATTTTGTAGTTTCAAAATGTACAATTGAAACAAAATAAATGACAGCATTTAAAATATATAATTTAAATTTTTTTACATATGTATACAATCATACACCATCACAATAACCAAGATCTTTATCATATTCATCACTCCCAAAAGTTTCTTTATGCCTCTTGGTAATCTCAACCTCCTATACATTTTCAACCTACTCCTAAGTCCCTTGCCATACAATTGTAATAACCAATTTACTTTGCCACTACACATTAATTTGCAATTCTAGTGTAACTATAGGAAATCTTATAGTTATACTTCTTTGGGGGGTGGGTGTCTTTTATATTACATCATATTTTGAGATTCATACATGATATATTCAGTATATCTAGAGCTTCTTCCTTTCTTATTACTAAGTATGCCAGTCTTCACTTATTGACATGGGTGTTACTGTATTGTGAAACTGGAAAATATGCCACAGGCATTTCAAATACCAGCAGGGTCACCCGGATGGACAATCAGCAAACTTTGAGACTAAGACAAGAAAGAAAGGCCTCAATATCTACTTCCAAATCTTGGCTAATAAATAAATGCCTTATGGACTGCAACATAACCTTTTATAGTTGATAAAGGAAGCCATAGTGCTTGCCAAAGTAGAAGGTCAATCATGTAAGGGAGACCTGTGGTGAGATGTACTGGGAAAATAGTAGCAAGAATGGATTTGAACACTGCAGTAACCATCAGGATGACACAGGGCTGGGTAATGTTTTGTTCTCTGTACATAATGTAACTATCTATCTATCTCTATATGTGTATATCTATCTGTCTTCTAATTTATAATCTATCTATCAACTATAATCTATCTTTCTATATTCCTTCTTAGTAAAGTGTCTGTTAAAATCTCTTCCCAATTGTGACATTGCTTTAATTTGTTATCTGAGGTTTTCTTGTTTGCTAATTTATATGTTGTTTTGTTAGAAGTTCTTTATATATTCTGGACATGTGATTTATAAGGATGTGATTTGGAAATACTTTCTCTCAGTCTGTATTGTGTCTATTCATACTGGTTAAAGTGTCTTTTGAAAGAATTATCTTTAATTTTAATCAAGTGCAGTTGATCATTTTTTAAATGAAAGGACCATGCTTTTGGTATAATTTCTAAAAAGTGTTTGTTGTCTCAAGGTTATAAAGATTTTCTTTTATGTTTGCTTTTCTGAGTTTTGTAGTATTAGGTTTTACTATCAGGTCTATGATTCATTTTGAGTAAATTTCCATCAATGGGGCAAGGTATAGACCTAAGTTCATTTTACTTATATATTTACTTTGCATATTGATAGCCCATTTTCCCAGGACCATTTGTTAAAATAAAAACATTTTCTCCATTGAATAGTCTTTACACTTTTGTTGAAAAGCAATGACCATATAGAGTGTATTTCTGGACTTTCCATTCTGTTTCAATGATCTGTTTGTCATGAGGCTGGTATAGCACTATCTTGATAACACTATCTTTATAATAACCCCTAAAGTCAGGCAGCGTAAGTCTTTCAATATTGCAGTTCATTGTCAATATTATTTGGGTCATTTTAGATGCTTTATATTTCCATACAAATTTTAGAAAAAACTTATCAATTTCTATGTAAATTTCTGCCAGGATTGAGTTAGATAGATTAAGTTGTAGAGAATAGCCATGTTGACAATACTGAATCTTCCAAGCCAGGAATACAGTGTACTTTTCTATTTACTTGGGTCTTTCTTAATATCACTCAGCAGTGTTTTATCATTTTTCATGTGAAGGTATTTCACATATCATGCTAGATTTTTTCAAAGTAGCTAATATATCTGATGGCATTACAAATTACATTTTTTAAATTTCAAGTTACAGTATATAGAATTATGATTGATTTTTGTATATTGATCATGCATCCTGTAACCTTACTGTACTCTTAATAACTTAAATCAATTTTGATAAATTCAATATGAATTTCTGTAGAATATACTTTGATAATAAGATTTTACTCCTTCCATTAAAATAAGAATGTGTTCTTCTCTTTCCCTAGTGATTGTACTGCTCAGAACCTATAAGATAATGTTGAATGGAAATGTTGACTAGAAATGGTGAGAGCTAATATCTTAGCTTTGTCCCTTATCTTAGGTGAAAAACATTGTGCTATTTCCATTAAGTATGAAGTTAAGTATAGAACTTTTAAAGATATTCTTTGTCAGATGGAGAAAGTACAGCTTATTCCTTTTTTTAAAATCTAAGGAGAAATGAATTTTGCAATTGCTTTTTTGATTTCTATTGAAATAAACATATCATATTTCTTTTTTAAAACAAATTCATTTAACATGATAAATTACACTAATTATTTTTTTATTGTGAAAACAGCTTTTCTTCCATGGTATAAATTCAATTTTGCCATACATATTGTCCTTTTAATATACATTGTTGGATTCCATTTGCTTGCATCTTATTTAAAATTTTTGTATCTATGGTCATGAATGATATTGTTCTGTAGTTTCCATTTCTTAAAATATCTTTAGTTTTTTGTACCAAAGGGTGGTACAAAACCAAAGATAGGTAGGCTGCCCAGAAGGTGAATACACCATTATTTTCTCCTCTTCAATTTTCCTTAAAAGGTTATTATTTCTTTAAAAGGTATTACTAATATTGATATGTCAAATGCTTGGCATAATTCCCAAGAAGCCATCCAGAACTAGAATTTGTTTTGTAGGAAGGTTTTTAATCTACAAATGTTATTGTTGTTAAGTGCTGTTAAGTTGGTTCCAACCCTGTATAGGTTTTCTGAGGAGCAGCTAGCTGGTGAACTTTGAACTGCCAACCTTGTGGTTCAAAGCAACTTTGCAATTCAATATATTAATCCACAGTGCCACACAATGTATGAAGTTATTCAGGTAGTATTGCGGCTCTGTAAGACAAGCACTAGACCGTGAAGCACAAGGTCAGAAGTTTGAGCCCACCAGCCTCCACTAGAGAAGATAAGGTTTTCTGTATCTACAGAGATTTACAACCTCCAAAGCCCTGTAAAATTTTGCTATGGGTGGAAATTAACTCAATGGTATTAAACAACAAGACACATTTTTAAGTTAACTATTTATTCAAAGTTGAAATCTTGGTTGTTGGTATGTTTCAAAGAATTTAGTCATATTCCTATTATTGTTGAATGTATTGGAATAAAGTTTTTATTACATTACTTATTATTCTTTATAGTGAAGGAGAAAGATCATAAGAATTGATACATTTGACTTACGGTGTTGGAGGAGAATATTGAAAGCACCATGGACTGATAGAAGAACAAATAGATCTGTGTTGGAAGAAGTGCAGCTGGAGTGCTCCTTGGAGGCCAGATGGCTAGACTTTGTCTCTCATACTTCAGACATATTGTCAAGAGAGACCAGTCACTGGAGAAGGATATCATGTTTGGTAAAATGGAGGTTCAGAGAAAAAGAGAAAGACCCACAATGAGATGGATTGGCACAGTGACAGCATCAATGGGATCAAACGTGGCAATGATTGTGAGGTTGGCCCAGGATGAGGCAATGTTTCATTCTGTTGTGCATAGAGTCACTATGAATCGGTACTGACTTGAAGGAACTTAACAGCAACCAACATTAGTCTTTTAATATTTTTAGAGCTGTAGACTTGTCTATCAATTTGCTGTATTATTGTGCTGTGTTGGCTTGCTTATTACTATAATGCTGTTAGCTATAAAAATGGTATTTTAAATACCAGCAGGGTCACCCATGATGGACAGGTTTCAGCTGAGCTTCTATACTAAGACAGACCATGAAGAGGGAGAGGTGAACTAATTCTGAACGTTTAGTGACTAAAATAACTTATGAATAGCGGTAGAATGTTGTCAGATATTGTTCCAGAAAATGAAAGCATTATGAATAGCACCAGAATATTGTCAGATATAGTGTGATTAAATGAGCTCCTCAGATTTTAAGGCACACACAATACAACTTGGGAATATCTGCCTTCTCAATTCAGGATTTACCACAATGACAAAAATGGAGTATAGCTTTTGGGACTTTCATTTGCTGATGGGACAAAACTCAAAATGAGGAGAAACAGCTACAAACATCTATTAATAATTGGAACATGGGAAGTATGAATCTGGGAAAATTGGAAGTTGTTAAAAGGAAATGGAATGCATTAAGATCAATATTCTAGGAAATACTAAGCTGAAATAGACTGGTATTGGCCATTTTGAATCTGACGATATATTACTATGGTAGTAAAAATCAATTCAGGAAGAATGGTGTTGTATTCATCTTCAAAAAGAACATTTCAAGATTTAACCTGAGGTAAATTGCAGTCTGTGACAAGATAATATCTATACTCCTACAAGAAAGGTAAGTTAATATCATTATTATTTGTTTATGCACCAATCACTAAAGTCAGTGAAGATGAAATTGAAAAATTCCACCAACTTTTTCAGTTTGAAATTGATCAAACATGCAATCAATATGCATTCCTAATTATTGGTGATTGAAACATGAAGACTGAAAACAAGAGGAAGGGTGAATAGTTAAAAAATGTGGCCTTGGTGATAGAAATGATACTGAAGATTGCATGGTTGAATTTTGCAAGACCAATGACTTATTTATTGCAAATATCTTTTTTTCAAACAACATAAAAGCTGACTGTACACAGGGACCTCACCAGATGGAATGTGTAGAAATAAAATTGACTGCACCTGTGGGAAGAGACAGTAGAAAAGCTCCGTATCAACAGTCAAAACAAGGGCAGAGGCAGACTGTAGAATAAACCATCAATTACTCATTTTCTTGTTCAGATAATTAAACAAGTCCATGACCAAAAAGTATGACCCTGAAAAATCCAACTGGAATTTAGAAAACATCTCAAGATTAGATTTGAAGCATTAGACACTAATGAGTGAAAACCAGATAAATTATGAGATAACATCAAGAACATTATACAGGAAGAAACCAAAGGGTTTTTTTGAAAGACAGGAAAGAAAGAAAAGACAAAAATTGATGTCAAACAAGACTCTGACACTTGTTCTCCACAGTGGAGATACTAGAGCAAATGGGGCAAATGAGGAGGCAAAAGAGCTGAGTAGAACATTTCAAAGAGCAGTTAGAGAAGCCAAATCAAGTGTTACAGTCAAATGTGCAGAGACCTGGAATCAGAGCACCAAAAGAGAAAACATGCTCAGCATTTCTCAAGCTAGGAAAACTGAAGAAAAAATTTAAGGCTAGGCTTGAAATATTGAAGAAGTCTATGGGCAAAATACTGAATGATACAGAAAGCATCAAAAAAAAAGATGGAAGGAATACACAGAATCACTATGTTGTTGTTGTTGTTAAGTGCCGTCGAGTCGATTCCGACCCATAGCGACCCTGTACAGAGTTTCCAAGGGTGTAAATCTTTACGGGAGAATCACTATAGCAAAAAATAAATAAATAAATGCATTGATGCTCAACCATTTCAAGTGGCAGCACATGACTAAAAGCCAATGATACTGAAGAAAGAAGTCCAAGGTACATTGCAGGCATTGGCAAAGAAAAATATTCTGGAAAGTGATGGAATACAAATTGAAATATTTACATCAACTGATGTAGTACAAGACAACTACCTGATCAACTAATAGGAAGATAGCCATACTGTGCCCATTTTAAAGAAATGTGGCTCAACAGAATGGATAATCATTGAATAATACAATTATTATCACATACAAGAAAAAAATCTCCTGAGGATAATTCGCAAACAGCTGCAGCAATATATTAACAGGGTTCAGAAGTTCAAGTGAGATTCAGACAAGGACGCAGAACTAGAGTTATCATTGTGGATGTGAGATGGATCTTGACTGAAAGCTACGAATATAAGATATTTGCCTGTGCTTTATTGACTATGCAAAGACTTTCAATTGTGTGATTATGATAAACTACGGGTAACATTGCAAACATCAGGTACTCCAGAACACTTAATTATGCTCATGAGGAATCTGACCAAGAGGTAGTCATTCAAACAAAACAAGGGGATACTGAATGGTTTAAAATAAGCAAAGGTATTTCCAGTGTTGTATTCTTTAACCATATTTATTCAATCTGTATGCTAAGCAAATAATCTGAGAAATTGGATTATATGAAAAAGATCACATCAGGATTAGAGGAAGACTCATTAATAATCTGTGATATGCAGATGATACAATTTTGCTTGCCGAACGATAAGAGGACTTAAAATGCTTACTGATGAAGATCAAAGACCACAGCCTTCTGTATGGTTGTACCTCAATGTAAACAAAACAAAACTCCTCACCAATAAACTAATAAACAAAATCCATATAAATGGAGAAAAGCTTGAATTTGTCAAAGACTTCATTTTGCTTGAATCCATTATCAACACTCCTGCAAGCAACAGGTCAAGAAATCAAATGATATTCTGCATTAGGCAAATCTGTTGCACAAGACATCTTTAAAGTATTTAAGAGTAAAGATGTCAGTTTGAGGACTAAAGTGCATTTTACTCAAGCCATGGTATTTTCAGTAGACTCATATGCATGTGAAAGTTGGACAAAAAATGAGAAAGACCATAGTAGAATTGATGTCTTTGAGTTTGGGTCTTGATTGTCTGTTCAGTGCCATTGTATCTGTTCTTACTCATAGAAACCCTTATAGGGCTTTTGATGAGATGCTGGTTGGTTTGAATCACTGGCGTTGAGATTTAAACTGAACATGAGGACTAGTGCTCATTCAACAGTGCCACACCTGGACCACTATGGACTGTCAGAAGAACAAACAAATATTTGTTGGGTAAAGTACGGCCAGAAAGCTCTTTAGAAGCCAGGTTAGTGAGAGTTCATGTTTCATATTCTGGACATGTTATCTGCAGGGACCAATCCCTGGAGAAGGACCTCATGCTTTGTAAAGTGGAGGTCCGTGGAAAAGGGGAAGACCCACAACAGGATGGATTGGTTCAGTTACAACAGCAATGGTCTGAAGAGTAAAAGTAGCTTTGAAGAATGTGCAAGACCAAGGAGTGCTTTGCTGTCTTGTGTATAGGGTCGCTATAAGTCGGAACTGACTTGATAGCTTCTAACATCTACAACAACTTTTATAGACAAATTTTTGTGATAAAATTTATATAAAGTTCTTAAATAATTTCTATTAGATTTGTGTTGTTTACTTTGATCTCTTTTATTAATATGTCTAGAAAGACATGTTTTGTAATTTATTAATTTCAATGTTTTTCAAAATGCATATTAACATCTTTATTCAAATGTAAAGATGAAGTTAGCTAAATTGAATGAACTAACTCTGCAGTGTTAAGATTTTGACAATATATATTACATATATATATATAAGGAGCCCTGGTAACTCTGTAGGATAAGAAATGGACTGCTCACTACAAGGTCAGCAATTTTACCCCAAGTTGGAATTTGGACTTGGAAGACTTTGGGGAAGGTATGATTAGGTAAAAGTGTTTGAGGTGTGGAAAGGGCATGAATTTTGTGTTGGGGCAGCAAAGGGTGGAACACCATGTGTTGAATGGATTCCCTCCTAAATTTATGTCAACTTGACTGGACCATAATACTCAGGTATCTGGCAGTTGCATAAT
>NW_006408520.1:55598190-55599550 GCF_000296735.1 Chrysochloris asiatica
TAGTGAATGACACAGAAAGCATCAAAAGAAGATGGAAGGAATACCCAAGTCACTATATTAAAAGAAAATGTTCATTGTTCAAACATACCAAGTGGTAGCATATGATCAAGAGCCAATGATACTTTTGGAAATAGTCCAAAGTGCAACAAAAACAATGACAAAGAATAAGGCTTTGGGAATTAATGGAATACAAATTGAATCTTTCAACCATCTTATGCAACACTGGAAACACTCACTCAACAACATCCAGAAATTTCGAAGACAACTAGTTGGTCAACTAACTGGAAGAGATCCATATTTGTGCCAGTTCTAAAGAGAGCTGAAATCATCAGACAATATCATTAATATTGCATGCAAGTAAAATTTTGCTAATGATAATACAAAAATAGCTATAACCATAAATTGGCAGAGACCTTCAAGAGATTCAAGCCAGGTTCAGAAGAGGATACGAGAGAATAAATATCTGTTTACTGAAGTCATCCATTTGTAATATTTCTATTAAAACAGCACTAGGCATCTAAGACACATGAAAATTTATTAAACAAAATAAAATCCTATAAGATGCAATACATTCATCTTTATTTTAAATGGTATAGCATTCATTCATGGCTTTAAGTTACAAATATTCATGTGCTAAGAGATAGAAATTCAAAATCAATGATAACAGAAATATAGATTTGAAGGCATGGATTCTGAAATGTTAGGCTAGCTAAATAATAAAATAGTAAAGAGAAAAGAAATCTATTAAAAGGAATGAAAAGCAGAGAAAAAACAGAAGCGAAATATAGGTAATTGTTGTTGGAAAAGCAGAGGCTCTTCAACTTGCTTATAATGTAACCACTCTGAGCCTGATAAGCAAATAAAATGAAGATAATAAAGTTTTGTGGTTTTTTTGAAATTTAAAGTAAGTCTTCCAACAAAGTGTTTAGCATAGTTATTAGATTGTTGTAATTAATTCCAGGAAAGTAGTTATGAAAATGTAAAGTCAGATATAATCACATATTTGATAACTTAAAAATTCTTAAAAAACTGAAATAAAAATTGTTCTCATTATTAGTGACTTTTCTGATGCAGATATTTTATAGAAAACTTATATAAACAGTAAAATCATTGACAGTGTATCATGGGACAGTGTGTCATAGGATGTTGTTTTACATATGAAATGAAACACTCCATTACTCATAGTATTAAGTCAATTTGCTTTTGTGATTTTATCATCTCAAAAAAAATAGAAATAGAAATCAAAGTTAGCAAACCATGAATCTGTCTTATTTATGTGAGATGACATTAATGTTAAGATATTCTTCAGTGACCAGATAATCTGAATTTATCACTTTCAGGAAATTATTTTAACCTCCCT
>NW_006408520.1:55601590-55602837 GCF_000296735.1 Chrysochloris asiatica
TGTTGTTGTTGTTAAAGGAGCTCTGGTAGCGTAGTGGTTACGAATCGGAAGGGAAATCAAGATTCAAAAGACAGCCAAGCATCTTAACATTATTTCCCCTCTTTTACCCCTTCAAACTGTGCCTTAATCCCTGTGTCCCAGCCCTGTTATTCCAAGGTTGTGCGTACATCATTATTTACCTCTGTCCCACTTAGTCCTTGCAAACCTACCTAACTGTTCTCCCATTTGCCTTGTTCTTCCATTCCCCTCCCTTTCTTGTGTATTGCTCCCCTCCCAGCACCCAAGCTATCCTGTGTATATTTCCTTCCCTGTGCTCCACCTTCCCCTCCCTCCCCTCAACCAACCCCATACATCCCGGTAACCAGCAAATATTTTTTTCCCCCTTTTTAGTGTGGGTTCTCTTTCTTAATCCTTTACAACAATGGTCCTATGCAGTATTTATCCTTTTGTGACTGACTAATTTCACTCAGCATAATGTCCTCAAGGTTCATCCGTGTTATGTGGTAGCTTTCATCTTCCTTGTTATTCTTCAAGGTAGTATAATACTCTATTGTCTGCATGTACCACAGTTTGTTTAGCCTTTTGTCATTGATAGGCACTTAGGCTGTCTCCATCTTTTTGCTATTGTAAATAGTACTGCTATGAACATTGGTATGCATATATCTACTTGTATTATGGCTTGTATGCCTTGTGGATAAATACCAAGTAGAGGAATTGCTGGATCATAAGGTATTTCTATTTCCAACTTTCTGAGGAAGCGCTATACTGCTTTCCAGAGTGGTTGGATCATTTTCCAATCCCACCAGCAATGCAGGAGCATCCCAGTCTCTCCACATCTTCGCCAGCATTTATTGTCCTCTGCTTTTTTGATCTTTGCTTTTATTGCTGATGATATGATACCTCATTGTTGTTTTGATTTGCATGTCTCTAATGGCTAGTGATTGTGAATATTTATTTTTACGTTTGTTGGTTGCCTGGATCTCCTCCCTGGTGAAGTGTCTGTTCATGTCCTGTACCCATTTTTTAATTGGGTTATTTGTCTTTTTCTTGTAGAGATGTTTTAGTTTTCTATGTATTTTAGAAATTTCCATTGTCCAATGTGTCATTGCAAAGCATTTTTTCCCATTCTGTGGATTTCCTTTTTACACTTTTCGTGAAGCCTTTTGATGCAAAGAAGTTTTTAATTTTTAGTATGTTCCAATCATCTATTTTGTCTATGATTGTGTACTTTTCAAAATGTTTGGTAG
>NW_006408520.1:55603647-55604763 GCF_000296735.1 Chrysochloris asiatica
GTCTGCAAATAGAGTTTTATTTCCTCTTTGTCAATTTGGGTGCCTTTAAATTCCCTATGTTGCCTTATAGCTCTGGCTAAGACTTCCAGCATAAAATTAAATTGGAATGGTAACCAAGGGCATCTTTGTGTCATTCCTGTTCACAAAGGTAATGCTTTCAATTTCTTTCCATTGAAAGTCATGTAGGTTGTTGGTTTTGTTTATATGTTCTTAATTATGTTGAGGAATTTCCCTTCAATTCCTACTTTGTTGAGTGCTTTTTCAGGGATGGATGTTGGCTTTTGTAAAATGGAATTTTTGCATCAATTGATATGATCATGAGGTTCTTTCTTTTTCTTATTTATATGGTGGATTACACTGATTGTTTTTCTAATGTTGAACCATCCTTGCATCCCTGATATGAATCCCATTTGGTCATGATGTGTTTTTGTTTTGATGTGCTGGTGAATTCTGTTGGATAGGATTTTATAGAGAATTTTTTAATCTATGTTTATGAAGGATATTGGTCTATAATTGTCTTTCTTAGTAACATCCTTTCCTGGTTTTGGTATGAGGGTTATGCTTGCTTCATAAAATGTAGCAGGAAATGTTCCATCCTCTTCAATAATCTGGAATAATTTGAGTAGAATTGGTGACAGCTCTTCCTTGAACGTTTGGTAGAACTCACCAGTGAAACCATCTGGACCTGAACTTTTTTTTTGGTTGGGAGTTTTTTATTACCTGATCAATTTCTTCTTTTGTTATGAGTCTGCTCAGGTTTTTTTTTTTACTTTACTCTGTGTAAGTTTAGGTAGATGGTGTTTTTCTAAAAATGTATCCATCTCTTCTAAATTTTCAAATTTATTGGAGTACAACTTTTCATAGTATTCTGTTATTATCCTTTTGCTTTCCTTTGGTTCGCCTATGTGGTTTCTAATGCATGCTATTGGTGTCTTCTTCCTCTTTTCTTTTGTTAGGTTTGCCAATGGTTTGTCAATTTAATTAATCCTTTCAAAGAGCCAGCTTCCCGTCCTGTTTATTCTTTTTGTAGTTTTTCTGTTTCCAATATCATTTATTTCTGCTCTAATCTTTATTGTTTCTTTTCTTTGGATGACTGTAGGTTCCCCTGTTGGTCTG
>NW_006408520.1:55605882-55608564 GCF_000296735.1 Chrysochloris asiatica
GTATGTTGGGAAGTATTATTTTTCTTTGTGGTTCCCTTATATTACATTAACTTTTCTCTCCATTTAATACACTCTATTTTATCCTGTAATCTACCTGAAATTCTCACTACCTCGATCTCTCTTCCTATGTGTTTACCTTACTTCACATTGTAATTGTTTTGATCACAGACTGACATCCCAGATCCTCTGAATTTGTTCTTATAGTTTTGTTCTGTGCTTGACTCTTCCATTTGTCAATTGAGTTCCGGGTCATGCTGCCACGTATGTCAATCTCTGGTTGTTGTCTGCTCTTGTTGGTTCTCAGTCCACAGAACTCCCTTTAGGATGTTTTGCAATGCAGGGTTGGCTTTGGCAAAATCCCTTAGCTTCTGTTTATCCTGGAATGTTTTGATTACACCATCATATTTAATTGAAAGCTTTACTGGATAAAGGATTCTTGGTTGGCAAGTTTTTTTCTTTCAGCGTTTTATATGTCTTCCCATTGCCTTCTTGCCTGCATGGTTTCTGCTGAGAGATCAAGCTTAATCTGATTTGCTTGCCTTTGTATGTTACACTCTCTTTTCCCTAACTGCTCAGGATACTGTCCTTATCTTTGATTTTGGAGAGTTTGATTATTATATGTCTTGGTGATTTTCTTTGAGGGCTGATAGTTCAAATCCTTCCTGGGGTTTGTTGAACTTCTTGAATGCTCATTTTTTCACTTTTCAGGATGCTAGGGAAATTCTCTTCTAGAAGAACTTCAACTATCTTCTCTGTGGACGTGTGTGATTCTTCCAGGTCCAGAATGCTGATAATTCTTAAGTTATTGCTCTTCACATTATCCAACATGAATCTTAGAGCATCTTTAGATTTTTTTTTTTTTAATCCTTTTTTCTGCATGCTCTTCTATCTTAGTAGTATTGAGTGATTTATCTTGCAGCTCACTAGTTCCGGCTTCCATCTCTTCAATTCTACTCCTTTGCCCTTTCAGTGTATTGTCCATTTCTTATATTCTATTATTAATCATTTGGATCTCTTTCTGTAGGTTTTGAATTGTTACCAATACTGTATGCACCTTATTTGATTGTTCCTGTAGTGCTCTCCTGACTTCTTCCTTATGTTTCTCAACCCCATTGTGAATTGTTTGATACTTTTTGTCATCATTTT
Source organism: Chrysochloris asiatica (assembly GCF_000296735.1). NCBI lineage: Eukaryota > Metazoa > Chordata > Mammalia > Afrosoricida > Chrysochloridae > Chrysochloris > Chrysochloris asiatica. Next base: position 55,607,029 of record NW_006408520.1, read on the forward strand.
TCTGAATTCTTTCTCAAACATTTCCAAGGCCTGCCCTCCTAGATATACCATGTTTTATTGTGCTTCATTTTATTGTTATTCCAAGATAATTTTTTTTCCCATAAATTGCAAGTTTGTGGCAATCCTGGGTCAAACAAATCTGTTGGGCCCATTTTTCTAATAGCATTTGTTCACCTTGTGTCTTTGTGTCACATATTGTTCATTTTTGCAATATTACAGTTTTTTTTCTTAATGCTGTATGTCCTGGTGGCACTGCAAGGTCAGGGGTTCAGAGTTACCAGCCATTCCTTAGAAACCCTATATAGAGTCACTATGGTTTGGAACATACTCTACAGCACTTAACAACAACAACAATCACACATTTAATAGCCTATTGTTGCTGTTGTTATGAATCTTACAGTCAATTCTGATTCATAGTGGCCCTGTACATGGTTTCACAGGAAAGGGTGGTAAGAAAGTTTGAACTGCCTTCCTTGAAGTTAACAGTTCAATGCTTATTCTACAGCACCACATCATGATATCAATAGACTATGTTGTTGTTAAGTGCCGTCAATTCGGTTCTGACTCATAGAGACGCTCTATAGTGTTTCCAAGGAGCAACTGGTGGGTTTGAACTGTCAACTTTGTCATTAGAAATCCATTGCTTATCCTACAGAACCACATCAGGACTCCAACAGACTATAGTATATTTTAAACATAACTTTAATATGCACTGGAAAATAAAAAATGTGTGTGACTCAATTTATTTCAATTATCACTTTATTTTCGATAGTCAGGAATCAAACCTGCAGTATCTTTAAGGTATTTCTATACAGTAAGTTTTCAAAAATGAAAGTTAAAATTATGAACAATACACAATTCCTAGCATACATTTTGCATTAGCGTTTTCAATTCTGAAACGGAGAATATCCATGGGCAAACTATTAGTAATTAATAACATTTCTCTTACATTCCACACATATTCTTTCTAATATTAGAGTTCACACCAAAACATTATTTTGCAATTCCTCCTATTCTATTCCACCCACAATGACTCAGCAACCTAGATGCCTACATGTGCTCATTTCTTTTTCTACCATTAGGATCACTTCTTGTTTAGAAGTAAATTCTTTTTTCTCTTTGGCATATTCTTTACCAATTTTTAAATACTTTAAAAGATACCCAATAGATCTGTATTAATGACTATTAATATATGTGCTATTAAAACCAGCATTCTATTGAAGTATATCTATTTCCTATCCCTAGAAAACAACACCCATTAGTAATTCACACTATTGTATTTATTCACAATGAATAAACAACCAAACAGCAGTAACAACAACAAAAAATGAGAAAAATGAACTATAACCATATATTTAAATTAAATAAAATTCTAAGGCGTTTCATAGGTACCAGCACATCCAAATTTAAATATGGTGTTCCAGGCCTCTTCACTACTGGTTTTGCCACTTACAATTGATAAGCATGATATATCAAGTGTTTATTTCCTTATTTAACACCAAAGACAATATTTTCAAAAGAGTCAAAAACTGGATT
>NW_006408520.1:55608784-55623004 GCF_000296735.1 Chrysochloris asiatica
GCCTTGAAAGACAGGTCTGATAAGCGACTTCTGAAAAATCAGCTATTGAAAACCCTATGGAGCACATTTGTAGTCTGACACCATGGAATATCCATGATTTAGAATTCACTTGGCAGTAACTGATTTAGAATTCACTTGGCAGTAACTGAAAGTGATGGTGTCCCTCAAAGAACACACAGTTTGCTAGGTAAACTTCCACTTGCATGATCATGAGCATACTACTTTTGCTTAATTAAATAAATATTTACATTTGGAAAAATAGGCAATGTATATTGCCACTTAACAGCTATATCTTTACAGCAATCCCTTCATCTCTATGAGATCTACTTGTTTCCCTTAAATTGAGAAAGAAAATGAAACGTTTGTCTATTAGGTTAAGGTTTGTCATTATTTCCATCTTTCGCCATAACTGAGACTTAATTTTTCCATCATTTTATCAGACCAGGTTTTTTGGTGTTATGGTACATATGGTAAATCTAATGCATAGTTTTGCTACGACCTAACGACTTCTTTAAGGTATATCTTTCAGGCAGATGTAATGAATGTGGAATAAAATAATAATGCTGGAATTGGTTAGCAACCCAATTTGTAACCCACTATCAAGTCGCTATGGGTCGGAACCGACTCGACGGCACTTAACAACAACAACAAATCAAGGAGCTCTGGTAGCGTACTGGTTACGAAACAGGCTGCTAACCTCAGGGTCAGCAGTTGGAAACTACCAGCAGTTCAACAAGAGAAAGATGAGGCTTTCTGCTTCTGTAAAGATTTACAGCCTCGGAAACCCTTATGCAGGGTCGCTCTGAGTCGATACCAACTTCACGGCACATAACAACAATACCAACCCACTGTGCTACCACTGGCGCTGTGGGTCAATGTGCCAGACTGCAAGGCCGTTTGAACTGCAGGGTTGGTGGTTCGAGCTCACTAGCTGCTCCTCGGAACCCTATACAGGGTCGCTATGCGTTGGAACCGACTCGACAGCACAAAACGACAACAAACGCAATTCTACCAGAGCTCCTGAAGCATTTTCTAGATCTATGAATACTACTGTTGTTAGAAGTAGTTTGGGTGATTCTTATAAATACGAAGTGCTGCTCCAACTACAATGAAAGGAGTTAACATAAATCAATTTTTTTAAAGGAGACTGCCTGCTGTCCTAGAGAATAATGCAATATTGGGACATATTTTTCTCTGTTTTTCACATATTAGGCACAGCCATTAGATGAGGGAAAGTTTATTATTGTCTACACACAAATATATAATTAAGAGCCGTCAAGAGTCTTCTGACTTATAGTGACCCTATGTTCAATTGAAGTCCTGGTGTGGCATTGTAGGATAAGTATTATAATTTGAACCACAAGGTCAATGGTTCAATCCCACCATTCAGTCCTCAGAAATCCTATACATAGTCGCTGTGAGTCAGCATCAACTTGATGGTACTTCCCACCACCAACAACAATGCACAACAGAACAAAACTCTGCCCAGTACTGCACCATCCTCACAATTGTTAGATTTGGGCCAATTGTTGATGTCACTGGGTCCGTCCATCTCATTGGGAGTCTTCAGCTTTCCACCTACCCTTCACTTTACCAAGCATGATGTTCTTCTCTAGGGTCCCTCCTGATAACATGTTGAAAATATGAGATACCAACTCTCACCATCCTGGTTTCTAAGGAGCATTCTGGTTGTACCTCTTAAACACAGATTCATTTGTTCTTTTGGCAGTCCATGGTACTTTTAATATTCTTCTCCAACAACAAATTCTAGGTTTTCCTTATCCAACTTTCAAATGCATATATTGTTGTTACTAAATTCCATCGAGTTGGTTCCAACTCATAATAACCCTGTATAGGGTTTCTGAGGAGTGGCTGGTGAATTTGAACAGCCGATCATTTGGTTAGCATTCCAGTGATTGAAAATACTGTGGCATAGGTGAGATGTACCTGAGACCACAACTGATAACTGTTCTTTAACACTTTAAAGACTTGTTTTGTAGAAATTTTGCCAAAGACAATATGTCATTTGATATCTTGACTGCTGCTTTCATGAGTGTTGTTTGTGGATGCAAGCAAAATGAAGTCTGACAACTTCGATCCTTTCTCCACTTATCATGATATTATTTGCTGGTCCAGTTGTGAAGATTTTTGTTGTCTTTACATTAAGGTGAAATCCATACTAAAAACTATATGCAGTCTGAGATCTTCACCAGTATTTCAAGTTCTCTTCACTTTCAGCAAGCAAGTTTATTTCATCTGCATATAGCAAGTTACTAATAAGTCATCCTCCAATGCTAATGCCCCATTCTTCATATAATCCAGCTTCCAGGTTTCTTTCCTCATCATACAGATCAAATAATTATGGTGAAAGGATACAGCCTGATTTTAAATGAGTTAGTATCCCCTCTTCTGTTCCAATGACTGCCTCTTAGTCTATATACAGGTTCTGCATGAGCACTATTAAATGTTCTGGAATTCTCATTCTTCTTGATGTTAGTTATGATGTATACAGTCAAAAGTCTTTGTTTAGTCAATAAAGCACAAGTAAACATTGTTATTGTATTCTCTGCTTTCAGTCATCAATGATATCCTTCATTCTACATCCTCTTCTGAACTCAGCTTGAATATATGGCTGGTGTGATGCTATAGGATAAGGATTCAACTGCTAACCATAAGGTCAATGGTTCAAACCCACCATCTGCTCCTCAGAAACCCTATACAGAGTCATTATCAACAGCACTTAACCACAACAGCCTTGTCAGTGTACCGCTGTAACCGTTGCATTAACTTTAGCAAAACTTTACTTGTATATGATGTTAAAATTATTATTCAATGATTTTTGCATTTTATTGGGTCATCTTCTTTGGAATAGACATACAAATGGATATCTTCCTGTTGGTTAGCCAGGAAACTGTTTTCAAATGCCATGGCATAGATCAGTGCACACCTCCAGCACTGTATTAGTTTGTTGAAATATTTCAAATTTTTACTCAGTTTCTTTAGCCTTGTTTTCAACAATGTCTTCAATATTACCTGAACTTTTAACTTCAGTGCCATCGTTTTTTATAAAGGGTGCATCTTGAAACAGTTAGAGAATGACCAGTTCTTTATGGTCTGTATATTCATTTTCTTTTGATGCTTCTTGCATCATTCAATATTCTGCTCATTTGTTGTGGTTGTTAGGTGCCATCGAGCCAGTACCGACCCATAGTGACCTTATTATGCACAGCAGAACGAAACACTGCCCGATCCTGGGCCAACCTTACTAGTGTTGCCCGCTTGAGTCCATCGATGCTGCCACTTGGCCAATTCATCTCATTGGGGTCTTCCTTTTTTTTTTTTTTTTCTGACCTTCCACCTTACCAAACATGATATCCTTCTCCAGTAACTGGTCCTTCCTGACAATATGTCTGAAGTATAAGGGATAAAGTTTGTCCATCCTGGCCTCCAAGGAGCCCTCTGGCTATACTTCTTCCAAAACAGATCTATTGGTTCTTTTGGTAGCCCATGGCACTTTCAATATTTTTCTCCAACACCATAACTCAAAAGCATCAAATCTTCTACAGCCATCCTTATTCACTGTCCAGCTTTCTCATGCATATGAGGTTATTGAAAATACCATGGCTTGGGTATTTCTTTGTATATTTCATTATAATACTTTACTTTGTCTACTTGAGCTCCCCTTTGAAAAAATTCTTTCTATGCTTTTGCTTCCTCAATTCTTCCAGTTACTTTGATTTCTTTATGTTCAGGAGCAAGTTTCAGAGTTTCTTCTAACATCCATTCTGAGCTTTTATTTTTTATCACCTTCTTAATGATGGTTTGCTTTCTTCCTGTATGATTGTCTTGATATAATCCCACAACTCTATGGTCTTCATCCTTTAGTGTCTAATGCATCATATCTGTTCTTGAGATGGTCTCTAAATTGAGATGGGATATATTCAAGGTCATATTTTGCCTCTCCTGGACTAATTTTATTTTTCTTCAGCATCTGTATGAATTTTCATATGAGCAATTGATAGTCTGTTCCACACTTTGCCCTTGGCCTGGTTTTAGCTGATGATATTGAGCTTCTCCACAGTCTCTTCCCATGGATGCTGTCAATTTTATGCCTTTGCATTTCATCTGGTTAGGCCCATGTGTATAGTCACTATTTATGTTGCTTAAAAATGATATTTGAATGAATAAGTCATTTTTCTTGCAAAATTCTATCATGCTATTGCCAGCATTGTTTCTATCACCAAGGCCATATTTTCCAACTGCTGATTCTTTCTCTTTATTTCCAACTTTCACATTCCAATTATTAGTGTATTTTGATTGCATGTTTGATCAATTTCAGACTGAAGATGTTCTTCAGTTTCATTGTGGTTGATTTGTTAATTTGTATCATAATGGTCTTTCTGTAGGTACCTGTATATTATCCTATCACAGATAACATTGTACTTCAAGACAGATCTAAAAATGTTCTTTTTGACAATGAATGTGACACAATTCCTCTTCAATTTGACATTCCTAGCATAGTAAACTATATGATTGTCAGATTCAAAACGGCCAATACTAGTCCGTTTCAGCTTACTAATGCCTAGAATATTGATCTTTATGCATTCTATTCCAATTTTCCTACAGTCATACTTTGTATATTCCATGTTCTGATTGTTAAGGGATGTTAGCAGCTCTTGTTTCTTATTTTGAATTGTGCTCCATAAGCAAATGAATATCCTGAAAGCTTTTTTCCATCCATGCCAATTTGGTTAGCTCTACTTTGAGGAGACAGCTCTTCTTCAGTCATATTTTGAGTATCCTCCATCTAAGGTGTTCATCTGGCACTACATTTGACAATATTCTGTTGCTTTAAATAATGTTTTCAACTTCTAGCACTATATCTGACAATGTTTGCTGATATTCATAAGGTTGCCAGTGGTTAGCCATTCACATGTAGTCTGCCTTACCTTCTTTTTAGTCTTATTCTGAAAGATCAGCTGAAACCTGTCCATCATGGGTGACTCTGATGATGTTTAAAATACTGGTGGCATAGCTTCTAATCTCGTAGCAATATACATGCCACCATAGTAAGGCGAACTGACAGATGAGTGTTGGTATTCTTACAAAGGAAGTAAAAAATCAAAAGGATATCTCTTTATCAGTATTTTCAGAGCTTTCACTGAGTGCAGCTGTAAATAGTGGCAGTATATTTCCAGACATTACCATGTATTTTAGAGACCTAATAGTAAATCAAATTCAAACTTTTTTGCACTCCATTAACCACTCTTGGGAAACCCCTCATGAGGTCATATCTATAGTTGAGGGAGAGGCAGTGAAGCAATAGTAGCAAGTATCATGGGAATCTTAGCCATCTGTTCATACAGTTTATTTGTGCCTTTCTGGACCTATGTGGCCAAGTCTAATATATACCATTTTCATTTTACAATGGAATGCTGCTGTGCACATCCAATTTTGTGGTTCAGTGGATCAGATCACACACAATCCATGATGTGCAATACAAGCAGTCTTAGTGTCCCATGAACAGGTGTTTACTCTCCCAACACCCAGTAACAAGACAAGGGCTACTCTTCAAATGGATAATAGTTGTTATGTGATGACAGCATGGCTTTATTTCCAAATGTTATGTTATGGATATGCTGTTATCTTTACATGAGAGATATCTAGAAATTTTATAAAGCTACTCTATATCCATAACACTTCAAGTATCATTGAGTCTACTAGGTCATAAGGCCCAAGTGTCTGTACAATTTGAACCATAATCTGGAACTGAATCAGTCTTTTGTTGTTTAGAAAGCAAGTCAATAATGAACCAGATAGATAAACCCATAAATGAATCAGAGAAATACTCCCAAATATTACATGTGTGTTTTATTTTTCAAATTATGAAGCATACTAAGCTTGTGTTTTGTTTTTGTAAAGAGTGCAAGATTTAGCAATATACTTCAGACATTAATGTAGATACTACGGCATTCCCCCAGATAACCGTACAATTTGAAGCCTCATCTATAGAGAAGGATCCTGAAGTACCTAGAGTCCTTGCTACTTCCTTGTCAACAGGTTCTACTAAGATAATGCTATCAATGTAATGGATTAGCATCACATACACTGCAAGATAGCAACAGCAGTAACAGTCATTATCCATGACCTATATGCTTTATTCATGGGCCAAATTGAAGATATAATGCAACTGTTTTGGTAAAGGCCTGTGAAAAAATTCACAGGATTTACTTGTGACCAAAAGTTAAGTTAGAATGTGTTTTGTTGTGTCTCGATTTTATATATGGAACTGTGTATATACTGAGACTAAACAACTATGGAATGGATTATAATATACATCAGTCTATCCTAAATCTTTTTGTCATGCTTTCCCATATTGATACTGTTACAGAGTAAATCAAGTCATTCCAAAATAGAAGCTATCAAACCATGTTATCTGGTTCCTTTACTGTTACGACACATTCAAGTGGTTTGGATGACATTATTTCAGGATTGTGTTATATCGGGCAAGAGGCACATAATAAGCAATCTATTATTCTTGTGCTGATTGTGACAACAAAAGTACATTCTGAAATTGGCAACTGGTATAGAAGCTTTCATTCAACTATATCTGAACTGCAGTAAAGGAGTATACTTCTGCCACAATGAGTTGTGGTGGTATCTTAGTAGCCTTCTTAGAATTTCCTGATTATGGTGGCTAATGATGCTGTGTGGCCAATAGCCAACCGTGGAACCTTAGTATAGACTATATTTCTTCAGCCCTTCATATAGTACCATGATCTATCTGCATATGCCTAAATATTGTTCTTTCATCATAATTTACTTGGAGTGGACTTTTTTTTTTTTTTGATGACTAAACAGTACAAAAGTTGTTTTTCCTTCTCTCAATGTTCATTTGACAAGGAGCTAAATATGAGAAAACAGTTTTTAGTTTGCCACATTACCCAAAACCATGTTGGACAATGCTATTATTTGTTAAAAATTAACAATTAGTTAAAAGTTCAATTTGAACCAGTAATCAGATGATTATGACACACTTTGTTTTACTGTTGGTTTTTATTGTAATTTTTTTTAGGTTCTGATGAGTCTGTTTCAACTCATAGTCACCCTATACACAATAGAACAAAACATCATCCTCACCATTGCTGCTGGGTTTAAGTCCATTGTTGTAGCCACTATCAAGCCATCTCGTTCGGGGAGATTTCCTCTTTTTTGTTTACCTTCTACTTTACTAAGCATGAAGTCCCTCTCCAGGGACTGATTTCTCCTGATTATCTCCAAAGTACATGAGATGAAATCTCATCATAATCACTTCTAAAAAGCATTCTGGCTGAACTGTATTCAAGACAGATGTATTTGTTCTTCTGACATTCACTGGTAATTTCAATACAGTTAAAACAAAATCAAAAACATCATGGCTTGTGTCAGGTGTACATTAGTGATATCTTTGCTCTTGAACACTTTAAAGATGTCTACAAGAGTTAGCATATGATTAAGAACGGGTAGCACTGTTCTTAACGACGTGTAGGCTGTATTGAAAGCATTGACGGCACACTTCAGGAAGATTTCCATACAATAAAAACCAAGTTGTACTCAAGACATGGTATTTGAAGAAATGTGAAAATTAAAGAGATTTAGACTAAGTAGAATCAGAACATAATTGACCATTTTCTTAAAATACCAAAAGAGGTGATATGTGGAGTAACTATACCTTATACTTTGTGTGGCACTATAGGATTGCTATGAGTTGGAACTGACTCAACAGCACTTAACAATAACAACATAATTTGTGTTGCTCTGATGACAAATAAGAATCAGAAAGCAATTTAATAAGTTAAGAGTCAATCAGCAGAGAAGATTTCTCATTCCTTATTGAAACTAGTCATAGTGTTTCATGAAGTACTTTGGTAAAACAGATCATAAAAACATCTTAATTAAGTTAATTAGCAGGGTAGATTTAGAATTTAATATATAAAAGAATTTATCATTAATTTTAATAGCTGTTTGAGACAGACTGCTGTTTGCTGAGAGTTGTTCTTGTCACTATATATTTTCAAGCAGAGACCTAAGAATCACTTACTGAAGATATTGTACAGCTGATGCTTTCATTAGGGGATATGTGTATTTGATGATGCATAAATACCTTGAGCTCAGACTACTAATCCCTTAAATCTCCACGCTAGCACTACTTGGGAACTGCAAAATAATTATTTATGCAAATCTTGAAGTGGACAAACCACACATGCCTCATATTCCCAATATCTTTTTATCAATACAGATAATGACCCTCTCTGATTCTCTATGCTTTTTTGTTTTAGTCTTTCTATTTATATTTCTTGAAACTTCACATTGGCTATAACAATTTGTCACTACATTTTATCCATTTTCCTACCTAAAACAAAGAATCATATTTTCTATGAAAGTAACACTTAATTTGGTACACTGCCCCATCTGCTCAGTTTCCCCAATAAAAATCATAGGACTCTTTTCACTCCTTGACTACACAAAGGCTTTTGATTGTGTGGATCATGACAAGCTATGGACAACATTGCAAAGTATGAGTATTCTGGAACACTTAATTGTGCTCATGAGGAATCTGTACCTGGACCAAGAAGCAGTGTTTGAACAGAACATGGGAACACTGAATGGTTTAAAATTAAGAAAGGTGTGCGACAAGGTTGTATTCTTTCACCATACTTATTCAGCTTGTATGCTGAGCAAATAATCCGAGAAACTGGGTTATGTAAAGAAAAAATGTGGCATCAGAATTGGAGGAAGACTCATTACTAACCTGCGATATGCAGATGATACAACCTTGCTTGCTGAAAGTGAAGAGGACTTAAAACATTTACTGATGAAGGTCAAAGAGCACAGCCTTCAGTATGGATTACATCTCAATGTAAAGAAAACAAAAATCTTCCCCACTTGACCAATAAACAACATTCTTATCAATGGAGAAAAGATTGAAGTTGTCAAGGACTTCATTCTTCTTGGAGCAACCATCAACACTCATGGAAGCAGTAGTCAAGAAATCAAAGGACTTACTACATTAAGCAAATCTGCTACACAAGACCTTTTTAAAGTGTTGAAGAGCAAAGATGTCAGCTTGAAGACTAAGGTGTGCCTGACACAAACCATGGTATTTTCAATAATCTCATATGCATGCGAAAGCTGGACAGTGAATAAAGAAGACCATAGAAAAATTGATGCTTTTGAGTTATGGTGTTGGAAGAGAATACTGAAATTGCCATGGGCTGCCAAAAGAACCAATAGGTTTGTTTTGGAAAGAGTGCAGCCAGAGTACTCCTTGGAGGCCAAGATGGCCAAACTTCGTCTCTCATACTTTGGACATATTGTCTGGAGGGACCAGTCACTGGAGAAGTATATCATGTTTGGAAAGGTGGAGGGTCAGAGAAAAAGAGGAAAACCCCCCAATGAGATGGATTGGCCAAGTGGCAGCATCAATGGACTTAGAGTGGCAATAGTAGTGAGGTTGGCCCAGGATTGGGCAGTGTTTCATTCTGCTGTGCATAAGGTCGCTATGGGTCCGTACCGACTCTACGGCACCTAAAACAACAACAACAAAGAGCCATGGCAGTGCTGTAGGATAAAAATGGGGCTACTAATTGTAAAGTCACAGTTCAAACCCACCAGTCACTGTCGCAGAAAGATGAGGCTTTCTACTCCCACAGATTTGCAGCTTTGGAAACCGAATGTAGGTCTCTGTGAGTCAGAATGAATTTGATGGCAGTGGGTTTGCTGTTTTTTGGTTTGGTTTGGTTTTTTACTCTTTCAGAGTCCCTGGGCTATGCAAACTATTAACATACTAACAGAAAAGTTAGAGGTTTGAGTTCACCTAGAGATGGCACACCTTAGTAAGCAAACTTACATCTTTTCTCTTAGACATTTTGAAGAGGTCTTGCGCAGCAAATTAGCCTAATGCAACAGCCATTTGATTTCTTGACTGTTGCTTTCATGAGTGTTGATTGCGAATACAAGCAAAATGAAGTCTTTGGCAACTTCAATCTTTTCTCCATTTATTTTTTATTTTTTTACTATAATTTTTTAACATATTTTTATTTATTTATTTACAAAGCTTTTATTATGAATTGAATGAAAGATTACAGGGGCGATCACCAGTTTTACATTCAGCAACTCATTGCATGATTACACTCTCCTCCATTTACCATCAGTCATTTACCTCTATTGTCTTTTTTTTCCTATGTACACATATCACACAGAAAATGTGTATACATTTTAATGTTCAAAGGGCACATTTTGCAAGCCAGCCTCCTCCTGCCCAGAGGTACTACCTTCTCAGGCCATGAGTCTTTAGTCTTCAGCTGATCTTTATCTCTGTGCCATCATCTCTGCCACCACTTCTGTTGTTGCTGCTTTTCTGGTTAGGATCTCACACTCCACTCTTCTCTCTTGATGGTCCTAGGGTCCACTGTTCTTGAAATAGCAGATAAACTGCTCCTTTTTTTTAGTTACACATCTTCTATATTTAAAGTTGTGACAATTGCCATTAGTCCTGATAGGAATTACTCACAATTAAATCATAAATTCCTATGCCCATCATCTCGAACCTTTTCATCAGACCAATTTGGACTAGAGTAAAACTATTCAGTATGTAGTCTATCTTACCTTTCTTGTACTGACACTAAGAACCCTCATGAAATCTTGTAAGGCAGTCACTTTGTGCATTTATCGGTTTTGTTAAGTGCTGTTGAGTCAGTTCCAGCTCATAGCAGCTCTGTGTAGCATTTCTGAGAAATAGCTGGTGAGCTTGAACTGTCAACCTTGCAGTTCAAACTGACCTTGCAGTCCAACACATTAAGCCACAGTGCCACACCAGGCAGCTCTTGTAGCGTACTGGTTACTAATCAGGCTGCGAACCGCAAGGTCAGCAATTTGAAACTACCAGCTGTTCCACGGAAGAAAGATGAGGTGTTCTGCTCCCGTAAAGTTTAACAGCCTTGGAAACCCTGTGCAGGGTCGCTATGAGTCAGAACTGACTCCATGGCACATAACAATAACAAAAACAATTTTTGATAGCCAATGTCTAAGTTGCTAATCCCTATCTACCTAGTGTACTGAGGAGACAAACTTCATCCTTTATATGAAGAGTTCTTTCCTTACGGTTTTAATTTTGAGAAACAACATCAATAAGCAAATGTCTAGTTCATCAAATTGTTGCAATTTATGCTTGTTCCCTGTATCAAACTTCTTTATCTTCCTCTGATGGAGTTCTGATCAGAAAGCCATCCATGCTATTTCAAATGGGAACTGTTTGCAAATTTGGGTGTACTCAGCCTACCTTACCTCCCATCTCCCCAGCTTGACTTCAGACCCACTGACTGCTTCACTCTTAACTCTAGCCCCTAATGATTAGGTCAGTGTCCACAAGCGCAGGAGTTCACACATCTCCCTGAACACCTAACTAGCCAACACTTCCTCTTCTCTCTCGTTTCAAAGTCGTCAGGTGTTTACAGAACATGACCAAACTCAGCCTGTGCCTTCATTGCTGCATTTCCCCCACTTTCCCTCACATGTAAACCAGGGTGGTCACTGGTGAGCATACACAGTGAGCATACACAGTGAGCATACACAGCTGCTCATGTGTTCCCATAGAAACAGTCATAGAAAGGGGTTTAACCTGAGGAGCTGACTTTTCTTGCACTGCTGGCTCCAAGGCAAACAGCATGCTTGATATTGTCACAGCCAGTCTGTCTTTTTTTGTTTTTTTCTTCTGCTCTTTCTTTCAAAGAAACATCTGTTCCTCTAGCTGCTCAGGGTTGGTCTGCATGTCTTTTCAAGGGATAACAACAGACCTCTGAAGGTTCTGGGTGGGGCTCAGGATACCACTAAGCCATCCATGCTATTTCAAATGGGAACTGTTTGCAAATTCTCCACACAGGCTTATCAATAGCAAATTCTAACTCCCCTTTTAGATAATATCCCCTATTAAATAATACAATCAATTAAAAGCTGAAGATGGGCTTACAAGATTTCTGTAATCATACTTCCCAATATTCCTTTCTAGTTCACTTAAATGTCTGTATTACAATAGTAGGCGGGGAAAACCAATATCCACAAAACAGTCAAGCACCTTAACATTATTTCCCCTTCTTTACCCATTCATACTATGTCTCAATCCCTATATCACAGAGTCCTGTTTTTCGAATATTGTGTATACTTTGCTATTTAACTCTACCTCATTTTGCCCATGCATACCTCCTTAAGTATTCTCCTATCACCCTTGTTCATCTACACCACTCCCCCTCCTTGTGCATTGTCCTCTTCCTCCTATGTATTGCCCTTCCCATCACCCGAGTGATCAAGTAGCTATACCCTAACCAGTGATTTAATCTCCACTCCCTTTCACCTCTGCTAACCATCAAAGAAATATTCTTTTATCATGGAAATCTTTTCTTAAGCTATGCAATATTTGTCTTTTTGTGCCTGACTAAATTCACTCAGCATTATGTCCTCAAGCTTCATCCATGTTATGAAGTGTTGTGCAGATTCATCATTATTTTCAAGGTAGCATATTCCATTGTGTATGTGTACCAGAGTTTGTTGATCCATTCTTCCACTGATGAGCACTTAAGTCATCACCATCTTTTAGCTATTGTGAATAGTGCTGTAATGAACATTGGTGTGCATATATTTATTCACATTCTGGCTCATATATCTCGTGGATATATACCAAGTAGAGGAATTGATGGATCATAAGGTATGCTTATTTCCAAATTTCTGAGGAAACACCATACCATTTTCCAGAGTGGTTGAAACATTTTACTGTCAGCCTGCAACCTAGGAGGGTCCCAGTCTCTCCACACCCTCACCAGCATTTGTTGTCCTCTGTTTTCTTTGAATGGTGCAGTTACTTTGGGTGTGATGATATCTCATTGCTCTTTTGATTTGCATTTCTTTAAAGGGTAATGATCATAAACATTTCTTCATATGTTTCTTGACTGCATTCATATCTTCCTTGGTAAAGTGTCTGTTCATGTCCTATGCCTTTTTTTTTTTTTAATTATGGTATTTGCCTTTGTCTTGTAGATGTGTTCTAGTTTCCTATAAATTTTAGAAATTAGTCCCTTGTCTGAAGGAGCTCTGGTAGCGTAGTAGTTATGAGTCGGGCTGCTAACCTCAAGGTCAGCAGTTTGAAACTACCAGCTGTTCTCTGGGAGAAAGATGAGGCTTTCTGCTCCCGTAAATATTTGCAGCCTCAGAAACCCTATACAGGGTCGCTATCAGTTTGAATCAATTCCACAACATCGCAAAAAACTTTTTCCCAGTTTGCAGGCTTTCTTTTCAGTCTTTTGGTGACATTTTTTGATACATATAAGTTTCTAATTTTTAGCATGTCCTGGTCATCTATTTTGTCTTCTATTGTTTGTACATTTTTTGCCATGTTTGATAGTGTGTGTATGCCATGTACTAAAGCCCTTAATTTTGTCCTTATTTTGTCATTGATGATTTTTATAATTCTGAGATTTACATTACATCTTAACTCTTGTTGAGCTAGTTTTTGTATCTGGTATGAGGTATGGGTCTTATTTCATTCTTTTGCAAATCCATTTCCAGTTTTGCTAGCACTATTTGTTAAAGAGACCATCCCTTCTCCATTTAATGTATTTTTTTCTTTGTCAAAAATCAGTTGAATGCATGTGGATGGATTTACTTCTGTGTTCTCGACTCTATTCCATTGGTCTATACCATTGCACCAATACCAGGATGTTTTGACCACTGTAACTGAACAGTAAGTTTTGAAATCAGAAACTGAGAAGTCTCCATTTTGTTGTTCTTCAGAAGTAGTGTTTTGCTTACTCATGGTCTGTTTCCCTTCCATACAAAGTTCATGATTGCTTTTGTCCATCTGTTTAAAGAATATTTTGGAATCTGGATAGAGTTTGCATTAAATCTGTGGATTGCTTTGGGTAGTTTTGACATTTTCACAATGTTAAGTCTTCCTATCCATGAGCATGATATATTCTTTAATTTTTCTAAGTCTCTTTTGACTTCTTGTAGTAGTGTTTTGTAGTTTCGTATGTTTCTCCAGTTAGATTTATTCCTGAATACTTCATCCTTTGGGTGGCTATTGTGAATGATATTGTTTTCCTGTCAGAGCTGGAATCCAAATGATTTTTTAAACATTTTATTGTGAATTATCTGATAGTTTACAGGGCAGAACATTAGCTTTACATTCAT
>NW_006408520.1:55623604-55624380 GCF_000296735.1 Chrysochloris asiatica
GGGAATGATCCTTGCTGTAAAGATTTGTTCCATCTTTTGAGCTACTAAATCCATAGGTATAGGTCAAGTTCATCAAATTTTATCAGAAGACTGTTTTTTTCCTCTTCTTTCTTCTTCTAATTGAGCTCTGATCATCCAGTCATTGAAGCCAGATCAAGTGGATATTATCAGCAAGTGTGGGTGTTCTTGTGCATATGCTCTCTCTTCTTATCCCCCGGACATTCACTCTCCACTCTAGTCTTCTGTGGCTATGTCACTGACTCTGGACCTAGGAGTCCCCAGGTTTTGCCACACTGCTGGGCAACCAGGTCTCCACCCAGGTTCACAGTAGGCTAATGAGCACTGTAGGGCTTAGCTTGCAGCATCATTGCTATTTTCCCCTCATTTCCCCTTATCGGTGATGAACGTGGTCCCCAATCAGAGTGCATGACTGATCGTGTATTCCCATTGAGTTTTAGTCTTGATAGGGGTTTGCCCTGAGGGGACCCGACCACTTGCCTTGATGTCTCCTGGGTGAGCAACTTGCTTGTTCTTACATTAATCTGTCGGACTGCTGTTATTGTTTTGTAGTTTTCCTGTCAGTCTTTCTTTCAAGAAGTAGCTTCTGTTCTTCTAGCTGCTCAAGGCTGGTCTGCTTGTCCTTTCAAATAGAAATATCCCACCTCAGAAGATTCTGGATGGGGTTTAGGATTGCACCTATGGTCTTATGTAATGCAGAGGCTCTGCAGGAAGCCTCCTTCACTGGGCATGCTGTAGCCCCATTTTAGGTATTCCAA
>NW_006408520.1:55631370-55634807 GCF_000296735.1 Chrysochloris asiatica
CAACAACCTGACCTCTTTACCACCTGGATCTCTGTAACTATATTTTTCCCTTCTTTCAATTTGTAGTTATCCTGATCATAGACTGACCTCTCAGATCACCTTAATTCATTCTTGTAGTTTTGTTCTGCACTGGTCTCTTCCACACCTGGAATGAATTTCGGGTGGTGTTGCCACATATATCAATCTAGGGTTACTGTCTGCTCTTCCTAATTCTTAGTTCAAAGAACTCCCTTTAGTATGTTTTGGGGTTTGGCCTTTACAAAATCCCTTAATTTCTGTTTATCTTGAAATTTTGCTGGGTATATGATTCTTGGTTGACAGTCACTTTCTTTCAGAGTTCTGTATATGTCTCCCCATTTACTTCTTGTCTACATGTTTTCTACTGAGAAATCTGAGCTTAATCTTACTTAGTTGTCTTTGTAGATAACATTTCTTTTTTCCCTTAGTTGCTTTCAGGATTCTCTCATTGGCTATGGTTTTAGAGAGCTTGATTATGATAATCTTGGTGATTTTATTTTGGGGTCTGTCTGGCTTGGAGTTCATTTAACTTCTTGAATGCTTATCTTCTCATTCTTCAAGATGTTAGGAGAAATTTCTCCCAGAATATTTTCATGTTGTTATTCCTCTTCATGTTGTCCTACATGAATCAGGCTTTCTTCAGATTGTTTTTTTCATTCTCTTTTTACATGTTCTTCGATCCTAGTAGTATCAAGAGATTTATACTCAATCTTGATGATTCTGGCTTCCATCCCTTCAATTTTACTCCTTTCCCTTTTCATTGTGTTGTCCATTTTGGATATTTTAGCATGAATCATCTGGACCTCTTTTTGCAGGTTTTTTATTGATTTCAATGTTGTATCTATTTTGTTTCTGTAGTGCTTTTGAGACTACTTCCTTATTTTCCTTGACTTTTTTGTGGAACACTTGGGTGCTTCTCAATATTATTTTCCTAAATTTCCCTACAGACAGTTCCAAAGCCTCTTCATCCTCTAATGTCATTCTTAGATCTTTTTCTTGATTGCTTCTTTGAGCTACTCTGTCTTGTTTCTTCAGGTGAGCTGAACTTTTCTGCTGTTCTTTATGCATTGTGATGTTGTTGTATTTGTATTAGTTAAATAAATGCAAGATACTGTATTCTTAAGCACACTCCAATTGCCTCTTGGTTGGTGGAATCAGGAGATGGGCTTCTTTGTTTACTGGACTTATAGCTTACTTCACAGTGTTTTTAGCAGGTATTGATTTTAGATGCTGTTCTGGTATATAGTGGTTGGTATTGGCTCTTTCCCTATTGGTGGGGCTTTACAGGGTTCAATTGCAGCTTAGTTGTATGGCCACAGTTGCTGTCTCTTGTCAGTTGCAGCATGAAAAGAAACTCTCCCACACAAAAAAAAGAAGGTCAAATTCAAGACTAAACCCCAATACAAATATCATAAAAACCTAGGAAAGATATTTATATAAAGCTAGGAGACCCAGAAAAAATAAAATAAAATAATAAAAAATAATGGGAAAATATAAGTAAATCTTTAGTGTCCCCTATGCGAATCGTGCTGTGAACTGCAAGGTCAGCAGTTCAAGAGCACCAGCTGTTCTGCCAGAGAAAGATGAGGCTTTCTGCTCCCATAAAGATTTACAGCCTTGGAAACCCTGTACAGGGTCTCTATGAGTTGGAACCGACTCCATGGCACATAATCACCACCACTATGGTACCAGAGCTCCTTTTGAGTCCATTAGGTGATACAAATCTGTTAGCGTAGGGTTACAAATAAGGTTGCAAACCTTAAGGTTTGCAGTTTGAAACTACCAGCTGTTCCGTGGGAGAAAGATGAGGCTTTCTGCTCCCATAAAGATTTACAGACTCAGAAACCCTGTACAGGGTCGCTATGAGTCAGAACTGATTCCAGGGCACATTACAACGACAACAAATGGACTCTAAAGAGCTCATGTAACATAGTGGTTACAAGTCGGGCTGCTAACCTCAAGGTCAGTAGTTCTAAAATGCCAGCAGTTCTGTGAAAGAAAGATGAGGCTTTCTGCTACCATAAAGGTTTATAGCCTTGGAAACCCTATACAGGGTCACTAAGAGTCAGAGCTGACTCCACAGCACACAACCATCACCACCAACCAATGGACTCTAGTTTTCAAAGCTGACTGAGAAATTCCCTGCTGATCCCACTGTGACAATGTGATCTGACCTTAACATTGCTTTTTACTTCTCTCCTCAACTCCATTTATCTGTCATTCCTAGTGAGAACCAGCTCAGGGCTGGCCAGATTCACTTTAGAATAGACTCCTGAATCAATTTCTTTTTTCCATCTCCACCTATGCCCTGTGCAAATCATTCTCCTGAGCAGCACAGCACAGTGCCAATCGTTGTGTGCATGTAATATAGGGCCTTCTCTGAGTGTGTTTATTCCTAAAAGTCTCCCTTGTAGCCAATTGCACAGACATGGGTAGACAGAGCAAAGAAGATGTATAAGGAAGCAAAAATAAAATACCTTCACACTTCTGTTTTTGCAGATCATTGGGCAGTTTCTGCACTAGGAACGTTCTCTTGTTCTTATCTCTGCCTGCTCCCATTCACAATGGCTGCATCATCTGCTAGCCATCACAGATCAGCAGACACCTCCTTTCTTGTTCTTGTTCCAAATCTTACTCCTAGTAAGCACTCAAACCACTTACTTACCACTTTATCTGAAGTTCAGACTTCTAAGACAGTCCTCTGAATCTGTTTTGCCTGGTTTTCCATTTTTTCACTGGGGTAGGGGGTGTGGGGGGTTGCAAAGCCTTTCTGCCTAGTCTGCCATCTAGCCCACCTCTTCCTTCCATATTCTTTTAATGCTTTCTGCCTCATTCAATATTTGCCAATAGAATCCTGCAATATTGAAAGTTGAGGCTTGAGATTTTTGGTTAGTTCTTTCGGCTTGAAAAATGCCAAGGGTGTTCTTCATTTTGGTTTCTAACTACCGGTCTTTGCACATTTCATTATAATAATTAACTTTGTCTTTTTGAACTGCCCTTTGAAATGTTATGTTCAGCTATTTTATCTCATTTATTCCATTTGCTTTAGTATCTCTATGCTGGAGAGCAAGTTTCAGAGTCTTTTGACATACATTTTGGCTTTATCCTTTTTTCTTATCTTATGAATGACCTTTAAGTTTCTTCCTGCATAATGTTCTTGATGTCATTCCATAGCTCTCTGGTATCCAGTCATTAGTGTCTAATGCATAAAATCTGCTTTTGAGATGATATGTAAATTAAGGTGGAATATGCTTCAGATTATATATAATTTTTAATGGTTTATTGTGAATTATATGATAGTTTACGTGAGAAAACTTTAGTTTTACATTCATCCTATCGTATATCAATCATTTCATTGCTATGGTTCCAATCCCCTTCATGCATCATCAACCGACCAAAGGGCATATCCTAGAAACCCG
>NW_006408520.1:55634907-55657691 GCF_000296735.1 Chrysochloris asiatica
GAGAACATTAGTTTTACATTCATTCTATTGTATGTATGTTGTTTCATTGCCATGGTTACAATCCCCTCCATGCATTATCAACCAACGAAAGGGTATACCCTGCAAGCCTGTCCCCTACACTCCCCTCCCCCCGCCCCCCCCAGTCTTCAGCCCACAGTCCCTCTTCCTCTCTGGATCCAAAGTCTCCAGCCGCTTCATCACTCCACGTCATCGTCTTTGTCTCCATCTCAGGCATCCCTGGTTCTCTGTTCAGATTATATTTTGACTTTCATGGACTTGTTTTAATTTCCTTCATCTATATCATGAACTTGCATATGATCTATTGATGATCTTTTCCACAATCTGTTTCTGGTCTTATTTTGGCTGATGATATTTTTCATAGTCTCTTATAACAGATAATTATAAATATAATTTTATTTCTGCATATCTCATCTGGTGTAATCATTTGTCATGTTGTTTAAAAATTTTTTTTGAAACATTATACTGAAATCATTGGTCTTGCAAATTCCTATCATGCATCTCCAGCATCATTTCTATCACCAAGGCCAAATTTCCAACTACTGATTCATATTCTTTGTTTCAAATTTATGCATTCGCAGTAATTATCAATACAGATTGATTGTATGTTTGATCAATTTCACTCTGAAGTAGTTGGCTGAAGTCTTAAATGTCATCATTGCTGACTTAGGGGTTGATGCATAAACTTGAATAACAGTGGTATTAACTGGTCTTTCTTGAAAGTATATGAATATTATATTATCACAGACAGCATTGAATTTCAACATAAGTTTTAAAATATTCTTTTTGATGATGAATGTAATGCCATTCCTCTTCAATTTGTCATTCCAGGCATAGTAAACCAAATGAGCTTCAGAGTCAAAATGGCCAATGCCAATCCATTTTAGATCACTAATTCCTAGAATATTGAACTTTATGCATGTCATTTCATTGTTGACAACTTTGGATTATCCTAAATTTATACTTTGTACATTTCATGTTCTGATTATTAATGGGTGCGTGGTATTTTCAATAACCTCATATGCATGCAAAAGCTGGACAGTAAATAAGGAAGACTGTAGAAGAACTGACACATTTGAGTTATAGTGTTGGAGGAGAATATTGAAAGTGCCATGGGCTGCCAAAAGAGCAAACAGATCCGTGTTGTAAGAAGTGCAGCCAGAGTGTTCCTTGGAAGCCAGGATGGCCAAACTTCGTCTCTCATATTTCGGACATATTTTCAAGAGGGACCAATCACTGGAGATAGATATAATGTTTAGTAGGGTGGAGGGTCAGAGAAAAAGAGGAAAAACCCTCCCCTCAATGAGATGGATTGGCAAGGTAGCAGCATCGATGGACTCAAGCATGGTGACAATAGTGAGGTTGGTCCAGGATCGGGCAGTGTTTCGTTCTGCTGTGCATAGGGTTGCTGTGAGTTGGTATTGACTTGATGGCACCTAACAACAATAACAACAGCTGTTTCCTTTCATTATGAGTTGTGTTTGATCAGAAAATGAAGGTTCTGGAAGTTTTATTCTACTTTTAGGAAGTAGCTCTTCCCCAGTCACATTTTACATGCTATCCAACTTGAGGTACTCATTTTCAGGCACTATTTCTGACAATTTCTAGTGTTATTCAAAATATTTTCATCTTCCTACATTATATCTGACAATGTTTTACTGCTATTTCTAAGATTTTCAGTGGCTATGCATTCAGAAGTATTCCAACTATCCTCATTCATAGTCTGTCTTTGTATGGAAGCTCCATTGTAATCTGCTCCCCATGGATGAGTCTTCCTCTAAACCTAATGTCAAATTCTTCTTCATATAATCCAGCTTCTCAGACTTTTTGCACAGCATACAGATTGAATAAATATTGTCAATGAATACAACTCTGGCACACACGTTTCCTGATTTTAAACTATTCAGTATTCCCTTGTGCCATCTGAATGATTGCCTCTTGGTTTCTGTATAGGTTTTTCATGAGCACAGTCAAGTGTTCTGAAATACCTGTTCTTTGCAATGTTATCCATAGTTCAACATGATCCACATAGTAGAAAATCTTTGCACAATCAACAAAGCACAAATAAGCATCTATTCTCTGCTTTCAGACAAGATCCATCTGTTGTTAGCAATGATACCCTTAGTTTTTCATCTTTTTCTGAATCTGGCTTGAATTTCTGGCAGTTCCTTTTCAATGCACTGTTCCAATCATTTTTAAATTATCTTCAGAAAAATTTTACTTGCATGTGATACTAATGATATTGTTCAATAATTTCTGCATTCTGCTGTGTCACCTTTCTTTGGAATGGGCACAAATATGGAATTCTTCCAACCAGTTGATCCAGTAGCTGTTTTCCAAATGTTTTGACATAAATGAGTGAGTGCCTCCAGTACTGTATCAGTTTATCAAAATATTCCATTTGCATTCTTTCAGTGCCTGAGCTGTGTTTTTCACCAATTCCTTCGGTGAAGCTAGCATTATCTTCTTCCTTCAGTACCATCAATTCTTGATCATATGCTGCCTCTTGAAATGGTTGAGCTCAGTCAATTTATCTTTGGTACAGTGACCCTTTGTAACTTTCCATCTTATTTTTATGCTTTCTGCATTATTAAATGTTTTGTTCATGGAATCATAGTATGACTTTTTACTTCAGTTCTTTCAGTTTGAGAAATACCAATCATGTTCTTCCCTTTTGGTTTCCTAACTCCATGTCTTTGCCCAGTTCATTATAATACTTTGCTTTGTCTTCTCTAAGGACCCTTTCAAATGTTCTGTTCAATCCTTTGACTTTGTGATTTCTTCCATTTGCTTCCACATATTTAACTAGAGAGAAGTTTCAGAGTCTCTTTTGGGCTTTTCTTTCTTTCCTTTCTTTTTAATGACCTTTTGCTTTTTTCCTGCATAATGGCACCCCACAGCTCTTGTGGTTTTTGGTCATTGGTTTCTAATGCATGAAACTAATGTTCTTCAGATGGTCTCTAAATGTGCAGTTCAAATGTCAGTCTGGAGGATTCTACTCACTCATGCAGAATTAGGCTGTTGACTCACAAGGCTGTAGAAGCTGGAAAATTAGATCATGCCTCTGGCTGAAGTCCCAAGAACCAGAGGTCAGATAGATGCAAGCCTGGCTAGTCAAACAAAGAAGCATACAGCCCACTCACATCAAAATGATTAATTTTATGCCCAGCAGTATGGCAAAATTGACCAACTCCCTCAGTAGATTTCCAGGTTTTAACACTCACAAATAACCTTGTTAACAATCACTCACAGGAGAATCATATAATCGTATCAGCATCTTCTTTCACTTCCTTTTACAAAGAACTATAAGGAAAAAGTCATTTGGTAGGAATTATGAAGACATGGATAGAAGAGAAATATTAAATAATTTACTGCACTACATATTGTTTTGTTCAATATTGTGAAAATTTAGCCTATTAGTATTTATTGAAAATTATTTTTTTATCATATATTATAACCTTTTTTCTTATCTAATGTTTTTGCTCATAGATTTCACTGTTACAATATTGTTAAAATGTTTTCTTTTATTAATAGTTTTCTAGAAATTCATTGCCATCCCCTACTTCTAACTTCTTTTTAATTATTTATATGTATGTGTCTATTTGTGTATGTGTTTTGAAAATATCTAATTGTAGATTATCATTTTTATATATTCTAATAATTATCTGTTTCTAATTGAGAAATAAAACCTAATCACATTTAGTGTGTTGTTGTTGTTGTTACGTGCCGTCGAGTCGGTTCCGACCCATAGCAACCCTGTACAGGGTTTCCGAGGGTGTAAATCCTTACGGGAGTAGAAAGCCTCATCTTTCTCCCACGAAGCAGCTGGTAGTTTCGAACCGCTGACCTTTAGGTTCGCAGCCCGATTCGTAACCACTACGCTACCAGAGCTCCTTCACATTTAGTATAGTAGATTATATATATATTTTTTCATTACTTGTATTATATTTTATGCTGGGTATTTTATTTCGTTGATTTTTTTTTCCCTTTGTTTTATTTTTCTGTTTTCACTTTACTTGTATTATCCTCTCTCTCTCTTTTGTTTTTTGTTTTTTACCTTGTAATTATGTTCTTCTCTACTCTTTACCCATTTTTTCTGTCTTTGTGTCCTGTGTTATCCAGTATATGGTAGGATTTGCTATGGTTTCTTAAAAAAAAAAAAAGGAGAGCATATTCCAAATCTCAGTTGTTTGAAAATTAAATTTCTCACTATACAGAGTAGGTTGCTTGCAATTTTTTACCCCTTCTGTAAGTGTAGCAGTTAAAGAGAAAATTGAGAGCTTCAGAATATGTGCTTATATGTCTCACTTCCACTCACATTTTATTGGCCAGAATTAGTCACATGATTCCAATTTACCTGTGCTGTTGTTAAGTGCTATGAGTTGGTTCTGACTCATAGCAAATTTGTGCAAGGTTTCCGAGGAGCAGCTGGTAAGTTTGCCTGCTTTGCTGTTCAAACTGACCTTGAGGTTGAGTGCTTATCCTATGGCTTCATACCAGGACTGTAACCTACCTGTAATGAAGTTTTAAAAAGGTTGTCTTCCTTTGTGCTCAAATAATGTGTATATAAATATTGCCTTTGACTATCCTCCCCACCACTTAAATTCCTGAAATTCTTGAATTAATTTTTTTTGTTGTTTTAGGCTAGTATTATGTCCTATATGACTTCTGTGTTTATAAATATTTGTATAATATGATTTGTAAGAAAACAGGAATCAGAAGGACAATAATTTAAGAAGGAAAAAATCATTGCTTGCACATATTAGATATATGGGTTGTTCTTATTGATTTTAGGTTCCATCAAATTGGTTCCAAATCATAGGCACAGCAGAACAAAACACTGTTTAATCCTGGGACATCTTCACAAGGGTTATGATTGAGCCCACTGCTGCTTCTACTGTGGCAATCCATTTCTTTGGGAGTTTTCCTCTTTTTCCCTGACCCTTCACTTTGCCAAACATGATGTCTTTCTCGAGGGACTGGTCTCTTCTGATAACATATCCAAATTATGAGAGATAAAGTCTGGCCAACCTGATTTCTAAGGAGCATACTAGCTGTACTTCTTCCAACACAGATCAGTTTGTTCTTCTGACTGTCCATGATAATTTCAATATTCTTCTCCAGTACTATACCTCAAATGCAGAAATTCTTCTAAGATCTTCATTGTCCAACCTTCACAAATATATGAGGGTGTTTCAAAAGTTCATGAAAACATACTTTCCATCAATTTTTTGAGGAACCCTCATAGTGTATAAAAGAGCTCTGATAGTGTAGTTACGAATTGGGATGCTAACCTCAAGGTCAGCAGTTCGAAACTACCAGCTATTGCATGGGAGAAAGATGAGGCTTTCTGCTCCCATAAAGATTCGCAGCCTCATAAACCTTATGCAGAGTCACTATGATTTGGAACCGACTCCACCACGGCACTTCACAACAACATATTGTATGTGGCATTAGATAAAATAAACAAGTTAATGAGGAAAAATAAACAAAATTTTTCATTCAAAGAAGTGGCTGGGTAAAGAACACAGAGTTCAACCAAAAGAAGAAGTAAGCCTTGATGTAAGCCCTTCATTGTGTTAATGTTGATGTGTTAAAGAAATTTGCACACAAAAAGCTACAACAGACTAGAAGTACAACAGACTTTGTGTGTTCAAGCTAGTCTTTTGTGTTCAAATTAATCTTGCTTAGAATAATTCTGATGTAGGCTATGGCAGACCTTTATTCAATAGTCAAAAAATGAAATTATGAGACAAAGTATGAGGATATTAGAGATAGATAAGAAGAAGGAAAAATTAAATCAAGACATTTGAGTATTTTTTAGTTCTTCCAGAACTCTTGCTTCTCAAAGTCAGTGTAAATAAACAATGGATAGCAAATTTTGCTGAATAGGAAGTAACCTTGGGAATAGAAGATTTTGTGATTCATCACGTTTTACCAATAATTGTATCTCCTTGGTACTCTGAGTTTTTTTCTCTGCTACTTATGCCACCAAGATGATTTGAGAACATTCCAAGTTAAAACAGCAATTAAAGAGAGAGTCAAGCAATTGTTAGTGGTGTTTTTAAAGGTCTGTTCCAGGCATTGTTTCTATCTCTCACTCTGCCTTGCACACACACAGAATCTCCTGGTCAGGTCTACATGTATGTTTATGTTTGTTTGCATCTCCTCCATTTTTGATGCATACATTTTTATTTAACTTACACTTTGCTCAAAAAGTTTCTTAATTTAACGCTGACAATCTCTGAATGTTTGCATAGATGTTCCTTTTTTATGATGATGGTTTGGTATCTTGTCTGTCTACAGTATTCTTGAAAGGCACATCCTTTTCACTCAGCAGACTACAGATGCTATCTAATCATCTTGTTGCCTGTATGGTGGCGGCGGTGGTCATGTGCCATGGAGTCGGTTCTGACTCATAGCAACCCTAGGATAGGAAAATTTGGATAAATTTTTAATAAGCTTGTTCCTATTATTTTAAAGATTCTATACTTATATTTATATTGGGGCCCTGGTGTGGTGCTCTGGGTTAATGCACTTAGCTGCAAAGTCAGTTTGAACCACAAGGTCGGTGGTTTATGTTCACTAGCCACTTCTGGGAAACCCCATATAGAGTTGCTATGGGTCAGAAGCAACTCGATGACACTTAACAATAGCAACATACTTATATTTGAAATTCAGTAATTTCAATAGTATTTGTCTGCATTTTCTTTTTACTTAATCTTGCTTGTACCTCAATGAGCCCTATGAGCAGAATCTAGTCTTCTGATTATAATGATAAATCATCTTTTACATTTAATTGCTCCTTTAAAAAATTCTTTTTACTCATTATGGAATGTCCATACATCAAGATTCCTACTATGACTTTCTTAGTTACATTTTTTAAAAGTAACTTACCACATATTTAAAATTTCACTTGACAAATAAACCATGAATTCTCAATATTATCATCTCTTTCTTCAGCTTGTTTATTAATGAATAAATTGTAAAATTATTTTAAAATATTATTTATATAAACATTTTCTTTTTTATTAATTTTTGATATATCAGAATGCTTTTTAGGTAAAAATTTTCCCTGAGTCATTTATAAGTTTTATTTATCAGTTCTACCTAGGTATTCAGTTTGTCCTTCCGTTCTGTGGATTTTGAGTATCTTAAGTTGATATTTCTTTGGCTTTTTCATGGCTTCTGTAACTTCACTTAGCAAGTCAGGTCATTAGTGATTGGGATCAAGCATAGCAATTTTGCATGCTTATGAGGTAATTGAAAATACCGTTCCTTAGGTCAGGTGGAGTCTTGGTGTGGCACTGCGGGTTAATGTGCTGCACTGCAAAGTCGTTTGAATCACAAGGTCAGAGGTTCAAACTCACCAGTCACTCCTTGGACACTCTATACCAGGTCGCTATGTGTCGGAACCAACTCGACAGCACTTAGCAACAACAAAGTCAGGTATACCTTAGTCCTCAAAGTGACATCTTTGCTCTTTAGTACCTTAAAGAGGTCTTTCACACCAGATTTGCCTAATGTAATACATCACTGGATTTCTTAAGTATTGCTTCTCTGAACATTGATAATGCAGCCAATTAAAATGAAATCCTTGACAATTTCAATCTTTCTTCCATTTACCATGATGTTATTTATTGGTACTTTTGTGAGGATTTTTTGTGATTTTTTTGTTTGTTTGTTTATTTATATTGAATTGTAGTCTACATTGACGACTGTAATCTTTGATCTTCTAGGAAGTAAATTGCGTTATCTTCATATCATATGTTTTTAATGAGCCTTCCTCCAATCCTGATGATACATTCTCCTTCATATAATATAGTCCTCTGATTATTGGCTCAGTATACAGACTGAATAAATATGGTAAAAGGATAAACCCTGACACACACTTTTATTGATTTTAAACCCCTTATTCTGTTACAATGACTGCGTCTTGGTATATATATGTTCCTCATGAGGACAATTTAAGTGGTCTGGAATTCAATGTATTTTTTTTTTTTTTGCAATGTATTCCATCAGTTATGATCCAGTTAGTTGTGATAATCACCATAAATACATTTATATACTCCACAAAGCACAAGTAAACATCTTTGTAGGAATATCTACTTTCAACCAAAATAAATCTGATGGCACCAGTGTTATTGTGCTTCATGTCCTCTTTTGAAACCAGTTCAAATTTCTGACCATTCCCCATTGATAAGTGGCCACAACAGTTTTTTAGTTATATGGAGCAAACTCATGCCTGTGTGTGATATAAATGACATTGTTTAATAATTTCAAAATTAAGTCGAGTTGTCTTTCTTTGGAATGGACACAAATATGGAATCTCTTCCAATTGGTTGGTCAGGTAGCTATTTTCCAAATTTTGTGATACAAACCACTGATTGCTCCCAGTCTTGCATTAGTTTTTTGAAACATTTCACTTGGTATTCCATCAAAGCTTTGTTTCTTGCTATACATTCAGTGCAGCTTGAACTTCTTTCTTCAATACCTCTGATTCTTTATTATGTATTGCCTCCTGGTTTAGCACTGTAGGACAAGCACTAGACTGAATGAAAAATTCAAGAGGAATGGCATCACATTCATGATCAAAAAGAACATATTTAGATCTGTCTTAGTACAATGTTGTCTGTGATAGGATATTATCCATATACCTACAAGGAAGATCAATTAGTACCACTATTATTCAAATTTACACACCAACCACTCAAGCTACTGATGATGAAATGGAAGCATTCTATCAACTTCTTCAATATGAAATTGATCCAACATGCAATCAAGATGTATTGATAATTACTGGTCATTGGAATGCAAAGGTTGGAAACAAAGAGGGAGAATCAGTCATTCTAAAATATGGCCTTGATAATAGAATAGAAATTATGCTGGAAATCACATGATAGAATTTTGCAAGACTTGTTCATTGTAAATATCTTTCTTAAACAATATAAAAGATGACTATACACATGGACCTCACCAGATGAAATATACAGAAATCAAACTGACAACATCTGTGGGAAGAGACGGAGAAAAAGCTCCATATCATCAGCCAAAACAAAGCCAGGGGTAGAATGTGGAACAGTCTAATTGCTGATATGCAAATTCAGAGAGAGCAAGAAGAAAATTAAAACAAGCCCACTAGACCTTGAACATATTCCACCTGAATTTAGAGATTGTCTCAAGAGCAGATTTAATGAATTAGACACTAATTACCCAAGACCACAAGAGTTGTGGGATAACATCAAGATCATCATGAAGGAAGGAAGCAAAAGATAATTAAGAAGACAAGAAATGAGGAAAAGACCAAAATGATGTCAGAAGAGACTCTGAAACTTGCTCTCCAGCATAGAGATGCTAAAGCAAATGGGAAAACCAATGAGGTAAAAGAGCTGAATATAAAATGTCAAACAGCAGCTCTAGAAGACAAAGTAAAATATTTTAATGAAATGTGCAAAGATCTGGAGTTAGAAAACCAAAAAAAGAACGCAATCAGAATTTCTCAAACTGAAGGAACGGAAGAAAAAATTCAAGGCTCAATTTGAAATATTGAAGGATTCTATATACAAAATATTGAATGATGCAGAAAACATAAAAAAAAAAAAAACCAACAAAACAAAAACAAGATGGAAGGAATATTCATAGTCATTGAGTCACTGTACCAAAAAAGAACCGGTCGATTGTTGCCATTTCAAAGAATAGCATATTATCAAAAGCCAATGATGCTGAAGGAAGAAGTCCAAGTACACTGAAGGCATTGGCATAGAATAAGGTTCTGGGAACTGTTGAATTACAAATTGAAAACTTTTCAACAAATTGATGCGGCACTGGGGCACTCACTTAGCTATGCCAAGAAATTTGGAAGACAGCTACCTGTCAACTGGTTGAAAGAAATCCATACATGTGCCCATTCCAAAATGAAGTGATCTAAAGGAATGTGGAAATCATGGGACAATATCATTAATATTGCATGAGGGAAAAATTTTGCTTAAGATAATTAAAAAATGGCTGCAACAATACATTGACAGGTAATTGCCAGAGATTCAAGCTGGATTCAGACAAGGACATGAAACATGGGATATCTTTGTTGACATCAGATGGATTTGAAGGGAAAGCAGAGAATACTAGAAAGATATTTACCTGTGCTTTATTGACTATGTGAATGCTTTACCTTGTTTGGATCATTACAAGCCATGGGCAACATTGCAGAGAATGAGTATTCTGGAGCACTTAATTGTGCTTACAATGAACCTGCATATAGACCAAACTGCAGTTAATTATTCAAATAGAAAAAGGGGACACTGGATGGTTTAAAATTAGGAGAGGTGTGCCCAAGGTTGTATTCTTTTACCGTACTAATTCAATCTCTATGCTGAGCAAATAATCTGAGAACCTAGATTTTATGAAGAAAAACATGGCATCAGAATTTGGGAAAGACACATTAACAGCCTGTGATATGGAGATGATAAATCCTTGCTTGCTGAAAGTAAAGAGGACTTTACTATTTAGTGAAGATCAAAGACCACAGTTTTTATTAGGTTGCACCTCAATGTAAAGAAAAAAAAATCCTCATCACTGGACCAATAAATAACATCCATATACATGGGGAAAAGTTTGATGTTGCCAAATACTTGAATTTGCTTGGATCAACCATCAACCTCATGAAAGTAGCAGTCAAGAAGTCAATAGACATTTTTGCATTAGGCGAATCTAGTGCACTCTTGAAAGTGTCAACAGCAAAGTTGTCTGTTTGAGAACTGAGAATTGTCTGACCCAAGTCATGATATTTTTAATCACCTCATATGCATGTGAAAGCTGGACAATGAATAAAGAGGACCATTGAATAATTGGTGCATTTGAAATTGATGTTGCAGGAGAATAGTAAAGTAACCATGGGCCATAAAACAAACAAATATGTGTTGGAAGAAGTACAGCCAGGATGCTCTTTAGATGCCAGAATCTCCCATACTTCCAGCACAGCAGGCAGACCAGTCCCTGGAAAAGAACATCATGCTTGGTAATGTGGAGGTTCAGTGAAAAACAGGACGGCCCCCAATGAGACAGATTTGCGAAGTGGCGGCAGCAATGGGCTTAACTGTAATAATGATGGTGAGTGTGGAACAGGACAGGGCAGTATTTCATTTTGTTGTTCAGAGGTACTTATGAGTTACCATCTCCATGGCACCTAATAACAACAACAGCAATTGTGGCACTGTGGATTAATGCACTGGACTGCAAAGTGGGTTTGAACTGAAAAGTCACTGGTTCAAGCTCACCAGTCACTCCTTGGAAATCCTATACAGGATCACTGTGGGTCAGAACTAACTCAATGACACTTAACAACAAAACAATAACATCTTCAAAGCAGTCAATTTATGTTGCTGCTGTTTACTGACCTTATTCTACATACAAAACCTGAGAGATTCACACTGTTCAGCTATTGCATCAGGCAAAGAAAAGATGGATACTGAGAAAATCATAACAATCATTGAAGAAGAATATCATATTCTACTACTGCAGCTTCCTTTGGCATCTTCTCTCTTAATATCCCTTTGCTCTTTGAATGCCAATATTAACCATGCTGTTTTCACCTACTTCAAAAAAATTTTAGAAGCTTCTTGAGAAAACTTTTCAAGAAAAACAAAACAACTGATTAGGTCAACTTATAGGATATGCTTGTTATATACAAATTAATTTGCCTCCAAGTTAATATTTTTCCAAATTCAAATATGGGCTGCTAAGAATCTTATTTTTTTCATGGTCAATTCAATGCACAGGGAGGAAGGCATATAATAAAACAAAAAATGTGGGATGAATGCCAATTACCACTCAGAGGACCAAACATAAATTCTAAGAAAGAATTCAATATACAATCAGGAAACTAGAACAAAATTTTGTTTGCATTGTACAGAAACAATTTAAATCTTGCTGCATTTACACATGTTGATGGAAAAACATGTAGCTGAATGACTGTCAGTACAGATGGATTTGTCTATAAATGGATAAATTTTGCAAGCATCGTAATGATCCAGTCTTCATTCTTTTTAATGTGCTACATCAAAGTGTTTACCTCAACAATATAATGAATTCAGAGAATCTTGAACTTGAATCTTTATTTTGGTCTCTCTTGCTATGTGTAAAATTAAGTCTTTTATATAGCTAAATGAAAATAAGACATTCTTTAATCAAAATTTTGCATGATTATATTATAATGAATGAAAAGTATGATAAATATCATGTAAATAAGTTATTAGCTTTATATTTATGATACCTTTATATCTGTATATTAAAATCTATCAACCATTGCAGTTTATTGCAAACTACTTGTCTTGGACTTTCATAATGAATATTAGTTATTTAATATTTGAAAATTTTGAATCTACACTTGCATATGAAGAATCATAAATCAATTCAGGTTTTTTGTTGGTTTTCTATATAAAAAGCATAAAATCTGGGACATGTACACCTTAAGGTCCAGTTCAATTCATACAAATATTCTAGATGGTTTACATTAAAACAGTCTTGATTTCTGATCCACAATAATACACCTGCCCTACTAAATAGCTATATTTGCAATTTCAATACTTTGGTTAAAGTACTCAGGCTAAACAATAACAGGCAACAGAAACATAGTTTATTAGAGAAATTGAATGAAAGAAATTTTAGGGTTTCCAAATTCAAATGATATTTAACTGTCTCAGGTTTGGGTATTTTTAAATGTTCAGCAGAATCATGTAACTTTACAGGATTTTATTTTATATGAATTTGTGAGTATTTGTTCAGAAACAAATACTGCAACAATTTCTAATGGTTGTTGTTACTGTTTGTTAAGTTCCATAAAGTCGGTTCTGACTCATAGCAACCATGTACAGGATTTTTGAGGAGCAGCTGATATATTTGAATCACTGACCTTGGGGTTAGCAGTAAAGTGTTTATTCCACACCAGTACTCCACTATGAGTTTGTTTTTGTTATTAAATCCCATCAAGTTCGTTCCGACTCACAGCAATCCTGTATTGGGTTTCCAATGAGTGGCTGGTGAGCTTTAACTACCAACCTTGATGTTCAAACCAGCCTTGCAGTCCAGAGCATTAACCCAAAAAAACATACCAGGATGTTGTTGTTTAAATGCCATCGAGTCGTTTCCACCCATAGAGATCCTGAATAGAGTTTCTGAGGGGCGACTGATGAAAGTAAACCACCAACCTTAACGTTCAAACTGACTTTGCAGTCCAGCACATTAGCTTACTGAGCCACACCAGGATGTTATTGTTGTTGTGCCGTGGAGTCGGTTCCTACTCATAGCAACCCTGTACAGGGTTTCCAAGGCTGTAAATCTTTACGGGAGCAGAGAGCCTTATCTTTCTCCTGCAGAACAGCTGGTAGTTTCAAACTGCTGACCTTCCGGTTCACAGCCCAATTCGTAACCATTGTACTACCAGAGCTCCTTCACACCAGGATAGTGGCTAAAAATTCTAAATTGAAATCTTGAGTAATGGATTAAGAAGGATCATAAAGTCTTTGAAGAACAAAAATCAATTGTTACAAAGTTCTGGAGGTTAAAATCAGAATTCCAGGTGGTGACAGGACTATGCTCTCTATTTGTTTTCTAGAGAAAGATACTTCTTGGTCTCCTTCAGTTTCTGGTGGTTGTTGTTGTTGTCAGGTGCCATCGAGTCGGAACCAACTCATAGCGACCCCATGCACAACAGAACGAAACAATGTCCGATCCCGGGTCAACCTCACTACCGCTGCCACACTTGACGCCATCAATGATGCCACCTGGCCAATCCATCTCGTTAGGGGTCTTCCTCTTTTTCTCTGACCCTCCACCCTACCCAGCATGACATCCTTCTCCAGCGACTGTTCCCTCCGGACAACATGTCAAAAGTATGAGAGACGAAGCTTAGCCAGGTAGTACTGGACATTTATAAAGTTCTCTGGTATTTATACAGATACTTAAAATGCTGTTATCTCTCTGAATGTCACACTATTTCTATGTCTGTTCTGTTATTTAATAACATCACTCAGAAAGAATTACAACTAGGACCCACCTTATTCAAGTATGGTTTAACTGATAGTATCTTCAAAGAAATACCCATTTCCATAAACAAGAACACATTAGCAGGTACAAGGGTTAGAACGTCAACATTTTTTACGGGTATACAATTCAATGCACAAAGGAGAGTTAATAAAAACTATACTTAATTCCAGAACTTGTGAACATGAAAGAATGCCAATTTGACCCACATCTGTATCAGAATAAGATCCTATCAAATGTATCTCTAGGGTGTTTGGAACAAATGACTTTTACCCTTATCCCAAAATAGAGGAAATGAGAATTCTATTTTCAGCATTCTCTTGGTTTCAGGCTCTTTTTTTTTTTTATAGTGTCTTGAAGACTTCAAACATAAGTCTATCAAGATATCAGATATAAAAAAAGATTAGTCAAACTATTCAAAATTCTTAGTTGAGGGAGTGATAAGCAGTAGTAGAAACATATTGCTATCTTAATACAATGGTCATTAATAACAGCAGAGAAAGTGTTAGGTATCAGGCCAAAGGGCTTTAAAAATAGATCCTAAATTATAAGCTAGCGCCAACATCTGATCAGGCTTAAATACATGGTTTTGATATCTCTGTATTTTTTCTCTTGATCAAAGGCAAATTAAAAAACAAAAGTCTTGTTTTCTCATCCATCATGTATTCCTTCATTGCTCAAACAATCATATTTATTGGTTGGTTCAGATTGCAGACTAGGTAATTCAACCCCCATGAACTGACCAGATCTATTAGTTAAGAAGTTATGCAATGGCTGAAACTGATGATCCCATTTAATTTACCAAACATCCTCATTGATCTCATTTGTATAAGAACCTAATTTCCTGCCAAATACATATATGCATGTCTCAACTTTAATACAAACAAACAAACAAAAATTTCAGAGTATTGGGATTCAATAAACCATCCTAATTGACTTGAAAGGATACTTCTTGAGACACTGGCAAGTCAATATAGATTTTGGAAATTTATGCAAGGATTTTACTTAAAATAAACATAGAATTTTCAGTTGCCATTTGGATTAGGGATTTGAAAAATTCACGTTACAATCAAGCATTTCTCAATGCATGTCATAGATCAAATTGTGAGCCTCCAAAATGTATGTCAACTTGACTGGGCCATGGTCCTCAGTGGTTTTACAGTTATGTAATGGTTGTAGTTGGCAGCATGAATTGGTAAATCATTACCAGTATTTATCAGATGTGATCAGTCAATCATTAGAATGGGATGAAACACTTATTCAGGTCGTAGGCCTGATCTTGTGGAAGGTGTATTTCCCTAAGGTGTGATTTGAATAACTTTTTATCAAGCAAAAATAAAAGGAGAGAAGGAGTGATATAAGTATCAGTATCACCAATTTCTGTTTATTAAAATCACTGCAAAAATAATTTATTTTAGAAGTACAACCTTAAGCATCATACTTATGAGGTGGAGGCTAAAGATATCCCAAATACCCAATTGTTCTAAGATGCTATGTTGTTGTTGTTGTTAGGTGCCACTGAGTTGATACCGACCCATAGTGACCTTATGCACAGCAGAACGAAACTCTGCCTGATCCTAGGCCAGCCTCACTACTGTTGCCATGCTTGAGCCCATCGATGTTACCAGTGGTCAATCAATATTATTGGGGGGTCTTCCTCTTTTTCTCTGACTCTCCACCTTACCAAACATGATATCCTTCTCCAGCGACTGGTCCCTCCTGACAATATGTCCAAAGTATGAGAGACGAAGTTTGGCCATCTTGGCCTCGAGGGAGTATTCTGACTGCACTTCTTCCAAAACGGATCTATCTATTGGTTCACATTTTTTGAAATCAGAAATGAATCTTTATCCTCAAAGGGCTGCTTTCAGGGGCTAAATAGGTGAAAGTCCAATGAAGCATGATCAGGACTATAGGGAGGATGCTATAACACCTCAAAACAAAGTTTTTTGCAGTGTCAGCATTGTGGGTAGAGGTGTGTGGAGGTGCATTTTCATGCAAGATCACAATATCCTTGGATAGCATTCCTCTGCATTTAATCTGAAGTTTAGGCTTCAGTTCTTCGTGAGCATCTCGCTCTAATGAATGCTGTTAATTGTTGAAACTTTTTGCTGATAGTGTTCCAATATTGGCACTTAAGAATCCCACAAAACTGCAAGCATCAATTTCTTATTTACGGTTGACTTTTGAACTTTTCCTTGGTTGGTGAATGAGGATGTTTCCATTCCTTACTTTGCCATCTACTATCAGACTCATAGTGATAAATCCATGTCTTATCATCAGTGACAATTTTTTTAACAAAAATTTTACCTTCCTTTGAGTATTGGTCCAAATGTTGTTTGCAGATTTCTATATTCACACCTATACAGCAGTGACCATGAATGAAAAGCACTGATAAGACTGTACGGATAATTTTTGACTCACCCTTGTATTGTCAATATTTTTCTCTAATATCATCGCTTAAATGTACCAAATTTTCTATGGTTTTGTACCTTTCACAGACATGTGGGGTTATTGAAAACATCATGACTTAGGTTAGGCATATTTTATTTTATTCCTCAAAGTAACATCTGTGTTCTTTAACACTTTAAATGGATCTTATAAAGCAGATTTGCCTAATGCCTTCATCCGTATTCCCACTTTAAACCTTGTTGCTGTTCTCAGGTGCCATCGAGTCGGAACTGACTCATAGCAACCCCATGCACAGCAAAATGAAACAATGTCTGATCCTGGGCCAACCTCACTACCGCTGCCACACTTAAGTCCATCAATGATGCCACCTGGCCAATCCATCTCGTTAAGGGTCTTCCTCTTTTTCTCTGACCCTCCGCCTTACCCAGCATGACATCCTTCTCCAGCAACTGTTTCCTCCAGACAATATGTCCAAAGTATGAGAGAGGAAGCTTAGCCATCCTGGCCTCCAAGGAACACTCTGGCTGCACTTCTTCCAAAACAGATCTATTGGTTCTTTTGGCAGTCCATGGCACTTTCAATATTCTTCTCCAACACCACAACTCAAAGGCATCAATTCTTCTACGATCTTCCTTATTCACTGTCCAGCTTTTGCATCCATATGAGGCTATTGAAAACACAATGGCCTGGGTCAGGCGCACCCTAGTCCTCAAGCTGACATCTCTGCTCTTCAACACTTTAAAAAGTTCCTGTGCAGCAGATTTGCCCAATGCAATACGTCGTCTGATCTCCTGACTGCTACTTCCGCGAGTGTTGATAGTTGATCCAAGAAGAATGAAGTCCTTGACAACTTCAATCTTTTCTCCATTGATAAGAATGTTGTTTATTGGTCCAGTGGTGAGGATTTTTGTTTTATTGACATTGAGATGTAATCCATATCGAAGGCTGTGTTCTTTAATCTTCATAAGTAAATGTTTCAAGTCCTCTTCACTTTCAGCAAATCTCTCACTTAATCTTTAATTCCATTTTAATCTTGTCTCATTAACAACTCACTCCAAAATGGAACTATAATCATAGATATAGAGGCCAGGATTTACAGTATATCACGTAATAGAGGAATATGCCTAGAAGGGCCATATTAAATAATTTACTGTACTGAAAGCCACCCCCTGGCTCTTCTAGCTACTGGCCCTTTCATACTTGAAGGATTAACTCTCCTCCACATCCCCAAAAATTATTTACCTGTCCAAACCAATCATTAACAATTAGTTCTTCAGTATGACAAAGAGTCCTAAAGGTGCTTTTACTAAGGTACGAACCATTTAGGTCTGTTGTAGTTGTCCATCTAATCTGGTCCATTTCTCAAAAAGTTTGCCTCATGGACCCTGACTAAATTTACATAAGAATATGTTATTCCTTTGTCTGAGTATCTCTAGAGATATCAACATAGTTTTGGATTTTCCCTGCTTATTTATTTATTTGCCAGCAGTGATTATTTATCTTTCTTTCGTATGTAATTTATTGTTACCCAAACATTTCCACCTTGTGAAGGGACATCAAATTTAGTTGCCGTGCCAGTTCACATTGCTGGTATTATGCCTAGTCTAGCAAATGTTTTCTCTTCAATTCACTCCCATTCATGTTGTATGTGGTTACACAGGAACATGAAAAGTAGAATATCTTCATCACAAAGCAATGCAGTATTACTCACTGTCAAGCCCAATTTTGCCATATATGGAGAAATTACAGCTCATCCCATTAGACATGTGAGAATTCTGGCATACAAGTTCAATGGTATAGTTACAGTCTCTTGCTGAGGGGTCACCCCTGCTCTGGGCACTCACAGAATCCTTGGTGGTGGGACCACAGCATCTAATTTCAGGTGATGTGGGAAGAACTGTACAATAACACCAGCATCATCCCCCACCTCCTGTTGCTAGAACTATCTCCTTACCAATGATGTAGGCAGCTGTGCACTGATGATCTTCCCTTAGTGCTCATAATGTGAGCCAGACCATGCCTTTATCTCCCCCATTTTACATAACAAATGTTTCAATTGTCCATTCCAAATCTCTATAAAGCCATTTTTCAGAGGGTGCTATGCAACATGGCATTTCCATTCTTGGCCTATTGTTTCACTCTCTAGTCTGAAGAAATACAACTTTGTGATCCAGATTAGCATAGTATCTTTTGTTCTAATCCCTTAATGGTGTTTTGGCATCTGCCAAAACCCAGTTCAGAATATAGATTGCTGTGAAGGTCTCTTTGTAGCCATCTAGTGCCACTGATGTTATTGGTCAGATATAATCTACTTGCCAGCTGTATAGAGGGCCTTCCTGTTGAGGAATCTGCCCCATAGCCACATGCAACCTATCTTTCTTGCTGGCAGACAAAGCAGTACTTATTGGTATTTTGTGGCATGGAGGGTGCAAGAAGAATAGGTTTAGAATCATTCTATTTCTGCATTGCTGCAGTGTCTCCATTTACACTCATTTCATGAATACAAATGGTAACCTGAAGTGAGCTCTCAGCAAGTCCACTTGTTGATTCCAATCCAGGAATAGGATTCTTCTGATATGTATCAATAAGTCCTACTCTGATATGCTCTTCAAATTTTAGGAGTACTCTGTTTCAGAGTTCTCCATCGACCACTTGCCTGACCATATAGCAAAGCCATTGTCCACAGTCCCTGAATCAATAAATATATAAACATACGAACTCTCACCACTGGCCAATTCTTCCATACTGTCTTGGAAGACAGCATGTACTTCAGCCCATGGAGCTGACCTGTTCTTACCTTCTTCAATCAGTATTTTTCCATCTGCTGATCTTACTATAGCAGCTTTCTACACCAAATATTGTCCATGTACACTGGTACTGCCGTTTGTGAATCAAGCAGACTTCTGCTGTTGAGTTGAAAGTTGTTTATAATTCACTCTTCATGTGTCAGTGGACTCTGGCAGCTTCTCAGGTTGTCCAGGGAAGGACCTATTGGAAAAGAGTTTACCTGGGTGTGGATACAATGGGGGTCTCCCTGCAGTCCCCCATAGCTTGTTTCTGTATGAACCATATTCAGTTTATTATGGAACTATATTTGCTACCAGCTTCCTTATTCAACTGGTTTTCTAACATCATCCAAGACATTTG
Organism: Chrysochloris asiatica; assembly: GCF_000296735.1. NCBI lineage: Eukaryota > Metazoa > Chordata > Mammalia > Afrosoricida > Chrysochloridae > Chrysochloris > Chrysochloris asiatica. The sequence continues at coordinate 55,654,522 of NW_006408520.1, forward strand.
GGACATTTTACATGCATCTGTCATTGAGGTAGTCTCAATCAATGTCCAATTATTGTTCTTGTGTGCCATTGAGTAGTTCTGAATCATAGCAACCCTGCGTAGAATTTCCAGGTGCAGCTGATGGATGGAATTACTGATTTTGTGATTACCAGTCCAGTGCTTATCCTACAGTACTGGCAAGAGCCATGCCATCAAGGAACGGAACAGCAAGAGACCTTAAACATGAAAAGCTCATTGTTTAGCAAAGCAACAATGAGTGTCTCCTTGGATGGCAAAGTCCTGATGGGAACCTCTTGCCAAAGGCTTTGCAATTCTTGTTTTTTCCTTTTGTTCATGGATCAATTTTGATCTTATTATAAGACTTTTTTAAATAATTTTCTATATATTCACTTGATAATTTGCTATAATCATAGTAAAAATTAAAATTACATTTAGACACTCTCACACTAAATTTAAACATGTAAAGTTATAATAGTTGCTTTTTACATCAACAAAGAGTTTCACCATTAGGAAAAGCCACATAAGCTAAAAGCTTTGTCAATTCAAGTTTAAGATTACATCCTGCTTAGTTTCACCAAGAGACACTGAGGCACCTGAAAGATAGCTAAAAAAACAATCTTACAATCAACATCCTGCTTAGTTTCTGCAAGAGACACTGAGGCACCCGGAAGATAGCAAAGAAACAATTCAAGAGCTGTGGGAACATGTAGAAATGTTGGTAGAAATTTAACTAGAGGTTTTGGGAAATTGTTAGTATAGGGGAATTGCTGCTTTGTTTTTGACTATGAAACTTTAGGTACTTTTATTCTTAAATCCATTATAAGTAACCGACATGTAGGACAGTCACAGTAAAAATACTGTTGTGATTAATGAAGCTATAAATTAATAGATGAGAGTAAAAATGCAAGTCAAGATATAGAACTTTGCTTAAAAGTTAACTTGACATTCTTAGGAGGATTAAAGAAAAACAAAAAGAGTTACGGAAATAAACCCGATGTTATCAGGATAATTAGGGGATGCAAAGGAACAGGATATGATAAGAATCAAAAGAGTGTTCTGATGTTTCTGTGTTTTTGTTGTAACCTGAATGTTTGTAGAACACAAAGAATGTAATACTTAGTTAAATTGTAATTGACTATAGAGAGATCATAATAGTATATAAGAAGCAAAAATCTTTTGAGTAAAGAAGTCATCATCATCTGCCTCAGACTCACGAACCATAGATTCTGTTTGTCTGTGTGTGTGTTTTTCACCAACTCCATATCTCACTTAAAGAGCTCCCTAATAATTTGTTGAGGGTCGTCCCCGGCACAGTACCACATTGTTGTTGGTGTTAAGTGCCATTGAGTCAGTTCCAACTCAAAGCAACCCTGTATTGGGTTTCCGAGGAGTATCTGGTGAACTTGAACTACTGACTTCAAGACTTAAACCAATCTTGCAGTTCAGTTCATTAACTTACAGTGTCACACATTAACAGACAATTTTTGCCTTTAAAATGGTGAGTATCATGTTGCAAAATCTCAAAAATTTCTAGCCCAGAATCTCAGCGGTCATCTATAGCAGCATTCTCAGATTTTTGCTATAATCTAGTCTGCATAAACCCAGTTGGCAGACACTTCCAAAGTCATATTTGAACATGGATCGTAAGTGCCTAATGGCAAAGAGAGTGAGATCACCTTCTGTAACTATGGCATAGCTTGCTGTTGCTCAGAGCCCCAGTCTAATGCAGTTTTCCTCTGAATTGATTTTATGGATGGGAGCCAGAAGTCTTCTGAGGATGTAGAATATTCATGCTCCAAAATCGAAATAAATAAGCAAACTTTGGGCTTCTTATATAGTTTTGAGGGTAGGTAGCAATAGAAACTTATTCTTGACTGCCTGCAGAATATCATAGGTGGCTCTAGCCCTAACTTTTCCCTCAAATTTCACTGTTTGGGTAGGGCCCTGGATTTTTTTGTATTTATTAACCATTATCTGCTGGTCATGTGGACCACCACTATTTTGAAATCTACCTTAGACTATTATTCTGTCCTGAATATATCACTGCACTTAAGACTTACCATGTCCAATCTCTTATAACCATACTATGATAGTAAGTCAGTGAAATCTAGTAACTCTGTGGCAACTCATTGAAAGTGAATACTGATCCTTTCCACTTGAAAGCAAACTGTGGCTGACTTTTTTTCTGAGATGGAATGGAGAAAAGGGTATTTTCAGGATCAGTCACAGAATACAAGTCTCCTTTAGCCTGATGTATTCTCTGCATTGATAATACCATGTCAGGAACAACTGAAGCCTCAGATGTCATCACTGCATTTAGGCCTCAATAATGTACTCTGGTAGCATAGTGGTTACGAATCGGGCTGCGAACCTTAAGGTCAGCGGTTCGAAACTACCAGCTGCTCCGCGGGAGAAAGATGAGGCTTTCTACTCCCGTAAAGATTTACACCCTCGGAAACCCTGTACAGGGTCGCTATGGGTCGGACCCGACTCGACGGCACTTAACAACAACAACAACAATGTACTGTCACTCTCCTTGAGCCATCAATCTTTTTCATAGACCATATACAACAGTTAGAGAATTTGCTGTCACCAACATTCTGATCTTTAATATGTATTTAATCAAAGCAGTAATCTTGTCCACCAAGTATCTGAAACTGTTTTAAATTAACAATCTGACATTTTGGACAATTCTAATGATTCCATTTAGAATGTCAAATCAATAAAGACCCAAGGGTAAACTTACATGCCTTCAATTTTACAATACAAGGTAGAGGGAATCATCCAAAATTAGACATAATAGCTATAATAATATTACACTAAAGTAAGGAACCAACTGTTTCATACAAGATCTTTTTAAATTGCTCTAATCTCATCCAAGAGAGAGATAGAGAGAGATAGAGACTTAAAACATTTACTGATGAAGATCAAAGAGCACAGCTTTCAGTATGGATTATATCTCAATGTCAAGAAAACAAAATTCCTCACCACTGGACTAATTAACAACATTCTTATTAACGGAGAAAAGATTGACGTTGCCAAAGACTTCATTCTTCTTAAATCAACTATCAACACCCACAGAAGCAGCAGTCAAGAGATCAAACAATGTGTTGCATTAGGCAAATCTGCTGCACAGGAAAATATTAAAGTGTTGAAGAGCAAAGATGTCA
>NW_006408520.1:55657893-55659976 GCF_000296735.1 Chrysochloris asiatica
AGCTGGAGTGCTCCTTAGAGGCCAAGATGGCCAAACTTCGTCTCTCATACTTTGGACATATTGTCAGGAGGGAACAGTCGCTGGAGAAGGATATCATGTTTGGTAAGATGGAGGGTTAGAGAAAAAGAGGAAGACCCCCAATGAGATGGATTGACCAGGTGGCAGCATCAATGGACTTAAGTGTGGCAACAGTAGTGTGGTTGGCCCAGGATCAGACATTGTTTCATTCTGCTGTGCATGAGGTCGCTATGAGTCAGTGCCAACTCAATGGCACCTAACAACAACAACAACAACAACAACAACAACAATCTCATCCAAATGTTCACTTTAGTCCCATCAACCACTGCATACCCATTCCCCCTGTTTGCTGTTTGTTGTTAGGCACCATCAGTCATATCTGATGCACAACAAAAGCGATCCAATGCACAACAGAAAGTAAAAACTGCCTTGTCTGGCACCATCCTCACAATTGTTGTTACAGCTTAGCCCATTACTGCTACCATTATGCTGATCAACACCATAGGGACCTTCCTATTTTTTTTGCTAACATGCATGATGTCCTTATCCTAGGACTGGTCCCTCCTGGTTACATGTATGAAGTATTAGAGATGAGGTCTCACTATCCTGGCTTCTGTGGAACATTCTGGCTATACTTATTCCAACACAGATCGATTTCTTCTCTAGCAGTACATGGCATTTTCAATATTCAGTCTCCAACATTATAACTGAAATACATCAAATTTTTACGGCCTTCATTAAATCATTCACCAATTTACACATAAATATGAGGCTATTGAATACTATGACTTGAATTAAGTGCCCCTTAATCCTCAAACTTTGACTTTGAACACTTTAATGATGTCTTGTGCAGCAGATTTGCTTAATGCCATACATCTTTTCATTTGTTGGCTACTGCTTCCATGAGTGTTGGTTGTGCATCCAAGCAAAATGGAGCCTTTTACAACTTCAATAATTTCTCCATTTATCATGTTATTTGTTGGTCTAGTTTATAAGGATTTTTGTTTACTTTACATTAAGGTGCCATCGAAAGTAAACGCTGTATTCTTTTATTTTCATCAGAAAATATTTTAGATCCTCTTCACTTCCAGCAAGAAAGGTTGTTTATCTGCATATTGTACATTGCTAATGAGTCTTCCTTCAATCCTGATGCCACATTCTTCTTCATATAATCTAGCTTCTCAGATTATTTATCAGTATTACAATTGAATAAGTATGGTGAAAAAATACAAATCTTTCCTAATTTTAATGCATCCATTATCCCCTTATTCCTTTTGAATAAGGATTTCCCCACCCATACTACTGTGTAACCATTTCCTTGATACAAACTTCTCTTTATATATACATATATAAGCTCACTGGTTTTGCTTCTTTAGAGATCTCTATCTAAGACTGGATTAGTCTGTTATTTGGGGTGAAGAAAAAGAGAGAAATTTCTTTCTTTTTTTTCTAACACCACACCAGGTCAAGGGTTTTAGAGACCAGTTTCCTGCTCTCAGGTTATGGACAATTTCTGAATGATCAATGATGCTAAAGCATTCATAAGCACCACTGACTCCAGATTCATTGAAAATGACTCAAGGCACAATTAAGTGTCTCTGTTAATTGCTTTCCCAGATGTAGTTTCCAATCACCTCATCTGCTTTCCTAAGTAATGTTAACTTGGTTTCTGACTTCCTTTTACTTACTGACAATTGCGTTGATCAAACTATCTGATTTTACTCATGACTGCCTTCATTGATGTCATTGTTCATTCAGTTCTACTCTGTTGTCATGTCAAATTCCAGATTTAACTGATTCCATGATATTAAGTCACATGGTGAGAATATTAGGGAGGTAAACCAGCAGACTGCTAATGACTCTCAGTATTGGTAGACAATTCAGCAGACCATTGGCTCAAGCCCAATGACTTGATATAATGTAAGCAGGCTACACCCTTGAGGAAAGTTCCTTTCAGTTGAATGGCTGTTCATAGCAGATCTCATCATGAAATTGAATACATTACATTAGATATCACCATAGATAAATCTTAACAGCCAAACCACTGAGAATTCTGGGCCAGTCA
>NW_006408520.1:55660076-55665651 GCF_000296735.1 Chrysochloris asiatica
AATTTTAATTCTAGATATTTTAAGAATTCTACTATGAATTATGGATGTAAGAAAAAGACAATTCCCTGTACATTGACTCTTCCTATCTCTTGCATACAAAATCAAGAGTACTCACAACTTAGATTACGGGAATTAAGAAAGAAAAAAAAAAACAAAACAGTTTATACTTCTTTTCCTCATTGAGTTAAGCAAAAAATTACTGAAACTAAAGTTGAAGTCATGATTTTGCACATATCCTTCAATGGCTATGTTGTTGTTGTTGGATGCTGTCAAGTCAGTAGTGACTAATAGCGACCCTATGTATAACAGAACAAATCACTGCCTGGCCCTGAGCCAACTTCACTATTATTGTTTTGCTCAAGTTCATTGCTGCTGACACTGTGCCAATCCACCTCATTGGGGATCTTTCTCTTTTTCACTGACCCTCCACTTTACCTTGCATGATGCCTTTCTTCAGGCACTGATCCCACATGATAATATGTCAGAAGTGAGAGAGAAAAATTCCAGCCATTCCAGCCTCCAAGGGGCATTCTGGCTGTACTTCTTCCAACATAGATTTGTTTGTTCCTTAGACAGTCTGGTGTACTTTTAATACTCTCCTCCAACACCATCACTCAAATATATCAATTCTTCTATTATTTTGTATATTCATTGTTAAATTTTCACATACATATGGGATTATTGAAAATACGATGCAGGTGGACATTAGTCCTTAAACTGTCATCTTTGATCTTGAACACTTTGGAGAGGTCTTGTGCAGCAGATTTGTGTAATACAATACATCATTTGATTTCTTGACTGCTGCTTCCATAAGTGTTGATGGTTAATATGAGCAAAATGAAGTCTTCGACAACTTCAATATTCTCTGCATTTATCTTGATGTTCTTTATTGGTCCAATGGTGAGAATTTTCATTTTCTTTACCCATATGTAACCCATACAGAAGGCAGTGGTTTTTGGTCATCAGTAAATCATTTAATGCCTCTTAGTTTTCAGCAAGGTAGGGTGCATCATCTGTTAATGAGTCTTCTTCCAATCCTGATGTCATGTCTTTCTTCAGATATAATCCAGTTTCTAAAAACTTTTGCTCAACATACAGATTGAATAAGTATAGTTAAAGAATACAACCCTGGGGCACACCTTTTCTAATTTTAAACCATTCAGTGTTGCCTTGCTTGTTCTAACAACTGCCTCTTGGTATATGTACAGGTTCCTTATGAACACAATTAACTATTTCAGAATACTCATTCTTCCCAATGTTGTCCATAGTTTGTCATAATCCACATAATTAAAAGCATTTGCATATTAAATAAACATATTTGTGATATTCACACCTGTCAGCCTAGATTCATCAGACAGGCATCAGCAATTATATCCCTATTCCAAGTCCTCTTCTGAATCCTGCTTGAAAATCTGACAGCTCCGGGTAAATGTCTGCTACAGCTACATTGGAAATTTTTATTTGAAGGTGATATTAATGATATTTTCCAATTATTTCCAAGTTCCATTGGGTTACTTATCCTTGGAATGGGCACAAATATATATCTCATCCAGTTAGTTAGCCAGAGAACTGTCTTTCAAATTTCTTGGTTTTCTAACTCCAGATGTTTGAACCTTTCATTATAATATTTGACGTTGTTTTCTCAAGATGTACTTTGAAATTTTCTATTCAGATCTTTTGCATTCTTTTTTCTTATATTTCCTTTAACATTTCTAAGGTGAAGACTAAATTTCAGAGTCTTTCTTGCATCCTTTTGGTCTTTTGCTCCTTTCTTATCTTAATGAAATTTTGCTTTCTTCCTTTATGATGGTCTTACAGTCATCCCACAAATCTTCTGGGTTGTGGTTGTTAGTGTCTAATTCATCAAAACTGTTCTTAAGATGATCTCTAAATTAAGATGGGATATGTTCAAGGTCATATTTTAGCTCTGTTGGACTTGTATTAATTTTCTTTAGCTTCAGCCTGAACTTGCATATGGCCAATTGAAAGTCTGTTCCACAATCTGCCCCAGGCCTTGTTTTTGCTGGGGATATAGATGTGGTTTGACATCAAGAAAATCATACAGGATGAAAGCATAAAGTTTTTCAGAGATAAGAAAGAAGGAAAAGATCAAAATGGATGTCAGAAGAGACTCTGAAATTTGCTTCCTAGCGTAGAGATGCTAAAGCAAATGGAAGAAATGAGGAGGTGTAAGAGCTGAAAAGAAAATGTCAAAGGTCAGCTTGAAAAAACAAAGTCAAATATTATAACAAAATATGCAAAGATCTGGAATTAGAAAACCAAAAAGGAACAGTATGGTCTGCATTTTTCAAGCTGAGGGAACTAAAGAAAAAATTCAAACCTTGGCTTTTGTTATTGAAGGATTCTCTGGGAAAATTATTGAACGATACAGAAAGCATCAAAAGAAGAAGGAAGAAATGCACAGAGTCTCTGTACCAAAAGTAAATGGTTGATGTTCAACCATTTTAAGAAGTATCATAGGATAAAGAGCCAATGATACAGAAGGAAGAAGTCCAAGGTGCACTGAAGGAATTGACAAAGAATGAGGCACCAGGAATTGATGGAATAAAAATTGAAATCACTCAACAAAGTAATGTGGCACTGTTGGTACTCACTCATCTCTGCCAAGAAACTTGGAAGATAACTAACTGGCCAACTAATTGGAAGATATACATATTTGTGCCCATTCCAAAGAAAGGAGACCCAGTAGAATGAGGAAATCATCAGACATATCTTTGATATCCCATATGAGTAGTTTTATTCCAGGTAATACACAAACAGCTGCAAGTATGCATTGACAGAGACCTTCCAGAGGTTCAAGCCAGATAGAGTAGAGGATATGGAATGAGGTATATCATTGCTGATGTCCAATGGATCTTGGATGAAAGCAGAGAATATCAGAAAGATGTTTACCTGTGCTTTATTGACTATGCAAAGGCTTTGGCTTGTGTGGGTCATGACAAGCTATGGACAACATTGTGAAGTATGAATATTCCAGAACACTTAATTGTACTCATGGGGAACCTGCACACAGACCAAGAGGCAGTAGTTTCAGCAGAACATGGGAACACTGAATGGTTTCAAATTAAGAAAGTTGTGCGATAAGGTTGTATTATTTCACCATATTTATTAAACCTGTATGCTGAGCAAATTATCTGAGAAGCTGGGTTAAATGAAGAAAAAAATGGCATCAGGATTGAAGAAAGACTCATTAACAATCTGTGATATGCAGATGATGCAACCTTTGCTGAAAGCAAAGAGGACTTAAATACTTACTGATGAAGATCAAAAATCACAACCTTTGGTATCGATTGCACCTCAATGTAAAGAAAACAGAAATCTCACCACTGGACCAATAAACAACATTCTTATCAATGGAGAAAATATTGAAATTGTCAAGGACTGCATTCTTCTTGGATCAACCATCAACCCTCATGGAGGAAGCAGCAGTCAAGAAATCAAACAATGTATTGCATTAGGCAAATCTGCTGCACAAGACTTTTTAAAGTATTGAAGAGCAAAGATGTCAGCTCAAAGATTAATGTGCACCTTACACAAGCCATGGTATTTTCAATAACCTCATATGTGTGCTAAAGTTGGACAATGAATAAGGAAGATCATAGAAGAATTGATGCATTTGAGTTATGGCATTGGAGGACAATATTGAAAGTACCAAAAGAGCAAACAGATTTGTTTGAAAGAAGTGCAGCCAGAGTGATCCTTGGAGGCCAGGATGGTCAAACTTCATCTCTCATACTTCGGACATATTGTCAGGAGGGACCATTCACTGGAGAAGGATATCATGTTTGGTAAAGTGAAGGGTCAGAGGAAAAGAGGAAGATCTCCAGTGAGATGGATTAGCAAAGTGGTAGCATCAATGGGCTCAAGCGTGGCAACAATTGTGATGTTGGCCCAGGATCGAACGGTGTTTTGTTCTGTTGCACATAGCATTGCTAAGAGTTGGTACTGACTCAATGGAACCTATCAACAGCAACATAAAGCTTTTTCACTATCTCTTTTCACAGATGGACCGAATTGATTTCTGTGTATTCCTGCTGGTGAGATCCATGTGTATAGTTGTCTTTTATGTTGTTTAAAAAAGATATTTGAAAGGTGAAAGACACTGTTGAGGTTGTTGGTTGCCTTTGAGTCAGTACAGACTCATAACACACTTATTTATGTTCAACAAAGCAAAACACTCCCTGGATCTGACATAGTCTCACAATCATTGCTGCATTTGAACCCATTTCTGCAGGCAATGTGCCAGTCCATCTTGTTGGAGTTCTTCTTCTTCTCCAACTATCCAATTTAGCAAACCTTATATCCTGGTCCCTCATAACAATTTGTCTAAAGAACAAGAGAAGAACTCTAGCCATCCTAGCTTCCACTGAGCATTCTGGCTCTACTTCTTCCAACACATGTTTTTTGTCCTTTAGGTATTCAATAGTACTTTTAATATTCTCCCACAACACCGTAACTCAAATGCACCAATTATTCTATGGTCTTCTTAATTCATGTCCAATTTTCACATTGCAGTTATTGAAAATATCATGGCGTGGGTAAGGCAAACTTTAGTTCTCAAAATGACATCTTTGTTCTTCAATGCTTTACAGAGGTCTTGCACAGCAGATTTGTCTAATGCAATACATCATTTAATTTTTTCACTGCTGCTTCCATGAGTGTTGATAGTTGATCCAAGAAGAATGAAGTCTTTGACAACTTCAATTTTTTTTTTCTGCATTTATATGGATGTTGTTTATTGGTCAAGTGTGAGGATTTTTGTCTTCTTTACGTTGAGGTGTAACCCATATCTAAGACTGTGGTCTTTGATCTTCATCAGTAAGTATTTTAAGTCTTGTTTGCTTTCAGCAAGCAAGGTTGTGTCATCTGCATATCACAGGTTGCTAATGAGTCTTCCTCCAATCCTGATGCCATGTTTTCCTTCATATAATTCAGTTTCTCAGATGATGTACTCAGTATATAGATTGAATGTGTTTGGAGAAAGAATACAACCCTGTCACACAGCTCTGATAATTTTAAACCATTCAGTGTTCCCTTTTCTGTCAGAACAATTGTCTCTTGGTCTATGTATACATTCCTCATGAGCATAATTGTAACAGAATACTAATTCTCTGCAGTGTTGTCCATACCTTGTTATGATCCACACAATTGAAAGTCTTTTCATACTCAAGAAAGCACAGGTAAGCATCTTTCTGATAGTCTCTACTTTCAGCCTTGATCCATCTGACATCAGTAATTGTATCCCTTTGTTCCATGTCCTCATCAGAATGTGGTGAATCTCTGGCAGTTCTCAGTCAAAAGTTTGTTTGCATCCATTTTTGTATTATCTTTAGCAAAATTTTACTTGTATAAGATATTAATGATATTTTCCTGTGACTTCTGCATTATATTAGGTCACTTCTCTTTGCAATGGGCACAAATATGGAACTTTTCTTGTTAGTTGGCCAGGTAGCTGTCTTCCGTATTTCTTGGCATAGATGAGTGAGTGCCTTCAGTGCTTCATCAGTTTGTTGAAAGACTTCAATTTGCATTCCATCAATTCCTGGAGCCTTGT
>NW_006408520.1:55666232-55667781 GCF_000296735.1 Chrysochloris asiatica
TCTAGGTTCCCTCTTGAAAGCTTGTAAGCCAGTCACTTCTTGCCTTTGTAGCCCCCTGCTCCCCATTTTGGGTAGCCAATGTCCAAGTTGCCCATCCCTGTCTACTCTGTGTGTGGAGGGGGTAGGAATGACTCTAGCTGTAAGGACTTGTTCCCTCTTTTGAGCTACTGCTTCCATAGGTGTAGGTCAAGTTCATCAAATTGTATGAGAATACTTTTTTCCCCCCTTCTTCTTTTTAATTCTGGTTGAGCTCTGATCATCCAGTCACTGTAGCCAGGATAAGTGGGTATTATCTGCAAGTGTGAGTGTTCTTATGCATATGCCCTCTCTTCTTATCAGCTGGACACTTTACTCTCCACTCTAATCCTCTGTGGCTATGTCACTGACTCTGGGCCCAAAAGTCCCCAGGTCTTGCCACACTGCTGGCCAAGCAGGTCTTCACCAGGGTTCACAGAAGTCTACTGAACGTTGTAGGGCTTAGCTCACTGCTTCATTGCTGTTTTTCCCTCACTTCCCCTTATCAGTGTTGAGCGTTGACCATTTCTTTTTGTTCTTGCGAATTTCTATCATGCACTCTCCCAGCATTGTTTATATCACCAAGACCATATTTTCCAACCACTGATCCTTCTGCTTTTTTCCAACCTTACATTCCAATTACTAGTAATTATGAGTACATGTTGATTGCAGTTTGATCTTGCTTGATCAATTTCAGACTGAATAAATTGATAGAACTCTTCAATTTCATCATCACTGGCTTTAGTAGTTGGTACATAAATTGGAAAAATAGTTGTTTCAACTGGTTTTCCTTGTAGACATATGGTTTTCCTTCAGATAACATTGTACCTCAGTATAGATCTTGAAATGTTCTTTTTGATGACAAATGTGATTCCATTCTTCTTCATTATTCCCAGTATAGTAAATTATGTGGTTGACAGGCTCAAGATGTCCAATTCACATCCATTTCAGCTCGCTAATGCCTAGAATATGGATATTTACATTTTATTGCTTTTTGGTTACATTTTTTTGCAATAATACTAAATCTTAATTAACTCAGAGAAGATTAACTGTTCCATTGCTTTCAATTTTAGAATGATGACACACAGCCATTTGTTTTCTTTTAAAATATTGAATATGTGAGTAGAGGAGTGTGTGTGAGTGTATATATATATGTAGCAGTAGTATAGCTAGTCAGAAATGTCAGAGAGAATCATTCTGAAGAGTAATCAGGAGCAAAATCTAAGTCAAAAAGCTGATGTGGTAGAGAGAGGACTTCCGGTGCTTCCCTGACCAGGCAGCTCAGGAAGGGCAGTTTCAGGGAAAAGGGGTGGAATCGCACATAGGAAACCTCTGTCTAGCAGACAGACAGCCTTTGAACAAACATAAGATCTTATAGTTCAAAATTCTGAACTAGTTTTTTTAAAAGATCAAATTGCTGAGGAATTACAGGCATTTTGAGCTTTTGCCTGCCTGCATGCAGCTCCTGCCTCTGAGCCCACACCAGCGAGTGCCTCTGCCCCCTGCAGACCTTGGAATGCAGGGCTAGAAGGCT
>NW_006408520.1:55668741-55673069 GCF_000296735.1 Chrysochloris asiatica
AAATATCTGAGACAAATGAACCAGAAGTAGACCTTCTCTCCATGCTGGAAGGAGGGCAGGCCTTGGAGATACCTGAGAAAGAATTCAGAAAAATGATTATAAAATGTCTCAAAACACTTTACTCTTTATTTACCCACAAGAAAAATGAGCCAAAACACGAGAAGACATATGCACACCAATGTTTATAGCAGCAGAAGATATATGCACACCAATGTTTATAGCAGCAGAAGATATATGCACACCAATGTTTATAGCAGCACTATTTACAATAGCAAAAAGATGGAGACAGCCAAAGTGCCCATCAACTGAACAATTGGGCATGTTTGAAAGGGCTAAAGGGGACAGAGATAAAGGACGATATATACACAGCCTTGGAACGGCAAGGCTCTGAGATACAGGGATTGAGTCATGGTTGAAATGGGGGGGTGGGGATCATGATAAGATGCTTCCCAAAGTCAAGTAGATTTCAAGATAAAACAGATGTTTTAAATAGGGGGAAATGTTAATAAGTTCAAAGAGAATGAATGCACCAGCCATGAAAACTATAAAGAAGAAAATCAGAAAGAGTTCATAAACATTAATAGAATAGAATTGAAAAATGCAAAGAAAACACTCAAACTAAATGAACTCAGTACAGGAAATTATGTGGTAAAATGAAACCAGCAGCACCATAGAAACAAACACAAAACACAACAAAACGATAGCACTCAATTCATACTTACTGACAATTATACTGACTATAAATGGATTAAATGCAAAAGTTAAGAGACAAAGAGGGCAGAATGGATAAGAAAACGGGATCCTTCTATATACTGTCTACGAGTGAGACATCAAAAAATGGAGACAGCTTAAATGTCCATGAACAAAAGAATAGTTAAACAGTTAAACAAACTTTGGTACATACACACAGTGGAATGCTATGCAATGTTGAATAACAATGAATCTACAAAACACCTTACAACATTGATGAGCCTGGCTGACATTATGTTGATTGAAACTAGTGAATCAAAAAGGAACAAATATTGTATGAGGCTAATGCTGCATAAATTTTTTTTAAAAAAAGGTTTTCTACATAAAAGAGTGTATGGTGGCTATGTCGGTTGAGACGGTAGGGAAAACTAGAGGGTAGACACATGTTAGCATGGGTGACAGAGTAGGCAATATATGAAAAAGAGAAGTTAGCAGAGGAAATATGAAAATATTAGAAGACACAAGGAAGAATGCAATGTTATAACGAGTAGAGGTAAATACTGTTAACTGATGGCACATGGAAAGGATTGCAATCATTGTAATGAAGCAAAGTATATGATTTGTTGAATCTAAAACTGATAGTCTGCTCTGTAAACCTTCACTCAATTCACAATAAAAAAATATTTTTAAACATCAAGGGTAAATTGTAACCATGGCAATGAGAGACAATATACGATAGAATGAATGTAAAACTAATGTTTTCCCATGTAAACTATCACATAATTCACAATAAAACATTTAAAAAAAAAATCTTTACGGGGGAAAAAAAAAATCAAGGGAAATTGCAATGCATTCTCTGGATTCTTATACATGTTAGAAGCATTCATGAATTCATAATCACACCTGCAAATGAGAAAAATCTATAGAAAAAGGAAGCATTTACCAAAGACATGAATATGTATATATGCAGTATGTATTACCAGAAATAGAATAAAAATAGGTTGGAAGTATGCAAGATCAAGTAATACTGTTTTGTTTTGTTTTGTTAATTTTACATATGTCAGAATTTAGCTATTTAACTAAACAGACAATGCACTTAAGGCTCAATCCTTAAAAGTCATAGTTTCTGTTGATTATTTCAAAGAAGCTATTTTTTAACGTGGTAGCTTTAGGATTTGGGCTGGTAACCACAAGACTGGATTTTCAAACTCACCAGCCACTATGCAGATGAAGCGGCTTACTCCTGTAAAGGTTTACAGTCTTCTAAACATAAAATAGAGTTGTTATGACTCAGCATCTATTAGATGATAATGGGTTTGGTTTTGTGTTTGGTTTGTTGGAGAAACAAAATCTAACTCTGTGAAATGGTTTCAGGGTGCCAAGAAACCCTGTTGTTGTGAGGTGCCACTGAGTCATTTCAGACTTATAACAACTCTATGCACAACAGAACAAAACACTGTCAGGTATTGTGCCAACTTCACAATCATCATTACATTTGAGCCCATTACTATGGTCACTGTGCCAATCTATCTTGTTGAAGGTCTCCATCTTTTTTGTTGACCCTCATCCTATCAAGCATAACGTCCTTCTACAGGGACTGGTCCCTCCTGATAATATGTCCGAAGTCTTGTCATCTTAACTTCTGGGGAACATTTTGGTTGTACTTCTTCCAACACAGATTTGTTTGTTCTTGGGACAGTCCATGGTACTTTTAATGTTCTTCAACACCATAACTCAAATGCATCAATCCTTCTACAGCTTTCTTTATTCATTGTCCAACTTTCACATGTCTATGAAGCTACTGAAAATATCACGGCTTGGGTCAGGTGTACGTTAGTCCTCAAACTGACATCTTTGTTCTTGAACACTTTCAAGAGTTCCAAAAACATATATGTATATTTATTGGCTCTATTTTAATTTGAAAATTCTGTTTTTCATAAATATTGAAAAAACAATACTTTAAGAAACATACCTTGTAAAACAAACAAATTTGATTTAAGACATGAGAACTGGCTTAAGAATCTGGCAGATAAGATTTTGGCTTTTAATAGATTTTTAGCCTTAAAAAGGAAATGAATCCCAGATTGTCTCATTTTAAACAAATGGACATTTTAAATAAATATATTAAAGAAAAGATGAGGTTTTCATGATATAGTGAACTTGAGTTAAACATTTATTTATAATACTGAAGTTCAGGACACTTAAATGTATTATAGACATCTGAAGACTCATAGCATTTTCTGGTTTTCTAACTCTCCATTAATTAGATTTCCATTGTATCTTCATTACTTCAAGGATAACAATAATTGAGAATTATAGGTGTGTGAACATGAGACATTCAAAATCAGGCAGAAACACATTTAAGACTTCAGAAACATTGGGAAGTTAATTTTCTTTCTTTCTACTGCCACTGTTTTCTTCTTTCTAGATTTACAGCTTAAATTACCAGCTTCTTTGAGAATCATACATCGATGTCATCAATACTCATTAGTGTTATAAACCTGTGGAATAAGCAGTTGCACAGCATTAGATATACACAGTTCTGTGGAACACTGATTAACAAAATAAATATGTGTCAAAGGGGAGGATCTACTGGAAGTGACTATTTCATTATTCTAATAGATCATTCTGCTGTCTAGAGAGAACCTACTAATTAAAGTAACAAGAACGATTTCTTTATTTCAACAAGTTAGATGTCTTTTCATAAAAAATAGATTTTCTGCAGGAAAACCTTTACTTTATTTTACCTAATTTAATTAGCGAACTAGTGGAGGGATGATACAATAACAATAGAACACAGCAATGTGACTATTGAAATATTATTTAGGCTTAGAATCATCAAGTCATAGAAGATGAGAATGAAAAGCAATTTTAATTAAAGAAATACTTTTAAAACTTGCTTTGGAGTGGACTCTGTTGTTAGGTGCTAACTATTCAATAATAGAGAAGATGGGCAAATCACCCTTTTTGACTACAGAATCTATAAGAGAAGTCAATAAATAATCAGACAGCATACCATACACTATGATGCCTAATAATACCTAGCAACAACAAGAATCTTATAAAAGCTTTTCACCAGGACTTTCTTCAGCAGTGACCTTGGTGGATTTGAACTGCCTACACTATGTTTAGCAAAGAGCAAATCCCTGTACTGCAGTTGTTGTTAAGTGCCATTGAACTGATTCCAACTCATAGTGACCCACCAGTTGCTCCTCATAAACCCTATACAAGGTGACTATGAATCAGAACCAGCTCGATGACACTTAACAACAATAACAATATTGTAATATTATATAATGTTTTTATAGCTCTTTGCTATTAAACAAAGTATCGGCAATTCCAATCCACTAACAATATGAGGTTGTCAAGGACTTCATTCTTCTTAGATCAACTATCAACACTCATGGAAGCAGCTGTCAATAAATCAAATGACATATTGCATTTGGTAAATCCCCTGCCAAGACCTTTTTAAAGTGTTGAAGAGCAAAGATGTCAGCTTGAGGACTAAGGTGCGCCTGACCCAAACCATGGTATTTTCTATAACCTCATATGCAGGTGGAAACTGCACAGTAAATAAGGAAGACCATAGACGAATTGATGCTTTTGAGTTATGGTGTTGGAGGAGAATATTGAAAGTG
>NW_006408520.1:55674170-55676583 GCF_000296735.1 Chrysochloris asiatica
TACTCACTGGTGATTCTGCCTTCCTCCATGCCCCCTAGCTCTATTGATCTACTTTTTATAAGATTATTGCTGCTAACAATGGTACAGTTGGTTCTGACTCACATCCACCATGTGTAGATTTTCTGGGGAACAGTTGGTGGATGTGAACAGAGGACCTTGTAGTTAGTAATCTAGTACTCTATCCTATAGCACCACACCAGGATAGCAACTGAAAACTCTATACAGTTCAATTCTACTCTGAAACGTTTGGGGTTACCGGGAGTTAGAATTTACTCTATAGCAGTGGGTTTAATATTATAATAAAACCATCAAAGCACTGTGGTGTCATATAATGGGACCTTTAAATCAGTCTTGTGAATTGAATAGTAAGAGATTGTTTCCCAGAGGAAATAACTGAGATGACTGTAATAAATAGGAACTAACAACCAAGAGATAGATGAGATAGAAAGTTTGAAGTAAAGAAATATCTTTGGAAAGGTCTGGATATGATCATATTTCACTAGAGAAAACAAAATGAATTCTTTAATGAAAAGGAGAAAAAAGAACAGAGTCAAAGGGAAAAAGAATGGATGACATAGTACAAATATTTTCAGTCATATGAAAGGTTTGGTTCTCATCTTTAGATCAATGGGGGAACTGTAGGATTTTTTCATTCAAAGCTAGATGTGTGACACTTTCCTACCATTTTGAACTTGGCACTCAGTATTCAGAATTAGATTCTTTCTCTATCCCTTCTTTTACATATGCCTCTCTTCTATTCTGTCTCTTTATTTTATGTTGTTGTTGTTAGGTGCCATCGCGCAGGTACCGACTCATAGCAACCCTATGCCCAGCAGAATGAAACACGGCCCGATCCTGGGCCAATCTCACTATTGTTGCCATGCTTGAGACCATCGATGCTGCCACCTGGCCAGTCCATCTAATCTCATTGGGGGTCTTCCTTTTTTTCTCTGACCCTCCACCCTACCAAACATGATATCCTTCTCCAACAACTGGTCCCTCTTGACAAAATGTCTGAAGTATGAGAGATGAAGTTTCGCCATTCTGGCCTCCAATGAGCACTCTGGTTGCAAGTCTTCCAACTCGGATCTGTTTGTTCTTTTGGCAGCCCATGGCACTTTCAATATTCTCCTCCTTTATTTTATAAGAAAAAAAAATCATATAAAAATTAAAATCCATTAAAACAAACGGTAGTGTCATAAGTTGAATTGTACCCCTCCCACCCTCCAAACTAGGTGTCAACTTGGCAAAGTCATGGTTCTTAGCGGTTTGGCAGTAATGTAATGATGTAATGTGGCAGCTATGTTATGATTACCTATGATGTGATCTGATGTGATAAATTAGGAGAGAGGACTGCATTAGCCTTAATCCCAACACAACCTTGATCAACTATAAAGGAGTTTCCCTGGAGTGTGGCCTGCAGCATTTTTTATTTTACAATGATAAAAGGAGAGAGAAGTGAACAGAGAAGGAGAAACCTATTACCACCAAGAAGGAAGAGTTCAGAAAGGAGTGCATACTTTAGACCTCATGTTCCTGAACTGCAGAATTTATAGAGCCAGGGAAAGACTGGTGCCAAGACACGTGCGATCTTCAAGAAACATTGGGCCTATTGATGCTGAAAGGATACAAGAACTTTTCACCATAACCAGTACTCTAGATACTACCTTCTAGCCTAAATGGTGAGAGAATAAATTTATATTTATTAAAGTCATATACTTGTGGTATTTCTGTTGCAGCAGCACTATATGACTAAGGCAACTAGTTGGTTAAAAAGAATAATAAAATTTATAAACCTCTAGCTATATTGACCAGGAAGAACAGCTAGAAGATACAAATTATAAATATCAAAATTGAGAGGATCTTGGCTAAGATAGTGAATCAGCTAGACACTTCATCCCTTCTCGCAGTATCTAGAGACACAGATACAGATGATAATCCTGGAATCCAGGGATTCAAGCAAAAAGATAAAATAAAAGATCAGACACTGGAAGTAGAAATTGAACAGAAGCAGTAAATGAGGAGATATACTGAGCAAAAATACTTTCTGAGCCAACCAGGCACAGCATGTCCATTTTGAGTCAGAGGAAGGCAGTTTCACAAAATCCCTAATCAAACAGAGACACAGTATAAATTAATCCAGATTGGATCAAAACAAGCAGATACACATTAGATAAAAGGAAGGGAAATTCAGGAAAGTGGGCTATAATTCCAGAGACTCACATAACCATGGAGCAAGGAGGGAGTCCGTAATCAGAAACAAAACCACTCACCAGCAATGGTCCCTGTCAGGAGGGACAAGTCACTGGAGAAGGATATCATGTTTGGAAACTTTGAGGAGAAAAAGAGGAAGACCCACAGCAAGATGGTTAGCACAGTGTCAGCATCAGTGGGTTTACATGTGGCAACAATT
>NW_006408520.1:55677148-55680412 GCF_000296735.1 Chrysochloris asiatica
TCCAGTACTTATTTAAACTAAGAATAAATATTTTAATATTCCAGTCAAGAGATGGAGAGTAGCAGGATAGTTAAGAATGTAAGACCTATCAATGTTGCTGTTGCCATTTAGGTGTCATTGAGTGGGTACCGACTCATGGTGCCCTTATGCACAACAGAATGAAACATTGCATAGTCCTGCACTAACATCACAACCATTGCTACCCTTGAGACCATTGCTGCTGACACCATGTTTTGATTACTCCACAGATATGATGCCACTGTTTCACAATTACGTAACAGTAGTTACAGATACACTTCTATTGGATAAAGAATCTTGAAATGATACACAGTATATGCAAAAAGTTTCTTACAGGAGTTGCATGTGAAGATGCAGAGTGTCATGCAACAAAATTATTAGAGGCCACCATTCTACATTGCAAAGGGCGTGGTATTGATCAGTGCATTCCCTTATTTGTGGAAGCTGCTTTAAAACAATTGACCAGGGAGGTTAAGACAAGTGAACTTTGAACCATGTGGCTGCAAGTTTCTATTGCAACTCTGTATTATAATCCTCAGCTGCTGTTCAATACTTTAGAAAATCTTCGCTTTCCTAATAATATTAAACCAATTACAAATCTTTTTATTACACAGTGACTTAATGATGTTGACTGTTCTTGAGACTTCATGACAGAAAGAAGTGTGTCCTGGACCTGTGTGGTCTTTTAAAATGGAGGAAATATAACAAGTTTTAAATAAGGTTTTTGGGTAGATTTTCCAGCTTTTATCCTTTTATTTAATGGATTAAAAGAGCATATGCTTATCATGCAGAACACAAGAATGACAGTGATGATGATGATGAAGCAAAATGTGTGCTGTTTATAAAAAGAAGGGATATAATGAGCTGGTTGTTGTTGTTAAGTACAGTGGAGTCTGTTCTGACTCATAGTGACCCTGCACAGGGTTTCCGAGGCTGTAAATCTTTATGGGAGCAGAATGCCTCCTCTTTCTCCCACAGAACAGCTGGTAGTTTCAAACTGCTGACCTTGAGATTGGCAACCTGACCCATAAGAGCTCCTGGTACCCTGGGACCAGGAGTAATTTCAAGTTATTAATTAAAAATGAACTAGCAATTTTGTACCTGGTGACTTTATGGTACACTCACCTGTGATAGTGTCTTGAATTCGGTATGTACGAAGTGGTTAGTGATACGTCATTGTTGCTAAAATAATGATAACTCCTTTCATAACCTATGTTTGTTTGTTTGTTTTTCATAAAGCTGTCAGTGTACAAGTGGAAATTTGGATACATGACGTACTGTAACAAATAAAAAAGCTTATCTTATTTGAAGCATGTAAATTGGACATAAAGTTCTACTCTTAAAGAGTTGATCAAAGACTGTGGCTAAACATCTATAAATGTAATGTATTAAATGAAGTTAATTCAGCTAAAAAACAAAGAAATCAACCATTAGATGGAAAATTGAAGCTGGCAGTTTTCTGACATTCTCAACAGCCAATATTGGAACACTATCAGGAAAAAGGTTCAACAATCAACAGTGCTTCTTATAGTGAGATGTTCATTAAAGAGCTGAAGTCTAATCTTCAATTTAAATGCAGAGGACTGCTAACCAAGGGTGTTATGATCTTGCATGACAATGTATATCCATACACCTCTGCCCAAAATATTGACACTTTACAAAAACTGCATTTTGAGGTGTTAAAGCATCCTCCCTCTAGTCTTGATCTTGTTTCATCAGACTTTCACTGGTTAGGTCCCCTGAAAATAGCCCTTTAAGGATAAAAATTCATATCTGAGAAAGAAGTCAAGACAGGGGTGCATTCGTGGCTCACAACTCAGTCTAAATTAAAACATTTGTTAATAAGGAATACAAACGCTTATTGACAAATGTGTTGACAAACTGAAACTAGGATTGCTGATTGTCACTGTAGTCAGTCACAGAGATGGGAAGAGATCCAATTCAAGCTTAATTAGTAGAAAGCCAGCAGTCTGGATGACAGAGTGAATGATTTCTCAAGGCCATCCTGTCTTTCACAAAGATTTGGCACATTATATAGGGTAAAGTACATTTTGATGGACACCTCATCTATTTTAGCATCAAGATAGTATTCTTTGGTGAAAGGAACAATAAGCCAATAAACATCCTCAAACATTCTACCTTTAGGGGAAAAGAAATAATAAATCAACAAACTTCCTCAACTTTAGGTCACGGCTGCTTAGTTACTAAGATAACTGCTGGGTGGGTTTAAGCACATCCTATTCTCCTTGTCTTCTCATCCTTCTAGTACTAAAATGTCATCCCAACCAATGTATAAACTTCCTCATTTGCAGGGTTCTTACTTGAGACTCCCACCACTCATCTGTTAGTTTGTGATACTGTGGTGGTTTGTGAGTTGCTGTGATTCCGGAAGCTATGCCACAGATATTTTAAATACCAGCAGGGTTACCCATGGTGGACAGGTTTCAGATGAGCTTCCAGATGAAGACAGACTAGGAAGAAGGACTAATGAACTACTTTTGAATATTTAGTCACTGAAAACCTTATGAATAACAGAGAAACACTGTAAGATATAGTACCACAAATGAGCCCCGCAGGTTGGAAGACACTCAAAATGTGACTGGGGAAGAGCTGCCTCCTCAAAGTTGAGTTGACCATGATGATGCGAATGGAAAAAGCCCATGGAAGTAAAGCCTGTGGGACCTTCATTTGCTGATGGAGCACAACACAAAATGAAGAAAAACTGTTGTCAATATCCATTAATAATAAGAACATGGAATGTATGAAGTATGAATCTGGGAAAATAGGAAAATTTCAAAAGTGAAATGGAATGCATAAACATCGATATCTTAGGCATTAGTGAGCTGAAACAGATGGGTATTGACCGTTTTGAATCTGACAACCACATGGTTTACTATGCAGAGAATGATAAATTGAAAATGAATGGTGTTGCATTCACTGTCAAAAAGAACATATCCAGATCAGTCTTGAGGTACAGCACTGTCTGTGATAGGATAATATCCATGTGCCTACAGGGAAGACTAGTTAATATTACTATTATTAAAAACTATGCAGCAACCACTAAAGCCAGTGAGGAAGAAATGGAAGAATTCTACCAACTTCATCAATCTGAAATTGATCAAACATGCAATCAAGATGTAATGATCATTACTGGTGATTGGAATGCAAAGGTTGGGAACAAAGAGGAAGAATCAGTAGTTGGAAAATATGGCCTTGGTGATAAAAATGATGCTGGAGATCTCATGA
>NW_006408520.1:55682582-55692265 GCF_000296735.1 Chrysochloris asiatica
ATGGACTCAAGAGTGGCAGCAGTAGTAAGGTTGGCCCAGGATCAGGCAGTGTTTCATTCTGCTGTTCATACATTCACTATGAGTTGGTGCTGACTTAATGTCCACACCTTCATCTCTATGGTTGTGTCAGGCATCCATGACTGCTCTGATCTTTCCCCTGGTCAGTATCGCCCAAGATGGCCGCTCATGGAGCATCTGAGTGCCTTGGATTAGAAAGCACTGGATTTCTTGCTTCTACTACAAATTCAGCTGAATGTAAACCTTCCAACTTTCTAAATATTCCTTTATATGTGGTTCAGAGTTCTGGGACCACCTCCTGAGCTTACTTGGTCCATTATTCTGTGTTGTTGCTGGTGGAGCTCCTTTACTGCACTTCTACACTATCCCTCATCTTGTTTGTTCTCCCCTCAACCGATTTAACTATTAAGATGACTATCTAAACACAATGAAGTTGTCAAGATAATCTGATGAATTTATGTATGTAGAAATAATTGGGTGATAGACAAGGTTTGTTATAATTTACTTATCTCTTGTGTTTGAGAATTACATTTCTAAAGTTATTGTAAGGAATAAGATGTGTACTTTTTGCATTCCTGATGTTAAGATAGCAAAGATATAGAATGGCCTGTACTTACTATTTGAAAAAGTATTCTTAATATGTTTCATATCTCTCAGTTAATCTTTAATTTAAACTATTTTCATATTCTCTTGGTAAATGTGACAGTGGAAACTTCCCTTGGAAAGGACAATATGAAATATGATACAAAAAATCTTGTAAACATTTGATGTTGATGTATACAATCTTAATTTATTGAGGGTCTACAATATATCTAAATGTCTTCTGAGTGTTAAGAGAACAAAAGGGAATAAAATAAATAAAATATGTCCCTTTCTATTAAATAGCCTAATAAAAACCTAGGGAAAGCAAATAATGCTATAATCATTATTACAACAAGAAATTATTGTAATTGTCTATAAACTTATCTTATTAAAATTTACAATAAAGAGAAGTAATTTACTTATTAAATAAGTATATTTAAGGAGTTGTGATTACATCATTGTTATTAGCTACTGTCAAGTCAGCCTTCAACTCATGGCAACCTGAATGTTACAGAATAGAACTAGTCCAGGGGATTTTCTTGGCTGTAATCTTTATGAGAGCAGATAAACAGGCCTTTCCTCTGCAGAACTGCTGGATGCCAACCTTAAGGTTAACAGCAGATCACAAACTTCTCAGACTTCCTTTAGTATGACCTATGTGCTGGAATATTACTATATCTGGCAACAAAAGAAAACCAATTGGCTCAGCAAAGAGTGTGGCCTCAGAATCAATAATCTGTTTATATCAGCTACAATATCCTATTGTTTCTAGTGGTAAATTACAAGTGGTAATTTAGGAGTCCAAGTGTGGTATTACAGGGTCAACACTGGACTGAAAAGTTTGCTTTGAACTACATTGGTGGCTGAAACTTACCAGCCACTCCCTTAGAAACCCTATACAGGGTCACTATGGGTTGAAACAGACTCTATGAGAATTAATAACATCACCTAGGCACATGCTACATGATATCTTGAAAATAATTTATTTTATATTATAAATAAAGAAAACAGTATCTGTTTTTATATATTTTGAATAATTTGTTATTATAATTTAATACAAATAATAAAGGAGCATCTTCTTGTATTTACAAAATGTTTTCTTTAAACCCCATGTCACTTTAATTGAGAAAAGGGTTTCCTATGAAGAATTGTAAAAAAAATATAACATCAACCATTCTGGTGTGGTGCTGTAGGATAAGCACTCGACCTCAAGATTGCTTTGAACCACAAGGTCAGCAATTCAAACTCACCAGCTACTCCATAGAAACCCCATACAGGGTCCCTCTGAATTGGGACCAACTTGACAACACTTAATAACAGCATTCTTCTCAGGGCACTCTTTACTCAGCCGGGTTCAATAATTCATTGCAATGGCCACAGACTCAGACAACATACTTCAGTTATGCAGTTTATTAGGGAACTTAACAGGTTGCAATTCAGGATCAGAATTGCTCAGGTCACAGTTGTGCCAGTGAGAAGATCCTCTATCATCAGCCATGACCAATGTTACAAAGCTCTTTTAGGGCTGCTGATAATGCCTACAGTACATACCACTCTACCATAAGCCATGTCCTTAAGGTACTTAGCTCTACCTCTGCAACTCAGCAAAATTAGTACCTGACCCAATTGCATTCCTGAAGGTACCCCACTCTGCAAGCAAGTCTCCTGCCCAAAGTCATTCAACCTTTACTTGTTCTGTGGGCTGGGACCAGCATGCTCTGTTTCATGTTCTGGCTGTAGCTCTGATTCTGAGTTCTGCTCTTGCTATTTTCTGCCACTTCTCCAGTATCATAGCTTTTTGTTGCTGGATCCAGGAATTTCAATGTGCAGGGATCTCTGGTGTTCTGCTCCTGGTTCTTCTTCCTTGATAGTAGTGAGATCCCCCACCTCCTTTTTTAGAGATGGCTCATATTATACCCATGTTAGAATTCCAAGTTTTACAATCCTAATTAACTCTGTTAACAATCATTCACAATTGAATCAAACAATACTACCATACTATCCGTAACTTTTGCTACCTTCTCAGAGTCATCAGGAAAAGAGTTATTTTGTGGGTTTTACATACATTGGCTCTTATCGACTCGATTCTGACTTTTAGCAATCCTGTGTAGGGTTTCAAAGGAGTGACTGGTGGGTTTGAACCTCCAAACACATGGTTAGCAGTCAGTGCTTATCTTACAGCACCACACCAGGACTCCATACAATGGCTGGAAGAGACATTTGAATAAAGATAGTATAATGTTCGTAATGGTAGGTAGAAAGACCCCCAAAAGTTCTATTAGTGTTAAGTACCATCAAGTTGATTCTGACTCATAACTACCTTTATGAGAAGTGGCTGGTGGATTTCAATATACAACTCTGCATTTAGTAACCCAGGGCCTATTTTACAGTGCCAATATGTCCATAACCTGTGAATATACTAGGTTATAGAGCAAAGGGCAATAAAGCCAAATGTAAATACAGAAAATTCCTGGATTATCTGGGTAAACCAATGTTATCAGAACAAGGGAATCTTAAAAGTAAAAGCAATGGCTGGAAAAGGAATAAGGAAAGAACTATTATGACAGAATCAAAGTCAGAGAGATTCTGGGTTTGAAGATACAGGTAATGGGCCAGGAACCAAAGAATATGTGCAAATTCTAGATGTTGGAAAAATAATAAAACAAATTCTTTCCTAGAATCCACGGAAGGAATGCAGGTCTACCAACATTTTATTCTTCGCCAATGAGTCCTGAGTTGTATCTCTAACTACAGGAATATCAGATAATAAAGTTGTGCTACTTGAATCAATGCACTAAATTTGTGGCCATTTTTTATGACAATAATTGAAATCTAATACAGCATTTACATAGCAACATTTATTGTGTTAAGATTACATATATTATCTGATAAAATTATATTTCTTTTATGCATAATTTTTGAAGTGATTCCTTTTTCTTCTTTTTTTGTTTTAATTTCAGTTCCCTTTGTAATAGTAACAGTTTCAGGAATTGCAATAAATGGAGTAGGTGCTTTATAAGGAATTCTAACCTGAATACAAGAAGCTCCAGACTTGGCTTTTCCACCCTTCCCAGGTAGTATGCTTTCATTGAATCTTTCTATGACAACAGAATTCTTTGCTAATATAACACTTTAAAACTATGTAACATTTAAAATCCTTTTCTGGTTCTCATAATGTCAATCATTTCAACACAATATTAGAACAACTTTAAATAATTAAACAATGAATGTTACTAGTTCAATTTAGGGATAACAAATGTTTTTCAAATCAGTGAGGTCTTGTTGTTGTTGTTGTTAGGTGCCATTGAGTCAGTATCGACTCATAGTAACCCTATACACAACAGAATGAAACATTGCATGATACTGGGCCAACCTCACTACTGTTGCCACACCAAAGCCCACTGAGGCTGCCACATTACCATTTCAACTCTCTGGAGGTCTTTCACTTTTTCTCTGACCCTCCACCTTACCAAACATGATATCCTTCTCCAGCGACTGGTTCCTCCTGGCAATATATCCAAAGTATGAGAGGCGAAGTTTGGAGATCCTGTCCTCCAAGGTGCACTCTGAGTGGCTGCACTTCTTCCAACACAGATATGTTGGTTCTTTTGGCAGTCCATAGCACTTTCAATATTCACCTCCAACACAATAACTCAAAAGCATCAATTCTTCTGTGATCTTCCTTATTCACTGTCCAGCTGTTGCATGCATAAGAGGTTACTGAAAATACCATGGCTTGGGTCAGGCATACCTTAGTCCTCAAGCTGACGGCTTTGCTCTTCAACACTTTAAAAAGGTCTTATGCAGCGATTTGCCTAATGCAATATGTCATTTGATTTCTTGACTGCTGCTTCCGTGAGTGTTGATAGTTCATCCAAGAAGAATGAAGTCCTTGACAAATTCAATCTTTTTTCCATTGTTAAGAATATTATTTATTGGTTCAGTGGTGAGGATTCTTGTTTTCTTTACATTCAGATGCATTCCATATCGAAGGCTGTGCTCTTTAATCTTCATAAGTAAATATTTCAAGTCCTCTTCACTTTCAGCGATCAAGGTTGTATCATCTGCATATCACAGGTTGTTAATGAGTCTTCTTTTAACCCTGATGCCAGGTTTTTCTTCATATAACCCAGCTTCTCAGATTATTTGCTCAGCATACAGATTGAATAAGTATGGTGAAAGAATACAACCCTGTCACACACCTTTCTTAATTTTAAGACACTCAGTGTTCCCATGTTCTGTTCGAACAATTGCTTCATGGTCCATGAACACATTCCTCATGAACACAATTCAGTGTTCCGGAATACTCATACTTCTCAATGTTGTCCATTGCTTGTCATGATTCATACAATCGAAAGCCTTTACGTAGTCAATAAAATGTAGTTAAACATCTTTCTGATGTTCACTGCTTTCAGCCAAGATCCATCAGACATCAGCAATGATATACCTCATTCCACATCCTCTTCGGAAACCCGCTTGTACCTCTGAATATTCTCTGTCAATGTATGCTTGCAGACGTTTCTGTATTACCTTTAGTAAAACTTTACTTGCATGGATATCAAAGACATTGTCTGATAATTTCCTCATTCGATTGGGTCACCTCTTTTTGGAATGGGCACAAATACGGATCTTTTTCAATCAGTCGGCTCAATAGTTGTCTTGGCATAGATGAGTGAGTGCCTGCAGTGCCATCTCACTTTGTTGAAAGATTTCAATTTGTATTTCATCAATTCCTGGTGCCTTGTTCTTTGCCAATTCCTTCAATACACCATGGACTTTGTCCTTCTGTATCATTGGCTCTTGCTCATATGCTATCTCTTGAAACAGTTGAACACCAACCATTTTCTTTTGTTACAGTGACTCTGTGTATTCCTTCCATTTTCTTTTGATGCTTTTTGCATCATTCAATAATTAGCCCAAGGAATTCTTCAACAACGAAATTGAGTCTTGAATTTTTCTTCAATTCCCTCAGCTTGAGAAATGCTGAGCATATTCTTCCTTTTTGGTTTTCTGACTTCAGATCTTTGCACATTTTGTTATAGTATTTGACTTTGTCTTCTCAAGTTGACCTTTGACATTTTCTGTTCAGCTCTTGGACCTCCTCATTTCTTCCATTTGCTTTAGCATCTCTACACTGGAGAGCAAGTTTCAGCGTCCCTTCTGACATCCATTTTGATCTTTTCCTTCTTTATTGTCATGTTAATGACTCTGTTTTATTCCTATGATGTTCTTGATGTCATCCAACAACTCTTGTGGTCTTTTGTCTTTAGTGCTTAACGTATCAAATCTGTTCTTCAGATTATCTCTAAATTCAGGTGGGATATATTCAAGATCATATTTTGATTCTCATGGACTTGTTTTCATTTTCTTCAGCTTCAGTTTGAATTTGCATATGAGTAATTGATGGTCTGTTCCACATTCTGGCCCAGGCATTGTTTTGACTGATGATATATAGCTTTTCCATCCACAGATGTAGTTATTTTGATTTCTGTGTATTCCATCTGGTGAGGTCCATATGTATCATCGTCTGTTACACTGTCTAAAGAAGGTATTTGAAATGAACAAATCATTGCTTTTGCAGAATTCTATCATGTGGTCTCTAGAATCATTTCTATCACAATTACTGACCCTTCCTCTTTGTTCCCAACCTTTGCATTCCAATCACCAGTAATGAGCAATATATCTTGATTGCATGTTTGATCAATTTCAGATTGAAGAATTTGATGGAATTCTTCTATTTCATCCTCACTGGTTTTAGTGGTTATTGTGTAATTTGAATATTAGTGGTATTAACTGGTCTTCCTTGTAGGTGCATGGATACTATCCTATCACAGACTGTGGTGTACCTCATGACTGATCTGGATATGTTCTTTTTGACAATGAATGCAACATCATTCCTCTTCCATATGTTATTCCCAGAGTAATAAATTATGTGATTGTCAGATTCAAAAAGGCTAATACCAGTCCATTTCAGCTCACTAATTCCTAAGATATCAATGATTATGCATTCCATTTCATTTTCGACAATTTACAATTTTACTAGGTTCATACTTTGTACATCTCATGTTCCAATTCTTAATGGAGGTTTACAGCTGTTTCTGTTGATTTTGAGTTGTGCCCCATCAACAAATGTATGTCCCGTGGGTTTTACTTCCATGGGCTTTACTCCATTTGCATTACATGGTCAACTGTACCTTGAGGAGGCAGCTCTTCCCCCATCACATTTTGAGTGCCTTCCAACCTTAGGGGCTCATTTTCTGGCACTATATCTGAGACTGTTTCTCTGCTGTTCATAAGGTTTGCAGTGATTAATATTCAGAAGTAGTTAGTCACTCCTTCTTCCTAGTCTGTCTTCATCTGGAAGCTCATCTGAAACCTACCATGGGTGACCCTGCTGGTATTTAAAATACCCATGGCATAGCTTCCAGAATCACAGCAACTCACAAACCACCACTGTATGACAAACTTACAGATGAGTGATGGAGTGAGTAGTCTTTGGGCTCTGCACATGCGAATGGTGACAAATGAACTTGGCAAATTTTCAAGATTTTTTTAAAAACAGTCCTAGGCTATTCCAAAATATCTCCTATTAAGAAAGTTTACTACCACTTATCAGGTAATTTGTGTACTATGGTGGCTTGCATGTTGTTGATATTCTGGAAGCTATACCACAGATATTTTAAATACCAACAGAGTCACTCACAGTGTACAGGTTTCAGCTGAGCTTCAAGATAAAGACAGACTA
This sequence comes from Chrysochloris asiatica, assembly GCF_000296735.1. Taxonomy (NCBI): domain Eukaryota; kingdom Metazoa; phylum Chordata; class Mammalia; order Afrosoricida; family Chrysochloridae; genus Chrysochloris; species Chrysochloris asiatica. The sequence goes on from NW_006408520.1 coordinate 55,689,928, forward strand.
GGAAGAAGGAGAGACAACTGCCTCCTAATATTTACTCACTGAAAACCTTATGAATATCATGGAACATTCAGAACCAGAATATTGAATATTTAAACATGATGAAGAGGATCAGGATATAGTCAGATATATACAGTGCCAGAAGATAAGCCCCTCTGGTTGGAAGGAACTGAAAATATGACTACAGAAGAGTAACTTCCTCAGAGTAGAATTGACTATGATGATACAAATGGAGTAAAACCTCAGGACTTTCATTTGCTGTTGAGACACAACTCAAAATGAAGAGAAACAGCTGTAAATATCTATTAATAATGAGAAAATGGAATGTACAAAGTTTAAATTTAGAAAAATAGTAAAAAAAAAAAAAATGATAAAGAAAACATAAACATTGGTAATCCTAGGCATTAGTGAGCTGAAATGGACTATTACTAGCCTCTTTGAATGTGAAAATTAGATAGTTTATTATGCAAAGATTGAAAAATTAAAGAGGAATTGCATCGTATTCATCATTAAAAAAGTACATAACAAGATCTATCTTCATGAACAATGCTGTCTGTGATTGGATAATACCCATATACCTACAAGGAAGACCAGTTAATACAATTATTATTCAAATTTAAGCAACAACCACTAAAATCAGTGATGATGAATTTGACCAACATCTTAAGTCTGAAGTTGATCAAACATGCAATCAAGATATATCAATGATTACTGGAAAATGGATTGCAAAAGTTGGAAACAAAGGGGAAGGATCAATATTTGGTAAATATGGTGTTGATGATAGAAATGATGTTGGAGATGATAGAATTTTGCAAGACCAATGACTTCTTCATTGCAAATGCCTTTTTAAAACAACATAAATGATGACTATACACATAGATCTCAACAGACAGAATACGTGGAAATCACATTAACCACATCTGTGGAAATACGTACTAACCTTGAACAAGGTATTTGAAATGAACAAGTCATTGATTTTGCAGAATTCTATCATGCGATCTCCTTTAATCCTTATGACAAATTCTTCTTCATGTAGACCAGCTTCCTTCATCATTTGCTCACCATACAGATTGAATAAATGTGGGGAAAAGATACAAACCTGGAACACTTCCTGATATTAAATCATTCAGTATCCTCTTGTTCTTTTCCAACAACTGTCTCTTGGTCTATGTACAGGTTTCTCAAGTATTCTGGGATTCTGATTCTTCACAACATTATCCATAGATATAATCCACACAGTTAAATGCCTTTCCTAGTCAATAAAACACAAATAACAAAGCTTTCTGGTATTCTATGATTTCAGCCAAAAAAGAAGTTTCATAGTCTTTTCTGACATCCATGTAAATGTAAAGAAAACAAAATATAAAGAAAATAAAATCCTCACCACTGGACCGAGAAACCACATCCATATAAATGGAGAAAAGATTGGAGTTGTCAAAGACTTCATTCTGCTCAGAACAACCATCAACCCTCATGGAAGAAACAGCTTGAATCATTGGTTCTTGATCATATGTTACCTCTTGAAATGGCTGAACGTTGTCCAGTTCTTTTTGATATAATGACTTTGTGTATTCCTTCCATCATCTTTTGTTGCTTTCTTAATCACTCAATGTTTGATTAATAATACAAGAATAATATATATATATATATTATGAAAACATGTTTGTCATCTCTGTGACCATTCCCTTCTATGATTTTTCCCTCTTTTTGTGTATCTCTATGGACATCATGTATGCTGATTTATTGACAGTTTGTTCCCAAGCAAGGTGTTTCTACATAAGCTGTCATTAACTTCAGTTTTCTGGGAAGTCCAGGCTAGACCAGGTTTTTAAATGACTACATCTTGTTAATAGTGAACCTCAAAGAGGGAGTAAGAATGCTATAAGGGGTACAATGAAAGGACTATCACATAAAAAAATGAAGAAATGGGTACTAAATGGATTAAAGACTTTGGAATTCAACAAGAAAATTCTTGAAACTTTTGAAAACATATCAAAATAAATATGTGAAAAAAATTTTTTTCTGCTTATTAAGACAGTTACATCTTCATTTTGTTCCTGTTTTTCCTATCAGTAGAAGGGTTCTTTGAACTAGACAACATTTCCAGGTAAATAACACTATTTCAAGTGTGGTCTGTAAGCAGTGAAATTGCTGTCACCTCAGAATTTCAGAAATGCAGAGTCTCAGGACCTCTGTGACCTCTGACGAATTTGTTTTGCATTTTATTAAAGAGCCCAGTTGGTTTGTATGAACAGTTTAGTTCAACAAGAACTGATTTAGTGAACTACACATAGACAAGATTAATTTATCAAACAGTAAATGTACCAAAAGGAAATGGTTA
>NW_006408520.1:55693610-55699445 GCF_000296735.1 Chrysochloris asiatica
AGGAAGACCCCCAACGAGATGGATCAGCCAGGTGGCATCATTGATGGACTCAAGTGTGGCAGCGGTAGTGAGGTTGGCCCAGGATCAGACATTGTTTCCTTCTGCTGTGCATGGGGTCGCTATGAGTCGGTTCCGACTCGATGGCACCTGACAACAACAACAATAATAACTGTGGTAAATGAGATCTGGTTATTGTCTTCTAGGAACAAATTGACTGGTTGTGTAAGGTAAAATTGGAAAGAAACTAACAAATATTGAGTACTTACTCTAAGTCAGGTTCTTTGTTTCAGGTGTTCACTAAAGTTATCACATTTAATAATATCATCAAAACACTATGGTGCAGTTACAATGAGTAAACTGAGGTGTAATGACTTGTCAGAAATCACACATTTAATAAATTTTAGACAACTATTTCTTCTCCCAAAGAATATGTAATCACTGTAATACTAAAACTTCACTGCATATGTATATTTGTTCATTAAAAATAATACTTGAAGAAACTGAATATAATAATTAAAAATATGGGAAACAGACTAAATTACAAAGTAATTGAAAGAATGTGATTTTAGTGGGGATTAGTTTACCAATGGAAGATGCTCAGTTGCTCAGTGTGTTAAGTCTTGGGATACTAACTGAAAGGTCAGAGGTTTGAACCCACCAGCATCTCTATTGGAGAAAGTTGAGACAGTAAGTTTCCTTAAAGATTTATAGCCTCAGAAAGTCTATGAAGCTGTTCTTTGTACCATGGGGTTGCTGGGTGTTGGAATTGACAGTATGAAAATGGGTTTGGTTTTCTTTTATGTTTGTTTATTGATATTAGAGAAAAGTTTCTTGGAGAGTTGAATTTTAAAAATTGTGGAATATTTGTATGATAAAAAAATAACAGTGAATATCAGTTATGTGTCTGTCATTGTACTGTTTTTAAGTACCATTGAGTCAGTTTTTATTCATTGCAACCCTGTATAGGGTTTCCAAGGAGTGACTGTGGGTCTGAACTGCCAACCTTGCGGTTATTTGCCCAATGCTTAGCCTACAGTGCCACACCAAGACTCATTATACTAGGCATTTAATATTCATTATGTCTTAACTTATAGTGACCCTATTAAATTACAAAATGTTTTCAATTTAGATATGAAAAATCAAAGAGTTTAGAAAAACTCAGGGGATTTACAATTAAGACCAAAGCTACAAAGCAAATAAGGGATAAAATTGTGAATTCAAAATATGAAACTCATGATCTTTCTGCTATATCATTGGGTGCTGAAAAAATATTTGTCAAAAAGTGGAAGTAAAAAAAAACCTCAAGCAAGTTTGTAACTTTATTTTAGACTAATATTTTGGACAGATTACTCTTTTCCTTCAAATAATGTAATTTATCTGTAAAAAGAAAAAATAATAATAAAATTTTCAACCAAAAATGCAGCTTAGAAAATCATATGTAATTTAGTCCCAAATTATAAAGCTATAATAGCACATGCTTAATAATACAGGAAGAAATATAAAGATATCTAAAGCTTCCTCTGAGTTAGGTCAATATTGCACTAACATTACATTTTGTTTCTCCATTATGTCAAAGCATATCACAGTGATCTTCAGTAAAGAATCATTTTCTAGAGCTGTTTAGTAGTACCCAGAAACTACTAATCCAATGAAAAAACAAATCAGCAGGGGTATTTGATGTCATCTATGACCCCAAGAGAGATGATTTCAAGGAGTCCGCAACTTGCATCTGAAGTAATAAGAATGTTTCATTGTATTTCTCAGTATCTTGCAGAGTAATAACTCATTAAATGTTTGCTTAAAGGACTTTAATTGGGAGTAAAGTCAAAAGTCTGTTGATAAATCTGAACATATAGGTATTTTATGAATTTCTACACAATTTATTCCTGTACATTGCACTCATCTTTTTTTTTTTTAATATAGCAAAAGGCAAGCTTTTGACATGTGATGCATTTGAGATGTAATACAAATGATGTTAAAAGAAAAAAAAAAAAAAGATAACTGGGTAGAATTAAAATTTGTATATTAATTTTGTTATTAAGTGACTTTGAATGCGTTCAGACTCATAACAACCCTGTATAGGGTTTCCAAGAAGCAACAGGTGAGTTTGAGCCAGCAACCTTGAGGTTCAAACCAATCTTGTGGTCCAGTGCTTGCACTACAGCACCACACCACTAAACTTTGAATTCATGGCTTTCCATTCACAGACTCAGAAGCCATTTTATAAATGACTTGATGACAGTGGGTTTGAGTCATATTTTCAATTTATGCATTAATTTATTCATATACTATTATGAGTTATCTTAAATTAATGTATGCATTCACTTAATATCCACAATAGTTAGGTTATTTGTCATTTAAAATAGGAAAAATTAGTCTGTAGGCTGAGCACTTCACAACAACAACAGTACATTGTTATTTGTTGTTGGTGTTGTTATGGTTCCGACCCATAGCGACCCTGTATAGGGTTTCTGAGGAGCAGCGGGTGAGTTTGAACTGCCAATCTTGCAGTTCAAACAGCTTTGCAGTCTGGCTCATTGACCCACATTGCTGCACCAAGACTACATTCTTTAGTACACTACTAAAAAAACTGGCATTGATGGAAGAAATTCAATTTACAGTGAAAACATTGGTAAAAAACAAGGCTTCAGGAACTGATAGAATTGTGCTGAGATGCTATAACAATGGACACAACGTGAAAATGCTCACTTTCCTGTGCCGAGAAATTTCAAAGGCAGCTAATTGGCCAACCAACTGGAATAGATACATATTCATACCCAATACAAAGAAAGATGATCTAACAGAATGTCAAAGTATTGAACAATATCATTTATATCACACACAACCAAAATCTTGCTTAATGAAATTCAAAAATGGCTTCAGCAGTACATATAGACAGGGAACTTCTAAAAATTCAAACTGGATTCAGAAGAGGACACAGAATATCAGATATCATTACTTATGTCACATAGATATACAATGAAAGCAGAGTCCACCAGAAAGTGATCTGCCTGTGTTTCATTCACTATGCAAATGCATTCAACTATAAGTACTATCACAAATTATAGATAACGTTGCAAATAAATGGAATTCCAGAGCACATAAGGTGCTCAGGTAAAACCTGTACATAGACCAAGAGGTAGTCATTTCACCATAACAGGGGGATACTGAGTGGTTTAAAATCAGGAAAAGTGTGTGTTAAAGTGTACCTTTATACCATATTTACTTAATCTGTAGGCTGAGCAAATATTCTAGAGTGGGACATTAAGAAAAGGAATGCTGCATCAGGATTGAAAGAGGACTCATTAAACCCTGAGATATGCAGATGGCACAATCTAACATACTGAAAGTGAAGAGGACTTGAAGCACTCAGTAATGAAGAGCAAAGGTTAAAGTCTTCAATATTAATTACATTTCTACTAAAGAAAACAAAAATCCCCACACCTGTACCAATAAGTAACATCATGATAAAGAGAGAAAAGTTTGAAATTATAAAAGATTGCATTTTATTTGCACTCCACATCAACACCCAAGGAAGCAGCAGTCATGGAATTAAGCAATGGTTCGCATTGGGCAAATAAGATGCAGGAGACCTCTTTAAAAAAGTGTTAACACATAAAAACATTTTAAAAAAGATATCATTTTGAGTACTAAGGTGCATCTGACCCAAGCCACGTGAAAGTTGGACCATGAATAATGAAGAAGAATTGATAACGTTGAATTACGGTATGGGTGAAGAATATTAAATATCCCATGGACTTCCAGAAGTATGAGCATGTCTGTCTTGGAAGAAGTATAACCAGAATGATCCTTAGAAATGATCCTGGCAAAATTTTGCATCATGTTCTTAGGACATTATCAAGAGAGACCACTTTCTGGAAAATGACATCATTCTGGGTAAAGTCACATCCTTCTCGATAAAGTAGAGGGTCAGTGAAAATAAGGAAGATTCTCTGCAATAAGGACTGATACAGTGGCTGCAAAATGGGTTCAAACTTAACAATAGTTGTGAAGATAACAAAGGACTGGGCTTTACTGATAGTTATGATTTAGAACTGACTCATCAGCATCTAGCAACAACAAAACACTGTCTCATACGTGCTACACACTAACTATACTATCATTAAATGAAACATAGTTACTGAGAATAAAGTTTGAGCAAGGCACTATGATGAAGAACAATGAATAAGATATGCATTTAACTCTGGCTTCTTAAATATTGATAAAGAAATTTTAAAATATATTCACATAATATAAAAAAGGGATGTATGATTGGTATCAGAAGAAATGTTCTATGAGATATCTGTGGCAGCTGTTTCACCGACTCACAAGAACATGTGCACATTCTATTTCTGTAGAAATGTTATTAGAGATGGTATTCTATTATTTCATATAGTAACTCAAATCAATAATTTTCAAAATATTTGCCATTAAATTCCCAATCTCTATCAGGTTAATTTCAAGCAAAGGCAAAACAAATGAGAAAAAATATTAAAGAATTTTCTTTAGCTTCTTTTTTTCCCACAATGAATTGTATAAAGGCTAATTGAATGATTCAATATAGAATGCTGCTTTATTTCTACTTACTTGTATATGAAATAGACTAGCCCAAAGGATAAATAATGGGATGACCTGGCCACATGCTCCCAATATATTATTAAACTGCACTATATTTCCTTTGGGAAGAAATTACCCTGTTATTTCCTTTACATTTTTATATCAATAGATGTCTGAATTTTACTTGCGCCACAGGAGAGAACTGAAGGAATAAAATTTGACAAAGCTAGGTCCAACTAATGAGAGGTAAGGGAGCTCAGAGAGGCTTGAGTTTTGCCATGAACTCTGGTTTTCATTATAACACATTGGGAAGTTGAATATATCCAGGAGAGGGATTAAATGGAATAGGAAATGGTGAACATGATTAGATTTCACGTTTGAAGAGATATATTAGAAAATATGCTGTCAAAATCTGACATTTACCTTCAGTTTTTGAGTTACAGACAATATTGTTTTCCCAAATGAGACCATATTTAAGTTATTTATTCACTTTGTATTTTACAAATTGAGCAAAATAATTGAACTTCTTGTTGACATTATTTGTTAATAGAAGTGATAGATGAGTGTGATATTTGCCTTAGAATGCTCACTTTCATATTCTGCTTTTGTGATGTTGTATTTTACTTGTCTACACTTGGTATGCCTTTTACTGAAGGCAGCAAGAGATGTGCACATGTCAAACTGTCTCTAGCTAGCAAGTATGTGTCTGGTTGACACAATATTTTCAACAGAAAATACAGACACATTTCTACAAACTAATCTGTTGACAACTAATAAAGTAATCATACTAAACCTCCAGCAAAAGAAGTTAAAAAGGAAGACCTTACCAAAAGGAACATTCCTTTGAGAGTATATAAAAGTACAATTTGTATGGGAAAATTATAAAATCAGCTTTTACTATAATTAATTGCAAGTAGAGGCTTAAATTTTTCATTAGTTCACTCAGCTTGAGAAAAACAGATTACATTTTTCCCTTTTGGTTTTATAAGTCCAGATCTTTGCACATTTTATTATAATATTTGACTTAGCCTTTTCAAGTTGACCTTTGAAATTTTCTATTCAGCTCTTCTACCTTCTCATTTATTCCATTGTCTTTAGCTCCTTTACATTGGAGATCAAGCTTCAGAATCTCTTCTGACATCCACTTTGGTCTTTTTCTTCTTTCTTTTCTTCCTAATGACCTTTTGCTTTCTTCCTGTTTGATGTTCTTGGTATCATCCTACAACTTTCTTGTGTTCAGTTGTTGTTGTTGTTGTTAAGTGCCATCGAGTCGGGTCC
>NW_006408520.1:55710473-55711906 GCF_000296735.1 Chrysochloris asiatica
ATTATTCCCTTTTTTTAATTTATGATTTGTTGTTATTGCAAACTGCTATCTCTGGTTTCTGACTTTCAGTCTTTTATGTTTGTTTTACTTTGAATACATATATATATATTGAGTTCTGGGAAATAATGTCGTGTATGTTAATCTGTGGTTGTTGTCTACTGTTATTGTTTCTCTGTCCAACAAATTTCCTTTAGTGTTCATTGTAAGCTTGTTCTGGTTTCTACAAATTTTTGTTTATCTATAAATGTACTAATTTTGACTTTTAGTTTGAGGCCGGGAGAAGCAGAGATAGGTAGGAGAGGCTCCTCTGCAGAGGCATGGTAAAAATAGAGAAGGCATTTTCCTGGAGCAGCTCCAGAGTTTGGGATCTAATATAAGGTGCTGGTCATCTGACTGTGCAAGGAAAGTATGGCGATTTCTGAATCGATTGGAATGCTCCCTGTAGGCCCCTTGGCCTGGCCTGAGATCAGAGGGCAGGACCATAGCCAGGTAGACACAGTGATACAGAGCTAACAACCATGGAGAAACATCAGGGGAAAAAAGGTATGTCATATTTAACACTTTTCTTACCTCCTCTTCCCTGTCACACTCTCACTGCCCAGCCCAGACATCTTCAGGCAGGTGGAAGTGCTCCCCCAAAAGGGTCCAGCATTGCTCTCACAGTTTTCCCATGGCACTGGGAGAAGTTACCTGGGAGCCCATCGGTCCCACAGGATAATCCTTTGGCTGTTTCTTATGACATCTGACTCTGGGACTAAGCCCTAAAGTATCTCTGCCTTACCTAGCAAGAAACAGCAGGTCTGGCCATGCAGACAAACCATATGTGCACCTTGTAAAACCCCAACATAAAAGTCAAGAGCTAACACCAACTACTATGTACAAGGACACAACTATATTGAGAGTTAGATACCTAACTGACCACCAGTGATAAAAATAACAGACACTCTTTCTTCCATTCATTTCTCAATATCTATCCGTGCACCTCCATGTTCATGACTAGAGGAGGAGCCTGAGTGAGTGGACACCCCACCCACTCTTGGAAGTTTCTATGCACACTGACCTATGCAGCAAAGGCTATGGTTTTATTTTTGTTTTTGAGTGGTGGTATTTGTCTCTGTTTTTATATTGTTTCTGTCCTTTTCATCTTACTTTTTTCCTGGGGATTGGAGATTTCTCTCCCTACATTACCCAAGAAGAGAAAGCAATCGTGACCATATAGCCAAGCTAAAAGCATATTCCATAATATCCCACCAGCTGCTAAGCATTTCATGTGAAAAAGGAAGCCTATTTCCAGATCACATCCACCAGAAGACAGTAAACTTAACAACACAGAAACATACATTCATTTAATCATTGGAAATGCACCTAACCACTGAAAATATCCAAGAAAGAAACAACAAAAGATCTCCACACATGTTCAAAAACAGAAAAAG
>NW_006408520.1:55713026-55743048 GCF_000296735.1 Chrysochloris asiatica
ATGGAAGGAAAAGTTAAGAAACTACAGGACACCCCTCAAAAAAGTTAATACTTCACAACTTACCATAAAAATGAAGATCCAAGTAGAACAAGAAAACATTAATACTAAGAAGAAACTGACAAGAGATAACACAAAAAACATGAACTCAGCACAAGAAGGCATTCAGAACAAAGTAATGAACAGCACCACCAAAAAAATTCTCATAGAAATGTACTAATTTCACCATTATATTTGATGGATAATTTTGCTAGGTTTATGATTCTTTGTTATCAGTTTTTCTTCTTTCAGAGTTTTATATATGTCAGCCCATTGTATTTTTGTCTAAGTGATTTCTGCTAATAAATCAGAGCTTAGTTTTATGAGGTCTTTTTTGTAGATAACTTTTCATTTTTCTCACACAACAGGGTTCTTTCTTTGTCTTTGAAAAGTTTGATTTTAAAATGTCTTGGTGGGTTTCTTTTGGACTCTATTCTGTTTAGAGTTTACTCAACTTCTTAAATGCATATCTGCTCATCATTCATAATATTAATCAATTTGCCTTCCAACAACTCTTTGATGATTTTCTGTTTATTGGGATTTTTTTCCTAATCTCTTTCTGTTCAGAATTTCCAATCACACATAAATTAATTCTCCTAATAGTGCTCCACATAAATCTAAGGATTTCTTCAATTTTTTTTGCTCCTTTTTTCTGATTGTATCTCTAGCAGATGAAGATTGAGAGATTTGTATTCAAGCTCACTAATTCAGCCTTCCATAGATTCAATTCTACTTTTTAGCCCTTTCATTATATTATGAATTTCTGAAGTGTTAGTATTAATTTTCTGACTTTCTGTTTTTGCATGATTTCCCATTGTTCATTTATTTTGTCAGTTTGTTCTTGTAGTATTTTCCTGAATTCTTCTGAAGTTTGATCTGTGTTTTCCTTGGTGTCAACTGCAGCTTTCCCAATCATTCTCTCAATCTCTTAAAGGTATGTAAATATCACTGCTGTAAAGTACTTATCAAGTAGTTCTGGTAACATTTCTGGCATTATATTTTCTGATTCTGTATTTGGTCACTTGTCTGAGGCAATTTGTCTTGTTTCTTTATGCAATCTGAAACTGTGAGTTTACTCCAAGACACTGTGTACCTTTGTACTAATATTTAATTGATAATTGTATTCTAAGGCACTCACCACCTGCCTCCTGATAGATGTGATAGAAACTAGAAGAGTGAACACAGTTCTCTGTTCACTCTGTAGTGTAGTTCAGGTCTGGTTCACATACCACCAGATGTAGGAATTGTAAACCTGGCACCTGAACCCAGGCAATGCAGAGGCTACACAGGAGGAAGTGCCACAGGCCACTGGACTGACAAGATCAGAGTCTGGACACACCCCCGACTACCAAGAGGGCATGGAGAAATAGGAAGAGCCTAACCCTCCTTATTGTCAACCTCCAGATGTACAGATGTTACAGGCTTTTGTAACAACAGTCACTAGCAATGGCTCAAGATGGCTACTACACCTCTCCAAATCAGTTTAGAGCTTTCCCATTTTCTTCTCTTTCACTGCTCCTTTTCAGCTTCCTTTGTCAGTCATCACTCAACCTCTGTGCCCTGTTTTCTAAAGCTCAGGCTTCCAGGATAATAATCCATATCTGTTTCACTTGATCTCCAATGTCCTTGTTGCAAAAGGTCTGTTCAGCACATGTTCCTAATCAGCCGTCTTGCCCCAAAAGTTAATGAGTATTTCATATATTCAAAAGACTAAGAGGATATAGAGAAAATATTTAAAAATACTCAAGTAAAATTTTGAGAGATGGAAACACACGATCTGAAATGAATACCTCACTTGATAAGATTCAGATCAAGCAAAGTAATAGTGAAGTTGAAGCCACAGCAAGAGAAAAAAAGTATCATAAAGAAAATGGACTTGAGAAAAATAAATACATAAAAGAAAAAAGTATCAATGAGTTATAACACAATTTCAAGTTTATTTGTATGTAAGTAAAATCTGAATAGGAGGGGGTACAGAAAAATTTCATTAAACATCTAAGCCCACAAATTCAGAAAGTTCACTGAACTTCTCACACAAGAAAAATATTACACACAGGCTTTGGTAATTAAATTTCACAAGACTATTGAAAAAACAAATGTATTGAAATTAATCAAAGGAAGTGGGAAACAAAGCTGAATATAGAGGAAAACAGCCAAGAATGAGAGATTTTTTTTTAATCAGAATCAAAACAAATGAGACTAAGTGAATCAAAATTAACATAGAAATCTATATCCACTGGTATTGTTTTTTAAAATAGTAAAAAGGTAGCATAAGGACTATATTATAAATGCAGAACTTCAAAATAGTAAATAGCAGCAGAAATGAAGAACGAGAAATACTAAAATTAGACAAGGCTGAAGGAAGATAAGACTAGAGAAAAATATAGGCTTACACAAAGAAATAAAGAAAAATCAGTAATGATAACGTAAATAAATGAGTAAATGCATAAGATATATATAAGTAATATCCTAATACTGAAATAACTTTTAAATATAATTGACCGTTTTATCAAAATTAATAACAATGCATCATGGGATTTATAATACACACACAAACACACACATCACACAAGTAGGTTTCAAAGAGTTCATGGGAAAATGAAATGAGAAGGTAATGGATTTTTTTCCATGAAGTTTTTGAAGTTCCCTCATATATACAGTAGCACAATGATCAATATAAGAAATATGAAAGTATACTTTTGTAAAATATTTTTAAAGTACCTGAAATAGTATAATAACAGTCATTATTACTAGATGCCATTGAGTCAGTATCAACTCATGGCGACCCTATGCATGACAGAATGAAATACTGCACAGTTCAGAGTCAACTTCACACTCATTGCTACATTTGTGCCCATCACTGCTGCCACTGTGCCAGTCCATCTTGTTGGGTGTCTTCCTCTTTTTCTCCAACCCTCCATTTTACCAAGCATGATATCCTTCTCCAGGGACTGGTCCCTACTAATAATATGTCTAAAATATGAGAGACGAAGTCTGGCCATCCTCAGTTCCAAGGAGCATTCTGGCTGTATTTCTTCCAAAACAGATCTATTTGTTCTTTTGGAAGTCCATGGCACTTTCAGTGCCATAACTCAAATGCATCAATTATTTTATGTTCTTCCTTATTCATTGTCACATTTTCACATATGTATAAAGATGCTGAAAATACCATGGCTTGTGGCAGATACACCTTAGTACTCAAACTGACATTTTTGCTCTTCAACACTTTAAAGAGATCTTGGGCAGTAGACTTGCCTAATGCAATACGTCATTTGATTCCTTGACTGCTACTTACATGAGTGTTGATGGTTGATTTAAACAAAATGAAGTCTTTGACAACTTCAATCTTTCCCCCATTTATCCTGATGTTATGTATTGGTCCAGTGATGAGAATTATCACTTTCTTTACCTAGAGGTGCAACCTATACCGAAGGCTGTAGTCTTTGATCTTCATCCATCAGTATTTTAAGTTCTCTTTGCTTTCAGCAAGCAAGGTTTATTATCTGCATATTGTAGGTTGTTAATGAGTCTTCCTCCAATCCTGACACTGTGTTTTTCTTCATATAACCCAGTCTATCTGCTTAGCACACAGATTGAATAAACTTGGTGAAAGAATACAACCAAGAAATTTGGAAGATGGCTACCTGTCCAACTTATTGTAATAGACCCATATTTTTGTCCACTCCAAAGAGAGGTGACTCAACTGAATGCAGAAATTATCATACAATATCATTAATATCTCATGTAAGCAAAATTTTGTTGAAGATAATTCAAAAATAGCTGCAACCATTCATTGACAGAGAACTTCCAGAGGTTCAAGCTCAATTCAGAAGAGGATGTAGAGCAAAGGATAACATTGCTAATGTCAGGTGGATCTTGGCTGAAAGCAGAGATTACTAGAAAGATGTTAACCTGTACTTTATTGACTGCACAAAGGCTTTTGCTTGTCTAGTTCATGACAAGCATTAAATATCATTGTGGGGAATAAATATTCCAGAACACTTAATTGTGCTCATGAAAATCTGTACATAGACCAAGAGGCAGTTGTTCAAGCAGAACAAGCAGAAAAGAAGTGTGGCGTGATCTAATGGGTGATATCACCGGGGTGAAAGAAATGGGCAAGTTCATGAAACCCGGGAAGGTCGTGCTGCTCCTTACCCAACGCTATTCGGGACACAAAGCCATCATTGCCAAGAACATTGATGATGGCACTTCAGATAGCCCCTGAGGATGGAATTGACCTCTATCCCCACATAGTGACAGCTGCTATGGGTAAGAAGAGCAAGTATTTTGTGAAAGTTTATAACTATAATCACCTAAGGCCCACCAGGTACTTTGTGGATATCCCCTTGGACAAAACTGTTGTCAACAAGTATTCCTTCAGAGAGCCTGCTATTAAATGCAAGGTTAGCCGGGAGGCCAAAGTCAAATTTGAAAAGAGGTACAAAAGAGGCAAAAACAAGTGGTTCTTCCAGAAGCTGTAGTTTTACATCTTTTTTTTTCCTTTCAATCATTAAAACAAAACAAAACAAAAAAAGCAGGACAAGGGAACACTGAATGGTTTAAAATTAAAAAAGGTGTGAACTATGACTGTATTCTTTCACCATAATAAAAGCAGATAGTAATAAATCATGTATACTACAAGCCCCCAAAAAGGCACCCAAATAACAAAACAAATACGGTAACTTATAAATCAATTTAGGAGATTAAATTTAATATTAATAATATTCTAATTATTAGTATATGAAACAAAGATATAAAAGAAAAAATGAAACAAAAGGATTGGAAAAATAGAAAATAATTAAGGTGATAGATTTAACTTGTTGTTTTTAATACATCATGACAGTTCCAACTCAGAAACCCTGTATAGGGTTTTTGAAGAGCAGCTGGTTGGTTTGAACTGCCGACCTTTTGGTTAGCATGCAGTACTTATTTTACCACATCATACTAGTCTTCTAGAGTTAACAATAACCATATAATGAATTACAATAAAGTGTTAACACTCCAAACATAGCAAATAAAAGACAGATTGGGGGTATGGTGGCTCCATACGATAAGCATTGCCCCATGGTTATAGTTTGCCTGTTACTGTTCAGTAATAAGATGAGGCTTTATCCTCCCGTGAAGATTCAAAACCTCAGAAACCCTGTTCAGGGTCGCTATCAATCAGTACAGACTTTGTGCCACTTTGCAACAACAACCATCAGCTTAGGTAGTAAAGGAAGTTTCAATTATATTCTCCTTGCAATAATAGCATATTCTACCTAAACACTCAAACACATTAAAAGTAAAAGGATGCAAGAAATATACATTGCTAACATCAACCAACAGAAAACTAAAATGACTATATTAAAATAACAAAAATTGTACTTTAGAGCTAAGACTATTACTACACATTAAGAAAATAATTTCATATTTATAAAGAGATTCATTATTATGACATAATACTAAACTGTTTTATACCTAATAACAAAGAGTCAATGGAGTCACTATGCGACACTGTGGAGTAACCACTAGACTGCAAGGTTGCTTTGCACGTCAAAGCCGATAGTTCTAACTCACCAGCTGCTCATCTGAAACCCTATACAGGATTGCTATGAGTCAGAATCGACTGGACAGCACTTAACAACAATGACAAAGACTCAAAATGCACAAATAAAAACAAATAGATATATAAGGCAAAAAAGATACAATTCTAATTAGAAATGCCAAAGCCCTTCTCTTAATAATTAGCAGAGCACGTAGACTGAAATGAGTTACAATAAAAAGAGTTGATCTATACTTTCAATTAGTTGGACCCAATTGATTTTTATATAATATTCCACCCATAAAGAGCAGAATTCATTGTTTATTTTGTTTCTAAGGGCACAAAATACAGATTCTGTATCACTAAGGAAGTGTTAAAATATTTAAATTATTCAATTAATATGAATTATATTTCCCGGACATAAGATAATTAAATTGGAAAACAATAGTGGAAAGATATCTAGAAATATGCTTCATGTTTATAAACAACAGAATATAGTTTTTACAAACCCATAGGTCAAGGAGCTCTGGTAGCGTAGTGATTACAAATCGACCTGTGAACCTTAAGGTCAGCAGTTCAAAACTACCAACTGTTCCACGGAAGAAGGAAGAGGCTTTCTGCTCCGGTAAAGATTTACAGCCTTGGAAACCCTGTACAGGGTTGCTTTGAGTCAGAACCGACTCCAAGGCACATAACCACTATAGGTCAAATAAATTAAAGAAAATTTACAAAGAACTTTGTGCTGAATGAAAGTAAAAACACCTAGCATTTAACAACAACAAAGCAATGTGGAGGGTAGTATAAAAAGCACTAAATACTTATAGTAGAATGAAAAAAAAGTTTCTAGTTGAAGAAACTAGAAAAAGAAAACAAATCCAAAATAAACAGAAAAAAGGAAATAATGAAGATAAACTAGCAGAGTGAAATTCAGAGAACCTGTTAAAAAGAAAAATAATATAGAAAATGAAGCATACTTACATTTAAGTGGTAGAGAAGATCAATAATAATAAACTTCCACTTAGTATCTTTGTAATAACGTTAAAGAAAACATCACTTCCTACAGGTAAAAATGATATTAAGAATCATCCTAATTAAATTAATATTCTAATTATAGGAATAATAAAATAAGCATACTACACTCCAAATAATAAGAAAATAATATGCAAAACCCTATGCCTCTAAGTTTGAAAATTTAGGTAACAATGAAAATTCCTCCTTACAAAACATACACTATGAATTCTTATGTAAATAGAAATGTTGTTGTTGTTGTTGTTATGTGCCGTGGTGGAGTCGGTTCCGACTCACAGCGACTCTACACAGGGTTTCCGAGGCTGTAAATCTTTACCGGAGCAGACCGCCTCATTTTTCTCCTGCGGAACCGCTGGTAGTTTCGAACAGTACATCTATAAAATAACCTAAATTTGCAACAAAAAAAAACAGTTCAGGAACAGATAGCTTCTCTGTTACGTTTATCAAACATATTTTGTTGTTGTTGTTAGGTGCCATTGAGTCACTACCAACTCATAGCGACCTTGTGCACAGCAGAACTAAACACTACCCGATCTTGGGCCAACCTCACTAATGTTGCCATGCTTGAGTCCATCGATGCTGCCACTTAGCTAATCCATCTGTTGAGGGGTCTTTGTCTTTTTCTCTGACCCTCCACCTTACAAAACATGATATCCTTCTCTAGTGACTGGAACCTCCTGAAAATATGTCCCAAGTATGAGAGACAAAGTTTGGCCATCTTGACCACAAAGGAGCACTCTGGCTGCACATCTTCCAAAATGGATCTATTGGTTCTTTTGTCAACCTATGGCACTTTCAATATTCTCCTGCAACACCATAACTCAAAATGATCAATTTGTCTATGGTCTTCCTTATTCACTGTCCAGTTTTCACATGCATATGACCTTATTAAAAATACCATGACTTGGGTCTGGCGCACCTTAGTTCTCAAGCTGACATCTTTGCTCTTCAGCGTTTTTAAAAGGTCTTGTGCAGCAGATTTGCCTAATGCAATACATCATTTGATTTCTTGACTGCTGCTTCTGTGAGTGTTGATAGTTGATCCAAGAAGAATGAAGTCCTTGACAATTTCAATCTTTTCTCCATTGATAAGAATGTTGTTTATTGGTCCAGTGGTGAGGACTTTTGTTTACATTGAGATGTAATCCATACTGAAAGCTGTGCTCTTTGATCTTCATCAGTAAATGTTTCAAGTCCTCTTCACTTTCAACAAGCAAGGTTGTGTCATCTGCATATCACAGGTTGTTAATAAGTCTTCCTCCAATCCTGATACCATATTTTTCTTCGTAAAACCCAGTTTATCAGATTATTTGCTCAGCATACAGGTTGAATAAGTATGGTGAAAGAATATAACCTTGTCGAATAACTTTCTTAATTTTAAAACATTCAGTGTTCCCATGTTCTGTTCAAACAGCTGCTTCTTGGTCCAAGTACAGATTCTTCATGAGTACAATTAAGTGTTCAGGAATACTCTTCGCAATGTTGTACATAGCTTGTTGTGATCCACACAACAAAGCACAGGTAAACATCTTTCTGATATTATCTGCTTTCACTAATGATACCCCTCATTCCATGTCCTATTCTGAATCTGGCTTGAACTTCTGGAAGTCCTCTGTCAATGTATGCTTGCAGCCGTTTATGTATTACCTTTAATAAAACTTTACTTACATGGGATATCAAAGATAAAGAGGAGGAATAAAACCTATTTACATGAAATTCCAAAAATTATGATAAAAGCAAAATATTTCCCATTTATTTTTATGAGGCCAGAGTTACTCTGATAACAAAATCAAATGCATAGGAAACACTTTCATTATACAAAGAGAAAACAACAGGAAACAAAGAACAGAATGAGATTCCCTCAATGTGATAAAGAATGCCAATAAATTTCCTACAATCACAAGAGCTGAACAGAAAATTTCAAAGGTCAGCTCAAGAAGACAAAGACAAATATTACAAAGAAATGTGCAAAGATCTGGAGTCAGAAAACCAAAAGGGTTTTTCTCAAGCTGGGGGAACTGAAAAAAAATTCAAGCCTCAACTTTTGTTATTGAAGGATTCACTTGGCAGATTATTGAATAATGCAGAAAGCAACAAAAGAAGATAGAAGGAATACACAGTCACTGTACCAAAAGGAAATGGTTGATGTTCAACCATTTCAAGAGGTAGCATATGATCAAGAGCCAATGGTACTGAAGGAAGAAGTCTAAGGTGAATTGAATGAATTGGAAAAGAAAAAGGCACCAGGAATTGTTGGAATAAAAATTGAACTCTTTCAAGAAAGTGAGGCAGCACTGGAGGCATTCACTCATCTATGCCAAGAAATTTGGAAGACAACTATTTGGCCAACTGATTGGAAGAGATCCATAATTCATGCCTATTTTAAAGAGAGGTAACCCAACAGAATACGGAAGTCATCAGACAATATCTTTGATATCCCATGTGAACAAAGTTTTACTGAAGGTAATACAGAAACAGCTGCAAGCATACATTAGCAGAGAACTTCCAGAGGCTCAAGCCGGATTCAGAAGAGGCCATGGAATGAGGGATATCATTGCTGATGTCCAATGGATCTAGACTGAAAGCAGAGAATATCAGAAAGATGTTTACCTGCACTTTATTGCCTACACAAAGGATTTAGATTGTGTGGATCATGACAAGCTATGGACAACATTGCAAAGTATTCCTGAACACTTAATTGTGCTTATGAGGAATTTGTACATGGACCAAGAGGCAGTTGCTTGAACAGAACCTGTTAACTCTGAATGGTTTAAAATTAAGAAAGGTGTGCAACAGGGTTGTATACTTTCACCATACTTATTCATCCTGTATGCTGAGCAAATAATCTGAGAAGCTGGGTTATATGAAGAAAAACATGGCATCAGGACTAGAGGAAGACTCATTAACAGCCTGCAATATGCAGATGATACAATCATGCTTGCTGACATTGAAGAGGACTTAAAATACTTACTGATGAAGATCAAAGAGCACAGCCTTCAGTATCAATTCCATCTCAATGTAAAGAAAACAAAAATCCTCACCACTGGACCAATAAGCACCATTCTTATCAACGGAGAAAAGACTGATGTTGTCAAGGACTGCATTCTTCTTGGATCAACCATCAACACTCACAGAAGCAGCAGTTAAGAAATCAAACGACGTATTGCATTAGGCAAATCTGCTGCACAACACCTCTTTAAAGTGTTGAAGAGCAAAGATGTCAGCTTGAGGACTAAGGTGTGCCTGACCCAAGCCATGGTGTTTTCAATAAGGTCATATGCATGTGAAAACTGGACAGTGAATAAGGGAGACCATAGGCAAATTGATGCTTTTGAGTTATGGTGTTGAAGGAGAATATTGAAAGTGCCATGGGTTGACAAAAGAACCAATAGATCCGTTTTGAAAGAAGTGTAGCCATTGTGCTCCTTAGAGGCCAAGATGGCCAAACGTTATCTCTCATACTTTGGACATATTGTCAGGAGGTTCCAGTCGCTGGAGAAGGATATCGTGGTTTGTATGGTGCAGGGTCAGAGAAAAAGCTGAAGATCCCCAATGAGATGGATGGGCCAAGTGGCAGAATTGATGGACTCAGGCGTGGCAACATTAGTGAGATTGGCCCAAGATCGGGTAGTGTTTAGTTCTGCTGTGCATAAGGTCGCTATGGGTCAGTACCGACTGGATGGCACCTAACAACAGCAATAACAACATTCTGACGATTTCGAGCTTCTCAATTTTCTCTTTACACAGATGTAATCTATCTGATTTTTTTTTTTTTTTATTCCATCTGGTGAAGTCCACATGCATAGTCTACACTTATGTCTTTTCTTTTAAAAAGTATTTCTACCATGTAATCTATCTATCATTATTTCTATCACCAAGACCAGATTTTCCAGGTACTGAAATATCTTTTTTTCCAAATTTCACATACAAATCACTAGTAATTATCAGTGTATCTTAATTGCATATTTGATAAACTTCTGACTGTAGACATTGGTAATTATTTTAAATTTCTTCATTCTTGATCTTATTTGTTGGTGCATAAATTGAGTAATAGTTGTACTAATTGTACATTCTTATCACTGACAGTATTATACTTCAGGATAGATCTTGAAATTGTTCTTTTAATACAGCCAGAATTCTCTTTAGAAGGAAGGATAGCAAGATTTCATTTCATGTACTGTGGACATGCTACCAGGAGGGAGCTGGAGAAAGATATGATGTTTGGCAAAAGAGGGTCAGTAAAAAAGAGGAAGACTCTTAATGAGATGGATTGGTATAATGGCTCCAACAAAGGGCTCAAACATAGGAATAATCGTGATGATAGGGCAGGAATGGCAAAATTACCCATAGAGTCACTGTGAATTAGAACTGCCTCTATAGCAACTAACAGCAACAATAACATTATAAAGCTAAATAATTTTAAAAAAAGATCCCAAGAAAGGAAAGGAAGCAAATTCTCCTCAGCAAGAAATTTCAATCAACACACTGCCATTTAGAATGCTGCATCACTCTGGATCACCAATATCAGCCTTAGTGACTCAGGCAACTGTTTTTTCCTCAACAGAGAACATCCGATAAAGCCTACTCTAGGGACTCCACAATACAATAATTTAGTCTCCCTCATCTAAATTTTTGTTTTACTCTTCCTACTATGATTCCTTTTTCTCTCTGTTGTTCTTGTTGTTTTTATATCTTCCCAAATACATGATCTAATTGGATTAGTTAACATTTATCTAGTTATAAAAACTACTATTGGCCTTAATTCTTTTACTTATCAAAGTTAGCCATCCTAATAATTGCCAGAGTGCAAGATTCCACTTGTCATAATGGTAGAATAGTATAAATATCACAGAGTTTTGACATATGCAGACAGGATTCTTTTTCTGGAAACTTTCTTTAGAAGGGCAATTGTATGTGCCAGACATTAGTTCATGTAATTCTATTTAGTGTCCTAGAAAAGTAAGAACCAAATGGTAGGTTTTCAACAGATTGTCTAAAAGGATAAATGTGGTTGTAATGGAGTATTGAATGAATTAATGAAATTACTAGATCACACTGATCTATATTAGTTATTCAGCTAAGAGACAAAAATACTGAGTGGGTATAACAAAATGTAGGATATTTTTTGTAGTGATATGAGGAAGAAGATGGTAACATGATACATGAGCCAAAGGGATAGACCCAAGCAAGTCATTATACCTGAAAAATAATGTGAATGTTTTCATAATGGTAACAAATGCTTTTGACCTTTCTAGTATATTCACAGTTTTGATTAAAGCAAGTCCCAAGAATCAGTCATGTAAATTCCCCTTTTTTAATTCAATGTTTAAGACATGACTCTCATTCTTTAAAAATTAGAATAAAGAGGCAATATTAATAAAAAATCATTCTTTTATGCAAATCAATGATACCTGCTTTTAAGTAAGAAGTTTCTAAAGTATTCTTGGTTTTCCTTTGGATTTATACATGAAAAATAAAAGTTTTGTTAACGTTGTCAGTAATTTAATTAAATTAACATGATTGAAAGGTAATCAGCTTCTTACAACAAATTTGCTTTAAAAAAATTGAATTGCCATAACATCTATGATTCAGTTATATAACTAAGCTTCAAATAGCAGCCATAGCAAATACATTTTTTAAAGATCTGACTTTAGTTGCAAGGTGACTCTAATTTAAGGGAATCTTTAATTATTAATATTTCTGGGAAATGTATAAACTCCACTCTTTTTTGTCCTCAATAACAACAGCTCCTACTGCAATATATTTCCTAACACTCTTACTGCTTTATCTATTAGCAGTTTGTTAAACTATATGACAGTTCCCGCACTAGTAGTGAAGTCTGTTGGTGAATCATTATATTGTACATCTTATTCATATAGAGCACAGATGATTTAATAATTGGCATTAAATGAGTGCAAGAGAATTAAGAGATTTCACAGAAGATCATTCTTGTATATCGGTATGAAAGGTAAAAGAAACTACAAATATTATTTATGTACATGTATATGTTTGTGTTACTTACTCTCTTCCTGACTTGTGTTGATGCTGTGTTGATGCTTGTATTGATGCTCACCAAAGAATAAAGCATGGTTCTTGATTTCTAGGAACTTATAACATTAGAAAAATCAAATGACTTTTGGTAGCAGTTCAACATTTTAAAAATTACCTACTACTAAGTCTTAATGAATGTAAACTATGTAGATGATAATTGCATTAATTCTCCATCCATGATTAGTTTACAGTAAGGAAAGTTAAATTGAGACTATCACTGAATGTGCTTAAGTTTAGGTATAGATTAAATAGCTATGTGGCATGTTAAAAACATATTGACTTAGAGATAATTTTGTATTATTCAGAAAATAAGTATGAATATTTAAACTTCAAAGTTCCACTATACTCTTCCCAACTATAATGAAGGAAATGCATTCATAAAAATTAAACTCTCTAACTCTGAAGAATGACTCATGACCACCATATCTAGCTGTAATGGAGAAAAGTAATGTATGGCAAATGACTAAAAAAACAATGATAGAAATAAAGCCATCACAAGATGTAGAAATAGTATTTTGCACATCTTCCATAGCCACATGATGTTACAAGAAGGCACACCTTTTCTATAATATTTACTTGTAAGAATAAACTACAGGATAGGAGGTTCTATAGATGTCAAGTCATGGATTAAAAGTGACCACTAATATGGTATCTCTTTCAATGCACACCAATTCTTAGGTACAATGCCTGGATCAGAAGTGTCTTTCTTGAGAGGAGTTAGTGTCATTTACTATTTTCATCCCTCTTCCCCATTGTATGAGGGAGCTTCAGACAGTTTATGGAAGAATTCTATTATCTTTTAACTCCATTCTTCCATGAGTGTTTTGAAGTTCCTTCTGACCTCACAGGCCTCATTACCCCTTTTTTCAATGACTCCTATTGAATGCTCAAGTTGATGTCATGTGTTTGGGGAAGAAAGAGAGAGAGTAGGTAAGTGGCCGGAATGCTTACCTATATTTTTTCCATGATTCATTCTGTTGTCCTCAATCAGAGTCATTTGGACATGAAAGAAATTCCTGTTATCACCGGCTTTTGGCAACTAGAGGCTATAAATACAAAATATTCTGCAGTGTGTTTGAGAGTCGTGCAGATGAAGAATTTTCTCATTGAATATGCTAATAGAAACCCTGTTGAGAAACATTGCATATTTAAGAGCTTATAGAAAGAAACATAACTTCAAGTTTAATAGACATTTTAGAAAACATATTTATCTAATATGCACAATATATAAGATCTGAAGTTAGCCTGTACTTTGTGTTTTTGAGTGATCTAATGCACATAATGTAAATGAGAAGAAATGATATTAAACTTCATTTGAGATTACCATAGCTTCTCACTGTTATCTCAACCACACCAAATTATCATCTTACAAATTATTCAGCAAAAATATTTGCAAAGATTTTTATTGCGTCTAATCAAGAGCTAAAACTCCAAGGAAATGGCTATAAGTATTATTTACAGTCATTAAATCAGGATCAAAGATACTCATTTATATAATTTTAAAGCATGCAAACTCTATGTGTTTACATGATTCTTGCTTAGGGGAGAGATTGATAGAGAGATATATAATCATGGAAATTTTTCTAATGTGACATGCAAATCACTCTAAACATTTCAAACAGAGGGAACATTATGTTTCTTGACATCAGTGAAGTAATTTTATATATGCTTTGTATATATATAGTGTTTGTATGCATGTTTAATAGAAAGATTTTCAGAAAGTTATTAAGTCCCACTATGACTTAGTTTCCTCATCTTAAATTGAAATATGAATAGTACTTCTATAAATATTCTTGGACTCTGTTGTGATGCTGTAGGATCAGCGCTGAACTGTGCACAACAAGGTTGTTCCTAATTTCTATGATGTTAATGAAGTCATATGCAATCTACATGATTAGGTAATATCTTGAATCAGTTCATTGATGTATAAAAATGGTTTGAACAAACAAGTAGAGCTCAGAGGGACCTACAACCACCAAGAAGGAAGAGTTGGAATTGGAGTGTGTCTTCTGGACCTACCATCCTTGCTCTGTGACATTCCTATATGCAGAGGAAGAATGATGCCCAAACTCATGGAGCTCTCCAAGGACTGTTGGGCCTACGGATACTGAAAGGGGTCATGGTTCTTTCTCCAGAGCCACTATTCTACATTTGGACTTCTAGATTCCTAAAGTGTGAGAGAATAAGCTTCTCTTCATTTATGACACATACTTATCCTCCAAGCAGCACTTGGTACTGTAAGACAAGCACTGGACTGCTAACCACAAGTTCAGTGGTTCAAACCCACCAGCTACTCCTAGGAAAACATATACAGAGTTGCTATGAGTAAAAACTGGTTCAATAACACTTAACAACAAGAACAGATAATTAAAACAGCAAAGGTATCAGAAATCAAATAGCAATTAAATATATGGAAAGTCTAATGTATTCTAATTAGAGATGATTGTCAATATTTACCAGAGTATTCACAAATCAACTACTAACCCTTTCAGAAACAGGAGTAATACTGTTGATTTTGCCATTGATTTTGAAAATTGCAGAGAAGAACGTGAGTAGTATCTTAGGCACAGAAATTACATATTTATATTTGTGTTTCTTTCTTTTTCTGAATCTTCCTTTGGTTATTTGCCCTTAAAATTTTTAATAATCTTTAAAATGAGAATCTGAGAGACCTTTGCACTGCTTTTAACAATGATTTTATCTCATAGAAGGTAGAAAAAAACAATGGAAGGAAGGATGATCATTAACTAAATTGTGACCAACAGGATAGAATTGACAAATAATTTTTAAAATAGCATAGAAAGTAATTTTGCACCATTTGTCTTCAAAAATAAGAAATACATAAACATAAGGAATGGCCTATTTCACATATTTGAAGGTTAAAATAATCAGACTTTCTCAATTAATTAGGCAGTTAGAATGAAAACAGAAAGAAAATATAGAAATAGGAAGTGGAATGAGTTGGACTACATCTTTTAAGATATTTTTCATGACAATTTTAACCTAAAGTAACCAAATGGAAACACTTGGCATTCTTTTCCACCAGCATATTCTTCTGCCAGATTTCATGAGTCACTGTCATTTTGGTCCACCTACAAACCTAAGTGATCTTCCTCTTCCTCACTCTTCACATTTAAAATAACAGACAAGCCTACCAGTTCTATTTGCAAATTATAACTTATGTTTATTCTTCTCATTTCCATGCTCATCACCCTAATACAAGCATCAAACACATATCAAGTGAAAAGTGCTTCTCAAATTTTAATAAACATACAAATTACACTAGAAATTTATTATAATATGTGTGCGAGTTTAGTAGATCAGATGTAGGGTCCAAGTAAATCATTTGTTAAAGCTCATAGGCGATGTTGATCAAAGGTCACATTTTAAATACCATCTAGACTACACACCCACCATGCATCTGTCATTTGTCACACTGTGTGAGGAAAGTTATTACTGTGATGCTGGGAGCTATGCCTCGGGTGTTTTAAATACTAGTAGGATAATTTTAGGTGGCAGGTTTCAGACTAAAACAAACTAGGAAGAGGAGAGATGGAATATTTCTGGATATTTAGTAACAAGTTGGAGTCCTGGTGTGGCACTGTGGGTTAATGTGCCAGACTGCAAAACCGCAGGGTCGGTGGTTCAAGCTCACCAGCTGCTCTTCGGAAACCCTATACAGAGTCGCTATGGGTTGGAACCGACTCGATGGCACTTACAACAACAACAAGTTACAAGTCACTCCTCAAAAAACCTATACAGTGTGGCTGTGAGTCAGAACTGACTTGACAGCACTTACAATAACATAAATACATGCCATACTGTGGTGACTTGCATGTTGTTGTGATTCTGGAAGCTATGCCACCAGTATTTTAAATACCAAAAGGATCAACCATTGTGGACAGGTTTCAGATGAGCTTCCAGACAAGAGAGACTACAAAGAAGCATAGACAGACTACTTCCAAATATTTAGTCACTGAAAACTATTTGAATAACAGTGGAACACTGTCAGATAGCACCAGAATAGTAATTAATTTTGAAATATGATGAAGACCACTAGAATGTTGTCAGATACAGTGCCAGAAAATGAGCTCCTCAGGTTGGAAGATACTAAAAAAATATGACTGTAAAACATCTGTCTCCTCAAAATAGAGTTTACTGTGATGATGCAAATGGTATAATGCCTTTGGTATCTTCATTTGCTGATGGGAAACAACTCAAAATGAAAGGAAACAGCTGTAAACATCCATTAATAATTGGAAGAGGAGAAGTAAAGTATATGGATCTAGGAACATTAGAAATTACAAATTGAAAAGGAATGGTATCACATTCATCATCAAAACAAACATATCAAGAACTTTCTTGAAGTACAATACTCTCTGTGATAGGATAATAGCCATACTGTCTTGAAGTACAACACTGTCTATTGTATCCATACCATCTTGAATTCAAGACAGTATCCACACCATCTTGAAGTACAGCGCTGTCTGTGATAGGATAATATCCATATAAAGGAAGAAAAGTTAATAGCACAATTATTCAAATCTATGCACCAACCATCAAAGCCAGTGATGACGAAATGTAATAAATATATAAATGCCTTCAGTCCAAAATTGATGAAACATAAATTCAAGATGTATCCCTAATTACTGGTGAATGGAATGTAAAGATTGGAAACAAACAGGAAGGATCAGTAATTGAAAAAAAAGGCCTTGGTGAGAGAAATGACTGCTGGAGTTCACATGACAGAATTCTGAAAACCAATGAATTCTTTATTGCAGCTACCTTTTAAAAGTAACATAAAAGATGACTACACACACAGACCTCACCACACAGAATGCAAAGAAATCAAATTGTGGATAAAGACAGTGGAAAAGCTCCATATTATCAGCCAAAACAAGGCCAGGGCAGACTGTGGAACTGACCTTCCATTGCTCATATGCAAGTTCAGGCTGAAGCAGAAAAAATTAGAACTAGTCCACAAGAGTCAAATACCTTGAACATATCCAACCTGAATTTAGAGGTCATCTGAATTTGATTCACTACACGCTAAAGACCGACAATCAGAAGAGTTGTGGGATGACATCAAGAACATCAAACAGGAAGAAATAAAAAGGTCATTAAGAAAACAGGAAGGAAGGAAAAGACCAAAATGAATATCAGAAGAGACTCTGAAACTTGTTCTCCAGCATAGAGGTGCAAAAGCAAATAGAAGAAATGAGGAGGTGAAAGAGCTGAATAGAAAATTTCAAAGAACAGCTAGCGATGACAAAGTCAAATATTATAACACAATGTGCAGTGATCTTGAGTGAGAAAACCAAATGGGAAGAACATGCTCAGTATTTCTCAAGTTGAGAGAGCTGAAGAAAAAGATTAAGCCTCGAATTACAATATTGAAGGATTCTATGGGCAAAATATTGAATAATGCAGGAAGCATCAAAGAAGACAGAAGAGAAACACAGTCACTACCAAAAGAAATGGACAATGTTCAACTACTTCAACAATTTATCTTATGATAAAAAGTCAGTTATACTGAAGGAAGAAGTCCAAGGTTCATTAAAGGCATTGGCAAAGAAAGGCTCCAGGATTTGATGGAATACAAATTGAAATCTTTCAAAAAAACTGATGAATTATTGGAGGCATTCACTCATCTGTACCAAGAAATTTGGAACACAGTTATCTGGCCAAATGAATAAAAGAGATCCATATTTGTGCCATTCCAAAGAGAAATAACCCAACGGAACATAGAAATAATCAGACAATATCATTAGTATCTCATACAAGTAAAATTTTGCTAAAGAAAAACCAAAAATGACTGCAATCAAGAATTGACAGAGAACTTCCAGAGATCTAAGCCAGATTCAGATGAGGTCATGGAACGAGGGATATAATTGCTGATATCAGATGGATCTTGTCTGAAAACAGAATTCTAGAATGATGTCAACTAATTCTTTACTGAGTATGCAAAGGCTTTCGATTGTTGAATCATGACAAGCTTGGGACAACATGATGGAGAATGAGTATTCCAGAGCATTTAATTGTGTTCATGAGGAATCTGTACATAGACCAAGAGACAGTTGTTTGACCAGAGCAAGGGGATATTGAAAGGTTTAAAACTAGGAATGATGTGCATCAGGGTTGTATTATTTCACCATACTTATTCAATCTATATGCTGAGCACATAATCCAAGAAGTTGGATTATATAAATAAAAACATGGCATAAGAATTTAAGGAAGTCTTATTAACAACCTGCAATATGCAGATGATACAACTTTGCTTGTTGAAAGTGAAGAAGACTTAAAATATTTACTGATAAAGATCAAAGACCACAGTCTTCAGTATGGGTTGCACTTCAATGTAAAGAAGACAAAAATCCCCACCACTGGATCAATAAACAACATCCATATAAATGGAGAAAAGAATGAAAGACTTCATTTTGTTCAGATCAACCATCAACACTTATGGAAGCAGCAGTTAAGAAATTAAGCTATGTATTGCATTAGTCAAATCTGCTTTGCAAAACCTCTTTCAAGTGTTCTAGAGCAAAGATCTCAGTCTGAGCACTAAGGTGCACCTGACCCAAGCCAGGGTATTTTAAATAACCTCATATGGTTGTGCAAGTTGCACAGTGAATTTAATAAGGAAGACCATAGAAAAATGAATGCATTTGAATTATGGAGTTGGAGGAGAATATCAAAAGTACCACAGACTGCCAAAAGAATAAACAAATCTGTGTTGAAAGAAGTACATCCAGAATGCTTCATGGAATTCAGGATGGCCAGGGTTCATCTCTCACACTTCAGACATATTATCAGAAGGGACCAGTACCTGGAGAAGGATATCATGTTTGGTAAAGTGGCAGGTCAGAGAAGAAGAGGAAGACCCCAACTAGATGGATTGACACAGTGGCAGCTGCAATGGGCTCAAATTTAACAATAATTATGAAGTTGGCACAGGACCAGGCAGTTTTGTTGTAGTTGTTTTTCTGTTGTGTATATGGTCACCATGATTCGACACTGACTTGATGGCATCTAACAATAACAACAGCATATCATTGAGTCAGTTACAACTCATAGCCACCCTGTTTAGGGTTTCCAAGTAGTTTCTGGTGAGTTTGAACCAGTGACTTTTCGGTCAATCTGATCGTGCAGTCCTTCTTTCTCTCTCTGCAGAAAGTAAGGTAGATTTCAGGATACAACAGACTATTTTAAACTACAGACAAAATTAATAAATTGCAGGGTAACCTCAAAGAAAATTAATACACCTGCTCTTCAAAATAAAAAGGAGAAAATTCATAACAATATGGTAAACATTAAAACAGTAGAAATAAAAAAAAAAAAAATAGCAAGAGAATACTCAAACAAATGGACCCAATACAGAAATGTATGTGGAACAAGGAAAGCAGCAGTACCACACATACACAAATAACAAATGACAGCATTCTATTCATAACTGTAATTAATTACATTGAATATAAATGGATTAAATGCACCACTCAAGACAGAGAGCGGCAGAATCGGCAAGGAAACAGGATGTATCAATATGCTATTTATAGGAGACCCATTTAACAAATACAGACAAAAGTAGACAGATATCCTAAAAATCAAAGGGTGGAAAAAAACATAAAACTAATAGCAATAAAAAATGAGCAGGAGTGACAATATTAATTTCTGATAAAATATATTTTAAGGCAAAAACTAGAATAAGAGACAAAGAAGGATATTATATAATGATTAAAATGCCAATTGAACAAGAGGATATACATAAAAATACATAAATAAATTTCTAACAGGAATGAAGAAAGAAATAGACTATAAGAACCATAGAAGATTTTAGTACAATGCTTTCAATAAAAGACAGAACAAGTAGAAAAAAGTTCAACAAAGACACAGAAGAATGAAACAACACAATAAACAAACCCATCCTCACAGATTTATACAGAGCACTTTTTCCAACAATAGCATATTATACATTCTTTTCCAGTGCAAAATGTTCTCCAGAATAGACCATATGTTAGACCACAAAGCAAACTTCGTTTCTTTTTAAAACATCAAACTACTACAAAGCATCTTTGATTATACCACCATAAACTTAGAAATCAACAATAGGACAATCAAGGGGAAAAAAATCAAATGCATAGAAATTTAATAACACCCTGCTTATAAACTACTTAGTAGTAGAAAAAAGAGTGAAATAAAATTTTCCTTGGATCAAATGAGAGCAAAAGCATAACATGCCAAATATTTCGGGACACATCAAAAGCAGAGCTTGGAGGGCAATTTATAGTAATAAATGCACACATCCCAAAAGTAAAAAAGAATCATAACACGATAGCCCAACATCTCCAACAATTTAGAACAAGTGTAGCAAAGTAAGCCTTCTTCCACCAGAAGAAAATAAATAATAAAAATAAGAGCAGAAATAAATGAAACAAAGACAGAAAAACAACATGCAAGAACTTGGTTCCTTCAAAAGATTATTAGAATCAACAAACCACTAGAAAATCTAACAAAAGAAAGGAAGACACAGATACCAAAAATAATAAATCATATGGTGATGTCACAACAGAACCAAAGAAACTAAATTATAATAACAGAATGCTGTGAAGAATTTTGACCCAACAAATTTGAAAATCTAGAATAAATAAACAAATCTTCCTCATTTCTAGTTCTGGTCAACTAGCCATCCAAGCTAGCTCAAATGGTTTCTAGCTGCAAATTTGGGAGTTCATGAACACCACCCTGCACTTCCGAAAACCTGGCCACTTACTCTCAACCCAAACCCCCAAAATCAGTGCTCATGGACTCAGAAATTACACATCTTCCTAAACTTCAGTGTAGCCAGCCCTTCCTCTTCTCTCTCTCATCTCAAGATCAGCAGATGCCAATGGAAGACAGCCAAATTCAGTCCATGTATTAATTGTTGCATTTCCCTGACTTCCACTCACAAGTAGACCCAGGTCTACTGGTGACAGTGAGAATACTATGTTGCTCATGGGTTCCTTTTGAGTTTCAGTCCTAGAAGAGGGTTTTCTCTGATGGACTGAGGTTTTTTTTTACCTTGATGCCTTCATAGCAAATAGCTGGCTTGATATTCAAACAGCCAAGCAGTCTGCTCTTTTTTTTTTTTTTCCTGCAGGCCTTTATTTCAATAAGAATCTTAGGTTCTCCCAGCAGTGCTGGGTTGTTCTGCATGTCTTTCCAAGTGGGAAAGTCCCTACTCAGAAGGTTCTGAGTAGACTCAGGATACGATTTAAGGTCCCATCCTCTACAAATGCTTAACAAGAAGCTTATTTCCCTGGGAAAATTCTATTTCCCATTTTAGCAAATCCAATCAGTTATAGGCTAAAGATGGACTCAAGCTTTCTGTCATCATAATTCTCAGTATTCATTTCTATCACACACAAATGTCTATTTTACAGTAGTAGGCAGAGAAAACCAATATCCACAAGAGTGTAAAGCACACAAACATTTTACCCCTCCTTTTACTCATTCAATTTATGTCTTGATCCATGTATCTGCTCACAGAAAACTGTTGTTCAAAGGTTGTGTATAAATTACTGTTTGCTGCTATCTTATTTAACCCATTCATACCTCCCTAAGTCTTCCCCCGTCTTCGTTGTTCATCTACTACCCTCCCTCTTCTGGTTTATTACTTTCCCTCTCCTTATATATTGCCTTCTCTGTCACCTGAGCAAACATGTGTCTATCCTCTAGTCAGTAAATCACTCTCCCCTCTTTCCAGCCCTAGTAACCAACAAAAAAATGTTTCTTTTGCTATGGAAACCTTCTTGTAAACTTTTACAATAATGCTGTCATGCAATATTTGTCCATTTGTGACTGATCAATTTCATTCAGTATAATGTTTTCGGGGTTTATCCATGTTATTAGATGTTTTGCAGATCCATTGCTGTTCTTCAAGATTGCATGGTATTCCATTGTTGTGTACATACCAACGTTTGTTTATAAAGTTCTTCCATGGATGGGCACTCTTCACCTTTTTGCTATTGTGAATAGGGCTGTGATGAATATTGGTGTGCATATATCTACTCATGATCTGACTCATATTTCTTTCTTTTTTAATTTTTTAATGTGAATTATGTGATAGTTTACATGGGAGAACATTAGCTTTGCATTCATCCTATTGTATATCGTTTCATTGCCATGGTTACAATCTCCTCCTTGCATCATCAACCAACCAAAGGGTATACCCTGCAAGACTGTCCCCTGATCGTCAGCACACAAACCCCTCGCCCTCTCTGGGCCTAGAGTCCCCAGCCTCTCCATCTCTCCACATCATCGTCTCTGCCTCCATCTCTGGCATCACCGTTTCTCTGGGTAGGGTCCCGCACTCCGCTCCTCTCCCTTGATGGTCCCAGGGACCTCCCCTCCTAAACTGAAAAGTCAATCACTCCTCTCCTTTACCTACAAAACATCTACCTTTACATTCCCAACTCTCACAGTCAGTCCTGATAACAATTATTCACCATTGTACCACAAGGGACCTATCCACATCTCCTTTCATTAACTCCACCTAGACAGATTAGATACTACTCACTGAAGATTCTACCTTCTTCACACCCTCTGGATCTAGGTGACTCATATTTCTTGTGGATGTACACCAAGTACAGGGATTGCGGGGTCATAAGGTATTTCTATTTTGAACTTTCTGAGGAACCACCATACTGTTTTCCAGAGTGGTTGAAGTATTTTGCACGTCTACCAGTTCTGGTAGAGTAGTGGTTGCGAATCGGGCTGCGAACTGCAAAGTCAGCAGTTTGAAACTACCAGCTGTTCTGCGGGAGAAAGATAAGGCTTTCTACTCCTGTAAAGAATTACAGCCTTGGAAACCCTGCACAGGGTCACTATGAGTTGGAACCGATTCCACAGCGGATCACCACCACCATCACCAGCAATGTAGAAAGGCTTCAATCTCTCCATATCCATGCCAGAATTTGTCGTTTTCTGTTTTTTGAACTTTGTTGTTAATACTGGTATGAGAGGTTATCTCATTGTTGTTTTCATTGGCATCTCTCCAATGACTGATAATTATGGTTCCGGTTCCCGGCTACAGCCAGGGAATGCTCCGGTGAGAATGGAGGGGGATCTCATGAAGGAAATGTTTATATAGCAAACCCATAGCTTCTGAACTATCATAAGATCTAGGTCTTCAATTTCCCGAACTCGCAATTTTGAAAAAAATCACGCTACTAAGGAAAATAAGGGCATCTTAAGACTTTCACCATGGGGCCAGCAGGACAGCTCCAGCGACTACCCACCCCTGTAGAGTTTAGAGGGCGGGGCTAAAGCCAGCCCCTTCAAATAGCGATGTTTCCAGCAAAAAAAAAAAAAAAAACCTAAACAAACAAATCTGTAAGACACTACACAACTCTTCCCCAAAAGCTTAAGATCTCAGCGCAGACATCAGGCAGGACAGTTACTCACAGCACAGAGAGAGAGTGGGTGGCGACTTTTGATGACACCCGCTGCCAGCCCAAATCTGAAGCCTTGTAGAGCCGCCTAACTCCCAGGTAGCAGCCAGGTAACAGCATGGAACTTCCAGCTATTGTTCTAGCAATAGAAAGCAACCTGAAAACCCGCAGCATAATAGGACTCAACCATTCCAAGATTTGCACTGTGCACATGCCGGTAAACGCAAACAACTGGACCAGACTTCAGAGCCAGTGCATCTGAGTCTGGGCGGGACACAAAGCCCTTCTCCCAGGGAACAGATCAAAATCTCCAGCTATCAACCTTGCAACCCATGGCTAGGCTGCTCTCTGAGCTTTCAGGGCAGGACAAACTCCAGGTAATCTATAAAACCCCAACAGAACAGATCTCAACCATCCCAAGATTGAAACTGAGCACTTGCAGATAACTGACAATCAGAGACAAAAATAGCGGTCGATCTTTCTCCCATTAACTCCCCAATATATATCTGCCCACCTATACGGCAGTGGCTAGAGGAGAGGCCTGAAAAAGGGTCACCCCCACCCCTGCACACACAATGATGGTGTAGCATAGAAAAGTTGACCAAAGGCACATCTCTGATCCCAAGTGGTGACTTCTGTCTATGCATTTATATTACTTCTGCTTTTGGTCCTTTTGATCCCACATCCTTCCTGGAGGTGGGAGCTTTTCCTCTTTATGTCATCTAAGAAGAAGCAGCAATCGTGGCCATATAGCCAAGCTATAAACATACACCACAATACTCCACCACTAAGACAAGACCTAACAACACCTGCTATGCATTACAGATGATAAGGGTAGCCTATCTCCTAATATTAATAATAATAATAATAATAAAATAATAATTACAATGACCACTAAGAAACAACAAACATTATCAAAATAAGTCCAAAAACAGAAGCGAGCAACTGATGCAAATGAGCTGGAGACAGACAAAGGCTTTATAGAGGAGGAGGAGCAGGTCCAAGATATGCCTGAGAGGGAATTCAGAAGAATGATATAGAAACAAATTCAAATACTCCAAAAAGGGTCGAGGAAAATAATGAAGAAGTAAGGAAAGTACTGCAGGAACAATCAAATAGGATTGACACAGCATTGGAAACAATTCAAAACCCGCAAAAAGATGTCCAGATGATCAATAATAGGATATTAGAAATGGACAATAGGCTGAAAGGGGAAAGGAGAGATGGAAGCCAGAACTAGCGAACTGGAAGACAAATCTCTCAATACTGCCAAGATAGAAGAGCAAGCAGCTATAAGGATAAAGCAATCTGAAAAGATTCTAAGATTCATGCTGGATAACATGAAGAGGAATAATGTAAGAATTATTGGCATTCCGGAACAAAAAGAATCCCAGAAGTCCACAGAGGAGATAGTTGAAGAGCTTCTGGAAGAAAATTTCCCTAACATCTTGAAAGATGAGAAGATAAACATTCAAGAAGTCCAATGTTCAACATTCAAGATAAACATTCAAGAAGTCAAGAAGTCCAACATACCCCATGAAGGATAGACCCAAAAAAAGAAAGTCTCCAAGGCATATAATAATCAAGCTCTCCAAAATCAAAGAGAAGGAAAGAATACTAAAAGCAGCCAGGGAGAAGAGAAATATAACTTATAAAGACAAGCAAATTAGATTAAGCTCTGACTATTCAGAACAAACCATGCAGGTGAGAAGGCAATGGGGAGACATATATAAAGTCCTGCAAGAAAAAAATTGTCAACCAAGAATCATCTACCCAACAAAACTATCAATCAAATACGATGGTGTGATCAAAACATTCCAGGATAAACAGAATCTTAGAGATTTTATCAAAACCAACCCAGCACTTCAAAACATCCTAAAGGGAGTTCTGTGGATGGAGAACCAACAAGAACAGACAACAAACAGAGATTGACAGGTATGGCATCACCACCTGGAACACAGTCAACAGATAGCAGAGTCCCGAACAGAACAAGACTGCAACAACAAACTCAAAGGAGCGGGGAGATCAACTGAAGGCCAAAAACATATCAATATCAAAGAAGGGACAAACGCAGCAATGGAAGCCCACGTGGTGGGGATGTCAGGTAAATTACAGGTTATAATGGAGTATCCTAAATGCAGAGAAAAGTTAATAGACTACAAGATAACCCCAAAGAAAGTTAACACTCCACAACATATCATAAATATGAATTCCCAAGCAGAACAAGTGAACACAGAAACTAGGAAGAAACTGACAGGAAACAACTCAAAGAACACAAATCCAACACAAGAAGGAAAGCAGAACCAAAGAACGAACAGCGCCGCCAAAAAAGTAACATAATGACAACAATCAATTCATACTTATCGATAATTACATTGAATGCCAATGGATTGAATGCACCAGTGAAGAGACAAAGAGTGGCAGAATGGATAAGAAAACAAGATCCATCAATATGCTGCCTGCAAGAGACTTACCTTACACACAAAGACAAAAACAGACTAAAAGTTAAAGGATGGAAAGAATTTTACCAAGCCAACAGTAACAATAAACAAGTAGGAATGGCGATACTAATATCCAACAAAGTAGACTTTAAAATAAAAACCAGCATAAGAGACAAAGAAGGACACTATCTCATGATCAAAGTGTAAATCGAGCAAGACTACATAACCATAATAAACGTATATGCTCCCAATGAAAGAGCACCAAGATACATGAAGCAAACCTTAATGGAATTGAAGAAAGAACTAGATAAATCCATATTACAGTGGGAGATTTCAACACACCACTCTCGAAAAAAGATAGAACAACCAGAAAGAAACTCGCTAATGACTAATGATCATGAACATTTCTTCATATATTTGTTGACTGCCTGGGTATTTTCCTTGGTGAGGTGTCTGTTCATGTCCTGTGCCTGTTTTTTAATTAGGTTGCTGGTCTTTTTCTTGTATAGGTATTGTTGTTGTCTATAAATTTATTGATTAGTCCCTGGTCTAATATGCCATAAAATATTTTCCCAGTCTGTGGGCTCCCTTTTTACTGTTTTGGAGAAATCTTTTGATGCACATTTTTAGGATTTCCCAGTCATCTATTTTGTCTTCTACTAGTTGAGCAATTTTGGGGGGTGTTGGCAGTATACGTATGCTATGTATTAGTGCCCCTATGTTTGTCCGTAGTTTTTCATTGATGATCTTTATAGTTCTAGATTTTAGTCTTAGGTGTTAAACCATGTTGAGTTTTTTGTTTGTTTGTTTGCATGTGGCATGAGATATAGCTCTTGTTTCATACTTCTGCAAATGGATTTCTAGTTTTACCAGTGCCATTTGTTGAAAAGGATATCTCTTCCCCATTGAATGTGTTTTGGCCCTTTGTCAAAGATTAGTTGACTATCTGTGGATGGCTTTAGCTCTAAATTCTGAATTCTGATCCTGTGTTGTACCCGTACCAGGCTGTTTTGACCACTGTAGCTATTTAGTAATTTTTGAAATTTACTGAGAGGCCTACTACTTTGTTCTTCCTCTTAAGCACTGTTTTGCTTAACTAAGTTCTCTTACCTCTCCATATAAAGTAAATTATCATTTTTTTCCAACTCTTTAAAGTATTATGTTAGAATTTGGATTGGAATTGACTTATATCTATAGATTGCTTTGGGTAGTTTTGGCATTTTCACAATTTTAACTCTTCCTATTCATGAGCATAATATATACTTCCATTTTTGTAAGTCTCCATTTTAGTTTCGTCTAATAGTGTATTGTAGTTTCCTTCATAAATGTCTTTTGTTTCTCTTGTTGTTGTTAAGTACTGTGGAGTCTGTTCCGAATCATAGTGACCCTGTACAGGGTTTCTGAGGCTGTAAATCTTTACGGGAGCAGAATGCCTCATCTTTCTTCTGCCAAACCGCTGGTAGTTTAGAAGTGCTGACCTTGTGGTTGGCAGCCCGACTCATAACCATTATGCTACCAGAGCTCCTTAGATTGATTCATATGTATTGAATTTTTTGGATGGCTTTTGTAAGTGGTACTGTTTTCTTTATTTCCTTTTCAGAGCTGTCTTTATTAGTATAGAGGAATCCAACTGATTTTTGCATATCGATCTTATACCCTACCACTTTGCTGAATTTTTCAATGAGTTCCAGTAATTTTAACGCTGAGTCTTTGAGTTTTTCTTTATATAAAATCATATCATCTGCAAATAGAGAGAGTTTTGCATTTTCTTTGCAGATCTGGATGCCTTTAATTTATCTATCTTGCTTTAAAGCTCTGGCTAAGTCTTCCAACATAACATTGAATAGGAGTGGTGATAAAGTGCATCCCTGTCTGGTTCCTGTTTGCAAAGGGAAGGCTTTAAGTTCTCTCCATTTAGAATGATGTTGGCTGTTGGTTTTATATATATTCTCTTAATTATGCTGAGGAATGTCCTTTCACTTCCCACTTTGTTGAGTGTTTTTATCAGGAATAGATAATTGGATTTTGTTAAATGCCTTTTCTGCATCAGTAGATATGATCATATGGTTCTTTTCTTACTTTTTATTTATATTGTATATTAAATAGTTTTTCTAATATTGAACCATCATTGCATCCCTGATGTGAATCCCGCTTACTCATGAAGTATTGTTTTTTGGATGTGTTGTTTAATTCTGTTGGCTAGGCTTTTGTTGAGAATTTTTGCATCTATATTCATGAGGGATATTGGTCAATAATTTTCTTTCTTAGTGATGGCCTTCCTGGTTGACATGAGGATTATAATTCTTTCATAAAGTGCATTTGGAAGTTTTCCATACTTTTCTATATTCTGGAGTTGTTATTGTTGTTGTTAGTGCCATTGTGATTCAGTACCAACTCATAGCAACCGTATGCACAAAAGAACTAAACACTGCCCGGTTCTGGACCAATCTCATAATTGTTGCCATGCTTGAGCGTTTGATGCTGCCACTTTGCCAATCCATCTCACAGGAGATCTTTCTCTTTTTCCCAGACCCTCCAACTTACCAAACATAATATCCTTCTCCTGTGACTGGTCCCTCCTGAAATATGTCTGAAGTATGAGTTACGAAGTTTGGCCGTCCTGGCCTGCAATGAGCACTCTGGCTGCACATCTTCCAACACAGATCCGTTAGTCCTTTTGGCTGCCCATGGTACTTTCAATATTCTCCTCCAACACCATAACTCAAATGCATCAATTCTTCTACCATCTTCCTTATTTACTGTCCAGCTTTTGCATGCATATGAGGTTATTGAAAATACCATGGCTTGGGTGAGACACACCTTAGTCCTCAAGCTGACATCTTTGCTGTTCAATGCTTTAAAAAGGACTAGTGCAGCATATTTGCCTAATACAATATATTGTTTTATTTCTTGACCACTGTTTCCATGAGTATTGATGGTTGATCCAAGAAGAATTAAGTCCTTGACAAAAACATTGTGAAGTATAAGTATTCTGGAACATTTAATTGTGCTCATGAGGAATCTGTACATGGACCAAGAGGCAGTTATTCAAACAGAAAATGGAACACAGAATGGTTTAAAATTAAGAAAGGTGTGCAAGAGGGTTGTATTCTTTCACCATACTTATTCAACCTGTATGCTGAGCAAATAATCTTAAAAGCTGGATTATATAAAGAAAAACGTGGTATAAGGATTGGAGGAGGAATCATTAACAACCTACGATCTGCAGATAATAAAATCTTGCTTGCTGAAAGTGAAGAGGTCTTAAAATATTTCCTGATGAAGATCAAAGGGCACATCCTTCAGTATGGATTACATCTCAATGTAAAGAAAACAAAAATCCTCACCACTGGACCAATAAACAACATACTTATCAACAGAGAAAAGATTGAAGTTGTCAAGGACTTCATTCATCTTGGATATTCTGGAGTTCTTGTTGTTGTTGTTGTCAGGTACCATTGAGTTGGAACTCATAGCGACCCCATGCACAGCAGAACGAAACAATG
>NW_006408520.1:55745944-55757395 GCF_000296735.1 Chrysochloris asiatica
TCATGTCATCATGGTCAACTCTACTTTGAGGAGGCATTTTTTCCCCCCAGTTGCATTCTGAGTGCTTTCCACCTTCTGGTCCTGTAGTTGGAGTAGTTTGAGAAAAATTGGTGTCAGTTCGTGTTTGAATGT
The DNA here is from genome assembly GCF_000296735.1 of Chrysochloris asiatica. NCBI lineage: Eukaryota > Metazoa > Chordata > Mammalia > Afrosoricida > Chrysochloridae > Chrysochloris > Chrysochloris asiatica. Next base: position 55,746,077 of record NW_006408520.1, read on the forward strand.
TTGGTAAAATCCATAAGTAAAGCCTCCTGGGCCTGGGATTTTTTTGCTTCGTGACCTGATCAATTTATTCTTTTGTTTTAGGTCTGTTTAAGTTTTCTATTTCAAATTGTGCTACTTTAGGGAAGTTTTGTATCATTTTTTTTTACGGTCAAGTCTTCATAGTATTATGTTGTTATCTCTTTATTTCCATTGGTTCTGTTTTGGCATCACCCATATGATATCTTATACAAGTTATTTGTATCTTCTCCCTCTTAATTTTGTCAGCTTTGCCAATGGTTTGTCAATTTTATTGATATTTTAAATAAACCAGCTTCTTGTCTTGTTGATTCTTTATTTTATTTTATTTTTCTTTCTGTTTTCTAGTTCATTTATTTCTGCACTAATCTTTATCATTTCTTTTCTTCTAGTTATGGTAGATTTGCTTTGATGGTCTTTTTCTAATTGTTGGAGCTGTTGTGTTAATGCTTTAGCTTTGGTTCTTTATTATTTTTGTATGTGTGCATTTATTAGTATGATTGCCATCTCAGCACTGCTTTTGCTATGTGTCACAAGTTTTGATATGTTTTGTTTTCAGTCTCATTGGTTTCTATGAATTTATTTTATTTTAATTTAAATTTGTTCTATTATCCATTAGCTTTTAAGCAGTGTGTTATTCCATTGCCATGTATTTGATTTTATTTCCTTGATTTTCCTACTGTTGATTTATAATTTTATAGCATTGTGGATCTGAGACAATGCTTTGTAGAATTGTGATGTGTTTGAGTTTATTGAGATTTGCTTTGTGGCATGAAACATGGTTTATTCTGGAAAATGTTCCATGTGCACTAGAAAATAATGTGCATTTGTGCTATTGTTGGGCATTATGCTTTGTACACATTTATGAGGTGAAGTTGATTTATTGTGTTGTCTATTTCCTCTGTCTTTGTTGAGTTCATTTCTACTTGTTCTGTTTTCAAAAGTGTTATAGTAAAATCTTTCACTATTATTGGAGTTGTCTATTTCTTTCTTCAGTTCTATTAGGGTTTGATTTATGTATTTTAAGGTCTTCTTGTTTGGGAGTATAACTATGTATTACGATTATGTTCTCTTTTTTAATTGACCCTTTAATCACTAGATAATGCCCATCCTTGTCTCATGTTGGTTTTTGCCTTAAAGTTCATTTTATCAGAGATTAATATTGCCACTCCTCATCATTTTTTTTTACTGCAATTAGCTTGATATATATTCTTCCATCTTTTAATTTTTAATCTGTTTTTTTTTCTTTATGTGTAAGATATGTCTTATGTATACTGCATATTGAAGGGTGCTGTTTTCTTCTCCAATCTGCCACTCTCTGTTTCTTGACTGGTGCATTTAATTCATTGATGTTCAGTGTAATTATCAATAGGTATGAATTGATTGCAGTCATTTTGCAATTTCTTTTTGTTTTTTATCATGCTTCTGCTTTCTTTGTTCAGCATGAACTCAATTTTCTTGACAATTTCTTAATAGTTTTAATATTAAATCTTCCTGTATTTTTCTTTTCTTGATTTAATGTGAGAGTGTATTATGTTTCTTTGAGATTACCCTGTACTTTATTAATTCCTTCCCCATTATAAAACAGTTTATTTTATCTTGAAATCTACCTGACCTCCTCACTACCTGGAACTCTAACTATATTTTTCCATTCATTCACTTTATAGTTGTCCTGATTTTAGTCTGACATTCCAGATTCCCTAGTTTTAATCTTGTTGTTTTGTTCTGTTGTAGACACTTCCGTATTTGGACCGAATTGAATTCCAGGTGGTGTTGCCATATACGTCAATCTCTGTTTTTTGTCGCTCTTGTTGGTTCTCAGTCCAAAGCACTTCCATTAATATATATTGGAGCATAGCCTTGGCTTTTATAAAGTTCCTTTTTTTTTTTTTAAGTGTTTTGTTGTGAATTATATGATAGTTTACATGGGGGAACATTAGCTTTACATTCATCCTATCGTACATCGTTTCATTGCCATGGTTATAATCCCCTCCATGCATCATCAACCAACCAAAGAGTACACCCTGCAAGCTTGCCCCCGATCTTCAGCACACACACCCTCTCCCTGTCTGGGTCTAGAGTCCCTAGTTGCTCCATCTCTCCATGTCATTATCTCTGCCTCCATCTCTGACATCACTGTTTCTCTGGGTAGGGTCACACACTCTGCTTTTCTCCCTTCATGGCCCCAGGGACCACCACTTCCTGGACTGCAAAGTCAACCACTCCCTTCCTTTTGCTACAAAATATCTACCTTTACATTTCAAACCCTCACAGTCAGTCCTGATAGCAATTGTTCACTATTGTGCCACATGAGTGCTATCCCCATCTCCTTTCATCAGGCCCCACCAGACAGATTGGATACTACTCAGTGGAGATTCTGCCTTCCTCCACCACTCAAGAGAGATCTAGGTTTCCTCTTGAAAACTTGTAATACAGGCACTTCTTACCTTTGTAGACCCCCATTGTGGGTAGCCAATGTCCAAGTTGCCCATCCCTGTCTACTCTGTGTATCAAGGGGATGGGAATGATCCTCACTGTAAAGATTTGTTCCCTCTTTTAGCTACTGCATCCATAGGGGTGGGTCATATAAAGTTCCTTTAATTTTTGTTTATCCTGAAATGTTCTAATTTTGCCATCATATTTAATGGACAAGTTTGCTGGTTAGACGCTGGTTATATGATTCTTGGTTGACAGTTTTTAAAATTTCTTGTAGAGTTGTGTATATGTCTCTCCATTGCCTTCTTGCCTGCATGGTTTCTGCAAATAAATCAGAGCTTAATCTTACTGGTTTTTCTTTGTGGGTAACATTTCATTTTTCCCAAGCTGCTTTCAAGATTATTTTCTTGTTTTTGATTATGAAGAGTTTGATTATGATATGTCATTGTGATTTTCCTTTGGGGTCTGTGCTTCCTGGTATTTGGTCACCTTGAATTATTATCTTCTTGTCTATCATGTTGTTATTCCTTTTAATGTTATCCTACAAGAATCCTAGATTATCTTGAGATTGTTTCATTCATTTTCTGCTTGTTCTTCTATCTTAGTAGTACTGAGAGATATAATATCTGGACCTCTGTTTGCATGTTTTGTATTATTTCCAAAGCTGTATATATTTTGTTTGATTGTTTCTGTAGTGCTTCTCTGAATTCTTCCTTGTTTTCCTCAACCTTTAAGTGGAATGTTTGGATGTGCCTCAATATCATTCTTCTGAATTATTTATCAGATAATTCTAGTGCCTCTTCTTCCTCAAAACTATTTTCTAGTTTTTCCTCTTGGTTGATTATTTTAGTCTGTCTTGTTTCCACATGTGAGCAGAAATTTTCTTCTGCTTTTTAGGCATTGTGGTATTTTTGTATTTGCATTAAACTGATGAGTGTATAATGATGTATTCTACCAACTGTCATCTGGGGAGCTGTGATCAGAAGATGAGGTTCTCTTTTCATTATTGACACAGTTCAATTCAGAGTGAATTTTGCAGATGTTGTTTGTAGTCACTGCTCTTGGGTATAGCAGCTGGTATTGGCTCTTACCCAGTTGATGGGGTTTTAGAGGGTGCAGTTATGACTTGGCTGTATGATCATAGTTGCTGGCTCCTATTGGATGAGACAAAAAGCAGAAAATGTTCCCACAACACAGAAGGACAAAGAAACACAACTAAATTAAAAAATTAGATAAAATTAATAAAGATAATTAAGCCAGAAAAAAAAAATAATAATAAAAGTAAATAAATAAATAAAAACAGGAAACAATAGCAGGGAAATAAGAATAATTCTTTAATGTCACCTAGTGGACTCTTGCCTTCACATGCACTTGAGAAAAATTTCAAGATGGTCTTCCTGAGCCTCTCTAAGCAATCACCATAATTTTTCTTTTTCATTCTCTTTATTTTCTTCCTCTCAAGTCTCTTCAACTGCTTTTATTAGTGAGAGCTAGCCCAGAGATGGCCAAGACTGATTTAGAAGAGACTGTTGACATGAGCTGTTTCTGTTGTCTCTTACCCCTTCAATAATGCACTGAGTTTCAGGATCTGCATAGGACCTTCCATGGGAGTGTCTACTCATACAGTTCTCACATCTGATCACCAGAAAGGAAATGAATAGAAAGCAAAAATAAATAAATAAATAAAATAATCACACCTTTGTTTCTGCAAGTCTCAGGCAGGCTTCTGTAACATGAATGTTCTCTTATCATTCAATCCACTCATTTTCATTCAAAATGGCTACAGCAGGACACATTGGCTGCCCCAAATAAGATTTCACCTCCTTTCTTGCTTCTGTTCAAATTCTTTCTCTTGGTTATAACTACTGAATTCATTTATGTAGCCCTTTATCTGAAGCTCAGAGTTCTGGGAACATCTTCAGAATCTGTTTCATTTGGTTTTCAGTATCTTTGCTGAAAATGGTCTACACAGTCTTTCTGTTTAGTCCACCATCAAGCCCCCTATAGCATTGTTTATATGTGTATTTCATTTTGAAATATTTTTGCTATTGGCAAGTTGAAATAAAACTTGTAAGTACCAAAAACTGTCTTGTTGTTCAAGGCTTACAAATTTAGAGAAATAACTAAAACTAATAATGTAAAACACATTGGAAAATTCAAGATCCATAAATCTTCTCTTCCCATCTAAGCTTACACTGTGAATAAATTTTTATTAACTAGAGGATAAGCTCAGAATTTAACATTTCTTGGTGTTGTTGATACTGAATGAGATTGCATGTTGTTCTCGTTAAGTACCACTGAGTTAGCTTCAACCCATAGTTATCTTGTATAGGGTTTCTGAGTAGCAGGTGGTAAGCTTGAACCACTGACCTTGTGGTTCAAATTCACCTTGTAGTCCAGCACATTAACCCACAGCACCACACTAGGACTCCACAAGGACTACTATTGCTCACTTTTCTCCTTTCCTCCATTTGACACAGTCTTCCTGGGCAAAAAACAATTTTTCCTCCTCTGATTACACCACCCCTTATGTGACAATTGGTTAAGTCATGGAATATTCTGGGCCTATGTAAAAGGAAAGGGAGAATGATCCATAGGGCTATTTTAATTCCCGAAGCAGATTGTATAAAGCACCCAAAATACTCAGCCTCAAATTTCCCAATGGAGAGTCATTGTGCAGACTCAGATTGGATTGATTTTTATTATACCACCTTCATAGGATTGCTTGATCACATCCTAAAATTTGGCAGGAAAAAAATATTTGTGAAAACAGACAGGTCATCACAAATTCCTGTCTCTCATAATGTCCTCCATTTATTCCTTTTATCTCTACTTAAAATTTCCCTAAGCCATCCAGGAGTATTGGATATTTCACCCTTAATAAATGTGCACCGTGTCATATGAGGTCACTGTGTGACTTCACAAGTTAAGCACTTGACTGCAACCAATCCCGCATATTTTCTTTCACCTAACTTCTATCTGACTTGAAATCTTTTTGTTTTTCCAATTTTAATAATTAACAATATCACTATTAATATACCCGTGAGTGCATATTACTTTTTTAAAAAATAATGGTAAGATTTTTGTGATGTTTACATTCTCTATCATGTTGTCTCTTTTTAGGTAGTTGATTTCAACATACCTGGAAAAACTGAATTATTATTTTCATTGATAATAGTGAACATTTGTCTTGTCTAACTTCTAACAGAAACTTATTTCAGAAATATGTTATCTTTGAGAACAATTATTTTCATTATTCTCCAACTTCATATCAAATATTTTTGAGGGGGTCCTTAGTAGAGTTTCTAGTGGTTGCTGTTTTTGGTGGGGCAAAACACAGAGCTGTGTAAGCTAATTATTAATCTTATAGAGCTTTATCTCAAAGCCTTAAACTGAGTACAATTAGTTCAATAAAAGACTTCCCATAAATCTGGGCGGTCCAACAAGTACTATGTCAACTTTTATACACGTATATGGGAATTTCAGTTATTTGGTTCACTTCTGTGTACTAGAATACAACTCAAGGACTTGGTTGAGATTAGCTATAAATCTTCCTTCAAGGTTCAACTTTATATTTGAAATAGGAGGAAAGCCATATGCCTTTTTCAGGTAAGTACACTCTTCCAGCCCGGATTCAGTATAAAATTATTTTCTTAAAGCATGTTGCCTTTTGTAGCTAATAAAAAACCTATTTGCTACATATAGACAATAAATATATAAAGAACAGTAACCCTAATTTCAGAGTGACAGCAGAAATGGACGGCATCTGCATTGTGTTTTGTTTTCCAAAACTTCATTTATTTTGGTATTTACATTTGCTGGTTTATAGTGAAATAGTTTTTGCTAAATTAGGAACTGACAGCTTAATTATATGTGATTGATAAGGTTTCTTTGGAGGAGTCACTGCTGGAATATAAACACCTACCTTTATTCTTACTTGTATTTATCATGCTCAATATAACACAAATATAGAATGGGGATATTTCAGTTTGGTTTAATTCCAGAATGCTCATTGGAAAAATCTTAGCACAAGCAAAATTCTATTTAACAAGTATTAAATTATTCTGTTCTGCTTTGTGAGGTTATTCCCCATATGGTATATGGTTCACCTAAAATTGCTAAGCAAATGTAGATAACGACAAATACTGTTTTAATGAGAAATATTTTACAAGGTATTCACAGCCATGTCTCTAGTTAATACACAATGTAAGTAAGGAAAAACTGCCCTTTTCTCCTTCTTAGCAAAATGACACAATATTTTCTGTGAAGACATTCAATGTTTAAAAAGCCATACTTTTAATAACTATGCAGGATTAAATATTCTACATAAAATGTCACCATTTACAGACCATTATGACTTGTCAAATGAAAAGCTGAAGCTGATGAGAGCAACATGTCCTTCACAGTCAGAATGGACTGATTTGAATATTGACTTCATGACTTACTAACTGAGAAAATTTGCCAATGTTATATAAGCTCTGTAAAATGTTGATAACTAGTCCAGTAATAGTTACTGGTGTGGTGCTTAGGATCAGCACGGGACTTTGAGCCACTAGGTCAACAGTTCAAACCTACCAGAATGGAAACCCTATACAGGATCACTATGAAACAGATGGATTTGAATGCACTTAGCAATAACCTGACAACATTCCAATAATGCAAATGTTTTGGAATATACCATATGTTTACATGAGGTAATGGTAAACATGAAGCATCTGAAAACATGTCCTGTGAGTTGTATACACTCAAACAATAAAGTTTTTGTAGTCAAATTTATTACCATTATTGTTGTTGTTAAGTGCCCTCGAATCGTTTGGGACCCATAGCGACCCTGTGTAGGGATTCCAAGGAGCAGCTGGTGAGCTTGAACCGCCAACCTTGAAGTTCAAACTGACTTTGCAGTCTGGTGCATTAACCCACAGCACTACACCAGGACTCCATTTATTACTATAGACAGGCTTAAACTGAGCATTTCTTGATTGCTTCCCTAAATTTGTCCCCATTCCAAAGAGAGGTGACACAAAGGAATGTGGAAATCATCACATGATATCATTATTATAACGTGCAAGTAAAATCTTGCAAAATATGATTGAAATATAGATGCAGCAGTACATTGACAAGGAACACCCAGAGGTTAAAACGTGATTCAGATGGGGACATGGAATAAGGGGTATCATTGCTGACATCAGATGGCTCTTGGCTGAAAGCAGAGAATGCCAGAAAGACGTTTACTTGTGCTTTACTGACTTCACAAAGACTTTTGATTCTATGGATCATGACAAGATATGGACAACGTTGTGGAGAATGAGTATTCTGGAACACTTAATTGTGGTCATGAGAACCTGTACATAGACCAAGAGGCAGTTTTCTTACAAAACAAGAACACTGAATGGTTTAAAATTAGGAAAGGTCTGCACCAGCCTGTATTCTTTCACCACAATTACTCAATTTGTATGCTGAGCAAATAATTTGAGAAGCTGTGTTATATGAAGAAAAGCATGACATAAGAATTGGAAGAATACTTATGAACAACCTGCAACATGTAGATGACACAACTTTACCTGCTGAAAACAAAGAGAACTTAAAGTACTAACTGATGAACACCAAAGTTCAGAGCCTGTGGTATGAATTGCACCTCAATGTAAAGAAAACAAAAATCCTCATGACTGGATCAATAAATAACATCAAGGTAAATGAAGAAAAGATGGAAGTTGTCAAAGACTTCATTTTGTTCACGTCAACCATCAGCACTCATGAGAGCAGGAGTCAAGAAATCAAACAATGTATTGCATTAGGCAAATCAACTACACAAGACCTCTTTAAAGTGTTGAAGAGCAAAGATGTAAGTTTGAGGACTAAGGTGCACCTGACCCAAGCCATGGTATTTTCAGTAGCTTCATATCCATGTACCACCACTCGTCTGTCAGTTTGTCATACCGTGGTGGCTTGTGAGTTGCTGTGATTATGAAAGCTATGCCACTGGTATCCTAACTACCAGCAGGGTCACCCATGGTAGACAGATTTCAGATGAGCTTCCAGACAAAGAAAGACTAGGAAGAAAGAGTGACGAACTACTTCCAAATATTTAGTACTGAAAGCCTTATGAATAGCACAGAAATACTGTCAGATATGTTGTTGTTGTTGTCAGGTGTCATCAAGTCAGAACAGACTTATAGTGACCCCATGCACAGCAGAACAAAACAATGTCCAATCCTGGGCCAACCTCACTTCCACCGCCACACTTGACACCATCAATGATGCCACTTGGCCGATCCATCTCGTTGGGGGTCGTCCTCTTTTTCTCTGACCCGCCATCTTACCCATAAGACATCCTTCACCAGCAACTGTTCCCTCCTGAAAATATGTCCAAAGTATGAGAGACGAAGTTTAGCCATCTTGGCCTCCAAGGAGCACTCTGGCTGCCCTTCGTCCAAAACAGATCTATTGGCTCTTTTGGCAGTCCATGGCACTTGTAATATTCTTCTCCAACACCACAATTCAAATATAGTACCTGTCAGATATAGTACCAGAAAATGAACCCCTTAGTTGGAAGGAGCTCATAATGCGACTGGGGAAGAGCTGCCTCTTCAAAGTACAGTTGACATTGATGATGCAAATGGAGTAAAGCCCGTGGGAGAAAATCCCACAGGACCTTCATTTGCTGATGGGGCACAACTCAAAATGGAGAGAAACAGCTACACATCCATTGAAAATTGGAACATGGAATGTGCAAAATAAGATCTGGGAAAATTGGAACGTATCAAAAATGATATGGAATAAATAAACATTGATATCTTAGGCATTAGTGAGCTGATGTGGACTGGTATTGGCCATTTTGAATCTGACAACCACATGGTTTACTATGCCGGGAATGACAAATTTAAGAGGAATGGTGTTGCATTCATTGTCAAAAAGAACATATTCAGATCAGTCACAAAGTGCAATGCTGTCTGTGATAGGATAATAAACATGCACCTACAGGGAAGCCCAGTTAATACCACTATTACTCAAATTGATGCACCAACCACTAAAGCCAGTGAGGATGAAATGGAAGAATTCTACCAACTTCTTCATTCTGAAATTGACCAAACATGCAATCAAGATGTGTTGATCATTACTGGTGATTGGAATGCAAAGGCTGGGAGCAAAGAGGAAAGACTCAGTAGTTGGAAAATATGGGCTTGGTGATAGAAATTATGCTGGAGAACGCATGATAGAATTCTGCAAAACCAATGTTTTGTTCATTTCAAATAACTTCATAAGACAGCATAACAGACAAGTATACACATGGACCTCACCAGATAGAATACATAGAAATTAAATTGACTATATCTGTGGAAAGAGACGATGGAAAAGCTCCATATCATTTGTCAAAACAAGGCCAGGGGCAGACTTTGGAACAGACCATCAATAACTCATATGTAAATCCAAACTGAAGCTGAAGAAAATGTAAACAAGGCCACAAGAGCCAACATATGACCTTGAATATCTCCCCCCTGAATTTAGAGATCATCTGAAGAACAGATTTGATACATTAAACACTAAAGACTGAAGACCAGAACAGTTGTGGGATGACATCAAGAACTACATACATGAAGAAAGAAAAAAGTCATTGAGAAAACAAGAAAGAAGGAAAAGGTCAAAATGGATGTGAGAAGAGACACTGAAACTTGCTCTCCAGTGTAGAGATGGTAAAGAAAATGGAAGAAATAAGGAGGTCCAAGAGCTGAACAGAAAATTTCAAAGATCAGCTCAAGAAGATAAAGTCAAATATTACATGGAATCAGAAACCAGAAAGGAAGAACACGTTTAGCATTTCTCAGGCTGGAGGAACTGAAGAAAATATTCAAGCCTAGAATTTTGTTATTAAAATATTCTCTGAACAAATTATTGAATGATGCAGAAAGCATCAAGAGAATATGAAAGGAAAACACAGAGTCACTGTACCAAAAGGAAATGGTTAATGTTCAACCATTTCAAGAGGTAGCATATGATCAAGAGCCAATGATACTGAAGGAGGAAGTCCTAGGTGCATGGAAGGAATTGGCACCAGGCAAAGAACAAGGCACCAGGAGTTGATGGAATAAAAATTGAAATCTTTCAAGAAAGTGAGGTGGCACAGGAGGCACTCACTCATCTTTGCCAAGACATTTGGAAGACAATATCTGACCAACTAGTTGGAAGAGATCCATATTTGTGCCCATTCCAAAGAGAGGTGACCCAACGGAATGTAGAAATCATCGGAGCATCTCTTTGATATCCCATGCAAGTAAAACTTTGCTAAAGGTAGTACAGAAACAGCTACAATCATACATTGACAGAGAACTTCCAGAGGTACAAGACGGACTCTGAAGAGGCTGTGAAACAAGGAATATAATTGCTGATGTTGAATGGATCTTGGCTGAAATCAGAGAATATCAGAAAGATGTTTACCTGTACTTTATTGACTACGCGAAGGCTTTCAATTGTATGGATCATGACAAACTACGGACAACATTGTGAAGTATGAGTATTCCGGAAATGTTCATTGTGCTCATCAGGAATCTGGAAATGGACCAAGAGGCAGTTGTTCAAACAGAATATGGATGAATGGTTTAAAATTTAAAAAGGTGTGCGATAAAGTTGTATTCTTTCTCTATACTTATTCAACCTGTTTGCTGCACAAGTAATCAGGGAAGCTGGGTTCTATGAAGAAAAATGTGGCATCAGTATTGGAGGAAGACACATTAACAACCTACGATATGCAACTGATACAGCCTTGCTATGATGAAAGTGAAGAGGACTTAAAACCTTTACTGTTGAAGATCAAAGAGCTCAGCCTTTGGTATGGATTACATTTCAATGTCAAGGAAACAAAAATCTTCACCA
>NW_006408520.1:55761891-55764185 GCF_000296735.1 Chrysochloris asiatica
CTACTTTGAAACTCTATACAGGTTCTATACAGGGTCACTATGGATTGGAATTGACTCGATGGTACTTAACAACAACAATATATATTTACATGCATTTACATACATATAGGAGTCCTGGTGTGGTGCTGTGGGTTAATGCACCAGACTGCAAAGCCATTTGAACTGCAATGTTGTCGATTCAAGCTCACCAGCTGCTCCTCAGAAAGCCTATAAAGGGTCACTATGGGTCGGAACCAATTCAATGGCACTTCACAACAACAACAAATATATGTACATATATATATGCATATATATTGAAAAAGATATATATACATATATTCAATGGAATGTACAATGTATGAATCTAGGAAAATTGGAAGTTTTCAAAAATGAAACAGCATGAAAAAAATTAATATCTAAGGCATTAATAAAAATTGAAATGGACTGGTATTAGTCATTTTGAATCTGAAAATCACATGATTTATTATTCCAGGAATGACAAATTGAAGAGGAATGGCATCACAAGCATCATCTAAAAGAACATTTCAAGATTTATCTTGAGGTATAATGCTGTCTGTGATTGGATAATGTACATATGCTTACAAGGAAGAGCAGTTAATACAACTAGTATTCAAGTTTACCTCCAAACACAAAAGCCAGTGATGATGAAACTGAAGAATTCTACTCAATTCTTCAGTCTGAAACTGATCAAACATGCAGTCAAGATGTATTGATCATAGCTGGCAATTGGAATACAAAGATTGGAAACAAAGAGAAAGAATCAGTAGTTGGAAAATATGGCTTTGGTGATAGAAATAATTCTGGAAATCACATGATAGAATTTTATAAGATTGATGACTTTTTCATTGCAAATACCTTTTTGAAACAATAAAAAGATGACTATACACATGGACCTTACCAAATGGAATACTTAAAAATCAAGTAAACTACAACTGAGGAAAAAGACAGTGAAAAAGGTCCATAGAATCATTTGCCAAAACAAAGCCAAGGACAGACTGTGGAAGTTTAGGATGGAGTTGGAGAAACTTAAAACAAGTCCACAAGAACCAAAATATGACCTTGAACATATTCCCCCCCTCCCCCGAACCTGAATTTAGAGATAATCTCATTAACAGATTTGATGAATTGGACATTAATAACCATAGGCCAAAAGAGTTGTGGGATGACATCAAGAACATCATACAGGAAGAAAGCAAACGGTCATTAAGATTAATGAAAGACGGAAAGGTCATTAAGAAAGAAGGAAAAGACCACAATGGGTGTCAGAAGAGACTCTGAAACTTCTTCTACAGCATAGAGTTAAAGCAAATGAGGAGGGAAAGAGCTGAACAGAAAGTTTCAAAGAACAGTTCGAGAAGACAAAGTAAAATATTATAATGAAATATGCAAAAATGTGGAGTTAGAAAACAAAAAGGGAAGAACATACTCAGCTTTTCTGAAGGTTAAAAAAAAAAAAAAACTAAAGAAAGTACTAAATCCTCAAATTTTAATACTTCAGGATTTTATGAGCAAATATTGAATAATGCAGAAAGCAGCAAAAGAAGATGGGAGAATACATACAATTATTGCACCAAAAAGAAATGGTGATTGTTCAAACATTTTAAGAAGCAGCATATGGTCAAGAGTCAATAAAGCTGAAGGAAGAAGTTCAAGGGGCACTAACTGAATGCATGGCCAATGGGAAGAACAAAATTCCAGAAACTGATGGAATATAAATTGAAATGTTTCAACAAACTGATGCAGCACTAGAAGCAACACTCATCTATGTCAAGATATTTGGAAGACATGACCATTTGTTGGAATTGATCCATATGCATGCCCATTCCAAAGAAAGGTGACCCAAATAAAAGTGAAAAGCATTGGATAATATCATTCATATCGCATTCAAGTAAAATTTTGCTAAAGATAATTTTAAAATGGCTGCAGCTGTACGGTGACAAAGAGTTGACAGAGACACAGGCTGCATTCAGACGGGGGCATGGAATGAGACTATCATTGCTGATATAGGATGGTGCTTAGCTGAAAGCAGAGAATACCAGAAAAATGTTTACCTGTAGTTTATTGATTATGCAAAGGCTTTCAATCGTGTGGATCATGACAAGCTATGGACACCATTGCAGAGAATGAGTGTTCCAAAGCACTTAATTGTACTCATGTGGAACCTGTACATAGACCAAGAGTCAATTGTTTGAACAGAACACGGGGTCGCCAAATGGTTTAAAATCAGGAGAGGTGTGTGCCAGGGTTGCACTCTGTCATCATACTATTTCAATCTGTGTGCTGAGCAAATAACC
>NW_006408520.1:55764285-55774686 GCF_000296735.1 Chrysochloris asiatica
GAAGTGCAGCCAGAGTGCTCTTTGGAGGCCAAGCTAGACAAACTTCATCTCTCATACTTTGGACATATTGTCAGTAGGGACCAATTGCCAGAGAAGGATATCATGTTTCGTAAAGTGGAGGGTCAGAGAAAAAGAAGAAGACCTCCAAAAAGACGGATTGGTCAAGTGGCAGAATTGATGGACTCAAGCATGGTAAGAGTAGTAAGATTGGTCCAGGATCGGGCAGTGTTTCATTCTGCTGTGCATAAGTTTGCTATGGGTTGGTACCAACTCGATGGCATCTAAGAACAACATATCCATGTGAAAATTTAACAATAAATAAAAAAAGACCTTAGGATAATTGATGCATTTAAGTTATGGAGTTGGAGGATAATATTAAAATTGAACTGCCAAAAAAACAAACAAGTCTATATCAGAAGAAGTATAGCCAGAATGCTCCTTTGAAGCATCCTGGCCAGAATTTGTCTCTCATACTTAGGACATATTATCAAAAGGGACCAGTCCCTTGAAAAGGATGCATGGTAAAGTGAAGGTTTAGCCAAAAAGAGGAAGACTCCCTGTAGGATGGATTTTTACAATGGCAGCAAGAACAGGTTCAAGTATAGGGAAGATTATGAGGTTGGTGCAACACTGGGAAATGTTTCATTACATTGTGTATAAGGTTGCTATGATGAGGTACAGATTCGATGGCACCTAACAATAACAACAATATATACATTTCCAAATAGAAAGAAAAACAATGTTAGGGTCCTTCATGGGTACCAAGGCAATCAGGTAGAAAATACTGTGTAGATGATAATATAGAGGAGGTTTTAAAATTTTAACTTGAGAGATAGCTGGGCAAATAATTGTATTAGTCACAAATGACAAGAATCCATTTCATTGTGCTTGACGCTAGAACGAGGAGACATATTTGCTCTTTAACACAGATGTCCAAATGGTGAAATTGGCTACATGAATATTCAAATATTGCCCTCAGGATTCTGTGTAACACTGGTCAGTTTTCTCTGTCTTAAGTATCTTCTCAGAACATATCTTCTACTATGGAAAAAGCTCTGAGAATTCCAGGTTTACACAAATTATAATTATAACCACAGAAAGATAGAGTCACTTTCCATTTCAGAACCTAAATGGTTCCTTTATAATAGGGTATTAGGAGGTATAGTATGGATCATATACTCATAGTGGATTACTTACAGTGTGTGGCATTGTAAGATAAGCACTGGACTACTTACTTGTGAGTCCAGGTGTAGATTTTTAGGATAAGCACTGGACTGCTAACCACAAACTCTGCAGTTCCAACCCACCAACCACTCCTATGCAAGGTCTCTATAGGTCCCAACCAACTTGATGACACTTAACAAAAACAGTAACATCAAGACACAGATCAACTTGTTAGTCCCTTATGCATTACATGACTATTTCTATGACAGGATAGAGTGTGTCCTTGATGGAAGTTCCACAAAATTCAAATAGAGTATGAATAGGGGATTTCCAACTGAAAAGAGACACAGGAACTTAAATTTCTGCCTTTAGATCACATATTAACCAAAGTGGCAAGAGCCATTGATTAAATGACCACAACAATGAAATTTAAAATTATTACTCTATTAAATGTTGCAGATAGAGGTATCTGATGCTATGGCACCCTTTAAGAGGGAAATACAACCTAATCAGAATGATTGGAAAAGGCTATTCAAGAGAAGGAAAGTAAATTGATATGTTAACATAGAGAAGATAATATGGAAGACGATTCCAGATAGACTATAAGCATGTGCAAAGCTGTGTTATAGCTAAAAGGGACCAACAATGGAGGACTGAAAAAGGACCAGTGATTCACAAAGAGGTGAGCCAACTTGTCTCATGGAGGACATTCAGTGTCAATTTTCCTTTGTCTTGTTCTATGACCATTTAAGATTCTTTTCTACATGGTCAAAATTAGGCTACTGATATGGCTGTATACTAAATTGGAGGTCATAAAAACTTTCTGTAAATGTACAGTTTATAATTGTCTCAAGTTTGTGAGCTAAGCTTTCTCTGTCATTACTATTCAAGTTGGCTATTACAGCATGAACAACTACAGAAAAATGCATAAATAAATGAGTATAACAGTGTTCCAATGAAACTTTATTTACAAAAAGGCAGTGAGTCAGATTTGGCTTGTTGGCCATAGTTTGTCTGCGCCTGTTTAAACCATGATAAGGTAGGAAAAAGTGTATTGTTAGTTGTTGTCAGCTCATGGAACCTCTAAGTGTGCTGAGTAGAAATGTTGCGTAGTGTTTTCAATATCATGATCTTTCAAAAGTAGATCTTCGAGCTTATCTTCCAATGTTCCTCTGAATGGACTCAAACCACAAACCTTAGGTTAGCAGTGACATACTTAAGCATTTGCAGCAACCAAGGAATTCAGAAACATAAATAGTATGGTAAAAGTGTCTTTTCTTTATTGAATCGCCCAAAAGACATAATTTTTTGTATCCCATTAGCCTAAGGACAATAAAATACAGTCAAACTTAGACCACACATTGTTGAAAGGGAAGCTGTATATGCCATACTTAGTTGTATGCTCATATAACCATGAAGAAGGGGAGATGGAATGTGGGGTTTCAATTAAGAGTGTTCCACAGCCTTTTAGACAATACTAAGATGTGTTTTTTGTTTGTTTGTTTGTTTTAATCAGAAAAATGTGAAGAGATTAAAGAATTTTAAGAAAGAGAATGACATTATTAGGTCTATTTACGTTTTGAAAGATTACTTTGTGTGTGAAGAATGGCTTGAACAAGTACACAAAGAGATGTGTTAGACCAATTCAACATTTATTGCTGTGGTCCAGATGAGTGTCTATGGAAGTTTAAAGTATGACTATAGTAGTAGAAATGAAGGAAAATGGATAGACTCAAACAATATTTAAATGTAAATTCTAAGTAAAGTGGTCTACAGATACAATACAAACCTGATATAAATTCAAACTGTATTTACTGAGATGGAAAATGTAATAGTTGACTTCATATGGAATACAAAGAAACCATAAAAAGCCAAAACAAAACTGAAGGAAACTAGCAACACATGATGCTTCAATCTCTCCGACATAAAAATATACTATATAGCAATTGTAATTAACACTTGGTATAAATAGTGCTGTCAAAACTGCACATCAACCTGTAGAAAAATGACACAGGATCTGTACCTCACACCACACACAAAAATTAGCATCAAAGAACTAAATGTTTAACCTAAAACTATAAAATTTTGAGAAGAAAACAAATGGAGAAAACTCTGTAACCTAAACTTTTGTAATAACAATAAAAAAAAATTAACAATAAATGCAGAAACACAAGAAGGCAAAATAAAATAAATGAGACATCATAAAAAATTTAAATGTATTCTTTAAAATACTTTATTAAAAGAGTAAATTGCATTGGGAAAAATTCTTTGGAAACTATTTATTTTAGAAAGGTCTAATCTTTAAAAGGAGTCCTGGTGTGGCACTGTGGGTTAATGCACCAGAAGTAAAGTCATTTGAACTACAAGATTGGTGGTTCAAGCTCACCAGTTGCTCCTTGGAAAGCATATACAGGATCACTATGGGTTGGAACTGACTTGACAGCACTGAACAGCAACAACAACAACAAATCTTTAAAACCTATAGAAAATTGCAATAGTTCAACAAAAAAAAGATTAACAACTCAATCACAAAATGGGAAAAAAGGACATAAAAAGAAACTTCAACAAAGAGGACATGCAAGCAGCTAACAAAGAAGAAAACCTGTTCACAATCATTAGCCAAATCAAAATTACAGTGTAATACTCTGGTAGCGTAGTGGTTACGAATGGGGCTGCGAACCGTAAGGTCAGCAGTTCGAAACTACCAGAGGTTCCGCGGGAGAAAGATGAGGCTTTCTGCTCCCGTAAAGATTAACAGCCTCGGAAACCCTGTGCAGGGTCGCTATGAGTTGGAATCGACTCCACAGCACATAACAACAACAGCAACAATACCATCTTACCCCAACTAATATTACACTGATAGAAGCAAATAAACAAAAACAGATTTTAAAATGTTGACAAGGTTGTGGGGAGATTGGAATTCTTACCCATTGTAGATAGAACTGTAAAACAGTACATTCACTGTGAAAAATGGTATCGTGCTTTCTAAAAATAATTAGAAATAGATGTACTTTATGATCCAGAAATACCGCTTTTAGGTGTAAACACCAACCAAACACAAATGTAGATTCCAACCTACAATGATCACATAGGACAGAGTAAAACGGCCCATAGGATTTTTGAAACTAATTTGCAACAGAAGCAGACTGCCACATCTCTCTATTAGAAAGTAGCTATTGGATTCAAACCACCAGCCAGCCTTTCCTTAGCAACTGGACACTAAGCAGAGCACCATTATTTTTACAGCATACAAATAATGACACAGATAGATATATGAACACTTATATTTGCTCCTACTTATTCACAATAGGTGTCCTGGTGTAACACTATGGGGTTATGCGATGGGCTGCAAAGTCAGTTTGAACAGCAAGGTCAGAAGCAGTTGAAGTGCCCTTCAATGAAAGAATGGATAACCAAATTGTGGTGGAGAGGAATACAATGGAATTGTGCACATAAAGAACAAGGAACAAAGGCAATAATTCCTTCTGTTGTGTTTAGGAATGGACTTGATGGCAAAAAATAATAATGCTGAGTACCTGAAACATGTTAAAACATGGATATAACTTGGAGGACACAATGCTAAATGATATAAACTCACACCAAAGTGCCTGTAATCAGTCAACCCGGACTCATAGAGACCTTGTATAGGATTTGTGAGGCTATACATTTTTACTGGAGAGTAAACCTCATCTTTCACAGACAGAGTGGCTGGTGGGTTTTGAACTTCTGTTCTTTTGGTTAGCAGCCAGGTCCTTATTCTACAGACCCAATAAGTCAAGAATAAAAGGATGAATGTTGTGTGATTCCTCTTTTATATGAAGACAAGAATAGATACAGGAAGGGTTCTCAAAAAGTTTATAGAAAAATGTCATTCCATTAAATCCCATTGTGCAAAGCAACCTGATGCACAACAGAACAAAACAATGCCTGATCCTGAGCCAAAAGGATGGGAATATTTATACTGACATTTTGGTATAAGGAGCTCTGGTAGTGTAGTGGTTACAAATCAGGCTGCTAACCTCAAGATCAGCAGTTTGAAACTACCAGCAGTTCCGCGGGAGAAAGATGAGGCTTTCTGTTCTTGTAAAGATTTACAGCCTCGCAAACCCTGTGTTGGGGCTCTATGGGTCTGAATCGACTCGACAGCACTAAACAACAGCATTAGTGTATAGCTGCTGTTTTTTTGCTGTTAAGTGCCATGTAGTCATTTCTATTCATTGTGATCCTGTACAAGGTTTCTGCGACTTGTTTTATCTTTGCTGGGGCAGAAAAGTTTTCCCTTCAACCACTGGTAGGTTTGAACTGTGGACCTTGTGTTTCACAGTCCAGTGCCCATCCTATGGTGACACTGCACTCCCACTCCCATATAGATAATTGTTGCTTTGTGTTATGTACTGTCGAGTGGCCAACTCATAGCAACTCGGAAAATGGTTTCTGAGGCTTTCAATCTTTGCGGGAGCAAAAAGCCTCATCTTTCTTTGGCAGAGTGGCTGGTGGGTTCAAACCATGGACCTTGTGGTTCACAGTCCAGTGCTTTTCCATGGAGCCACAATGCTCCCTGTATAGGTAGCTTTTGTTGTTATTGTTAAGTATCCATGAATCAGTTCAGACTCAATGACTCTGTATAGAGTTTCTGAGGAGTGACTGGTGAGTTTGAAACACCAACCTTGAGATTCAAATTGACCTTGCAGTTGAATGCTTATCCTATAGCACCACACCAGGACTCATACATAGGTAGTTTTATTGTTTTGTTAAGTGTTGTAGAGCCTGTTCGACTCATAGCTACTCTGTATAGGGTTTCTGAGAGTGACTGGTGAATGTGATCTGCCAATCTTGTGGTTCAAACACACCTTGCTGTCCAGTGCATTATCTTATAGGGTCGCATGTGTATAATAGATGAGAACAGATACATGCATCAACAGTTGTTACTGTTAACTGCCCTCGAGTCAGTTCTGACACATATTGACTCTGTACAGGGTTTCCAAGGACATTCTGGTGGATTTGAACTACCAACCTTGAGATTCAAGCTAACCTTGCAGTCCGTGCTTATCCTACAGTGCCACTTGTTGTTAAGTGTCATGGAGTCGGTTCCAACTCATAACAAACCTGTATGGGGTTTCTGCAGAGCAGCTGGTGGATTTGAACTGCCGACCATGTGGTTCACAGTCCAGTGCTGATCCACAGGATCAATCGGTTATGACTCATAGCAATCGCACACATAACAAAATTAAAAACTGCCTATACTGCTCAACCCTCACAATAGCTACTGTGCTTGAGCCCATTGTTACAACTGTTGTGTCAATTTGTCTGTGTCAATTCAGCCAAGAATGAGCCATATGTTTTCAGCTTTTCCAACTGAATAAAGAGTGCTGCTATTAACTCACATTGAAATTGCACACATTTACAATTATTTGAATTTCCTTAGTTAATAAATACTTGTAGTCTTCATCAATTTCTTTAAATGAGTGTAATCAGATGTATTTTTAGCTTCTTAATGAGTTGACAGAGTAGTCCCTTACAAAAAAGCTTCTCAGGCACTCTTTTCTAAGATGATCCCCCTCCTCCTCCATCCTATGAGTAGGTAGAACAATATTAGTACATTTTAGTTATACTTTGCTGGCCCAGGAGTATGCATATGACACCAGTTAAGTCAATAAGTTCTTTAGGAGTTACCAAAGTAAAAAATGAGAGCTCACCCTTTTTCTGGGTGATTAAACCTGTAAATTGAA
This sequence comes from Chrysochloris asiatica, assembly GCF_000296735.1. Classification (NCBI taxonomy): domain Eukaryota; kingdom Metazoa; phylum Chordata; class Mammalia; order Afrosoricida; family Chrysochloridae; genus Chrysochloris; species Chrysochloris asiatica. Next base: position 55,771,179 of record NW_006408520.1, read on the forward strand.
ATATGAGCCATGTTTTCTGCAGAGATAATTGCTCTTCAGAGAGTAGAATGAAATAGAGAAAAGTACAGACAAAAAGGAAAAGAAAGCCTCAATGGTATTTGAAGCAAATGAGCTTAATAACCCACCCATATCCCTTAGGCCAATGGCTCAGTGCACAGAGACCTGCTTTCTAACTGTCAATGCCTGCATTTCCTAACCTGAAGGTTTTCATTGGTCACTGAAGCCTGTTTTATTTCCTGTATCAAGAGGGGAGAGGATAGAAGTGGATCAGAACAAACTCCAATTACCCACAAAGTACTTACCAGTAATGACCTCCTTATTGGCTGCCATCCCCTCCCTCTTTCATTGCCCCACTTTTCTACTGGTATTTCCTAAAATCTTGTTCCAAAATAAACACTTGATACTGAATTTCAAGATCTACTTCTCAGAGAATACAAATTAAAACATTCTACTTATTGATTCAAGTTAATTTCCAAGTGCCAGCTGTTTTCCTATCTTGATATTAAAGACAGCACCTGATCTCTTTTGAACATACTTTTTATTTTACATAAGTATTATTAAATTTACAAACAAAAAAATCCTAACCTATAAAATTGATCCTTTCATATTTTAACATTGTGTGTTTTTCATAACTTAGATCAACTTAAATGTTCTAAAGAAAGGAGTTTCTTGTGATATTCCTATGGGAGTTTCTCAATCATCAAAATTATCTAAAGGAGAAATTGTGTTACTTAAAGGAAGATTCAGGTCACAGAAGCTTTCAGCTCTAACCTCAGAAAATTTCTTAGAGCAAGGATAAATATCAATATGAGATAGCAGAAATAGAACAAATCTTTTATGAAACCATAAAAGATTTTTATGGCGTGGCGCTGTGGGTTAATGAGCTGGACTACAAAGTTGTTTTAAACCTAAAGGTCAGTAGTTCAAGCTCACCAACCACTTCTCAAAAACCCTATAAAGGACCGTCTTGTGTCAAAACCAAATAGACAGCACTTAACAACAACCTAAAAGTAATTTTATAATTTATAAAACAGATTAAATAATTGCTTGGGGTTTAGCAGAACACTTTTCTAATAATGTCTTGAAGTTTTTTTGCTTTGTTTTTTTTTTTTAAATCTTGCAGATACCAAACATTATTGTTTATTCCTGATGGCAATCTTAATATGCCCAGTGAAAAATAATGCTATGATCAGTAATAACTTTAAAAAGAGAGATGAATTTTTATTTTTTGTAGCGCATGGTTTGTTGATTCTACAATAGCTGAACAGATGAGAGACTTTACAAACAAGTGCTTTGGTGCTTGACATATTTCACTAATGTTTTTCATCTTACTTTACTGAAAAAGGAAAAATATTACATGAATTAAATGTATATATTTTCATTCTCTAAACATAGACTTCACAGTTCAGTATGATTTCAGCATAGAAAAAGTATCTCAATACAGATGCATTTTAATTTAATTTTTTTAGTATCAACTTGTGGAGAACTGATTTTTTTTTTTCTCTTAAGTTTTCAAGAGAATCTAATTTATATAAGAAAATTTGCCCACATAGCTTGTATCGCCTTTATTAAAAATGAATGACATATTTTAAAAATATTTACTTACTTTATACAAACTATTAATTCAATGCAAAGGTGTTTTTAATTATACTTTTTTGACCTAGATTCACATAGGGAAAAATTAATCAACTGACAGCAGAGGCTTATTAGGTTTCAGGTGCAGTGGCTTGGGAGATCCAGTGCAAGGGATCTTTTAGCTAGCAGCAAGAACCAGAGAGACTCATCTACAGAGCAGAAGCCTCCAAAGATTTGAAAGACCCGAGCTGTGTGGTATTAGCAGGATGCAGCAGTGATATGGGCACAGCGTTTGACTTGAACCACAGCCTACTTATCAACATGGGTAATTTGCAGACGGGTAAGTATTCTTATTTGGGAATCTCTTGTTATTGTTTAATGTTTGTTTTTTATAAATAATAATAATGGTTTTCACTTTGCTAACACTGTGTAAATGTCTAATGGGTCTGGCTCAATCACGGAGAAACACAGCAGCTATAATTCTTGATGCCAGTGGGTGTTTGTATTTTATTCATAGCTATGGTCTTACGGCTTCAGACCTGGAAGTTTGAGACACAGCTCATCAGTATGAGCCATGCAAATAACTAGACTTTTATATTATGTAAATGGATTGCAACTCAGTGTAAAAATAGCAAAAATATTTACAACTGAACCAAAAAACAACATCATGATAAATGGAGAAAATATTGAACTTATCAAGGATTTCATTTTACTTGGATCCACAATCATCCCTCATGGAAGCATAAGAAAAGAAACAAAAAGAAGTATTGCACTAGACAAATATGCAGCAAACGGCCTGTTTAAGGTGTTGTTGTTGTTGTTAAGTGCCACCAAGTTGATTCCGACCCATAGTGACCCTGACCAGGGTTTCCAAGGCTGTAAATCTTTACAGTAGCAGAAAGCCTCATCTTTCTCCCGTGGAGCAGCTGGTAGTTTCAAACTGCTGACCTTGAGGTTTGTAGCCCGATTCGTAACCACTATGCTAAGAATAAATGTTATTTTAAAAACTAAAATACACTTGACTCAAGCTATGGCATGTTCAGTCACCTCATATACATGTGAAAGCTGGACAAGGAATAAGGAAGAACAGAGAAGAATTGATGCACTCAAATTATAGTGTTGGCAATGACTGTCAGAAGAACAAACAAATCTGTCCTAAAAGAAGTACAGCCAGAAAGCTCCTTGAAAGCAAGGATAGCAAGATTTCATCTCACATGCTTTTGACATGTTACCAGGCGAGAACAGTCTCTGGAAAAGGGCCTTATACTTGGTGAATTACACGATCAACAAAAACCAGGAGGAAGTTGAAAGAGATGGATTAAGACCGTGATTGCAACAATTGTTTTAAACATAACAATGGTTGTGAGGGTAACGGAGGACCCGGTAACAGTATTAGGTTACTATGAGTTGAAAGAAATTCAGAAACATGTAACAAAAAATATATACATATCCTGGTATGGCGCAGTGAGATAAAGCACTGGATCACAATGTCAGTTTGAACCACAAGGTCAGAGGTTCAAATTCACCAGCTACTCCTTGAAAACCCTATATAAGCTCACTATGAGTCAGACCCGACTCAATAGCACTTAACAACAGCAACAACATAATTTATATGCTGTTGTTGTTGGTAAGTGCTGTCGAGTCAGTTCTTACTCATGTTGTTGTTGTTATTGTGAAGTGTTGTCGAGTCAATTCTGACTTATAGTGACCCTGTATAGGTTTCTGAGTAGCATGGACACCTGGTGTGACACTGGGCTACTAATCTCAAGGTTGGCAGTTCAAGTATGCCATCCACTCCTTGTAAACCCTATACGGAGTTGCTATGAGTCACAATTGACTCGACAGCACATAACAATAACAACAACACACAGATAGATAGATGGACATGCATCTAGATAGATACATCTATGTAGATATGTATGTATGTAGATAG
>NW_006408520.1:55776276-55796687 GCF_000296735.1 Chrysochloris asiatica
AAAAAAAAAAAAAAACTAAAGAAAGTACTAAATCCTCAAATTTTAATACTTCAGGATTTTATGAGCAAATATTGAATAATGCAGAAAGCAGCAAAAGAAGATGGGAGAATACATACAATTATTGCACCAAAAAGAAATGGTGATTGTTCAAACATTTTAAGAAGCAGCATATGGTCAAGAGTCAATAAAGCTGAAGGAAGAAGTTCAAGGGGCACTAACTGAATGCATGGCCAATGGGAAGAACAAAATTCCAGAAACTGATGGAATATAAATTGAAATGTTTCAACAAACTGATGCAGCACTAGAAGCAACACTCATCTATGTCAAGATATTTGGAAGACATGACCATTTGTTGGAATTGATCCATATGCATGCCCATTCCAAAGAAAGGTGACCCAAATAAAAGTGAAAAGCATTGGATAATATCATTCATATCGCATTCAAGTAAAATTTTGCTAAAGATAATTTTAAAATGGCTGCAGCTGTACGGTGACAAAGAGTTGACAGAGACACAGGCTGCATTCAGACGGGGGCATGGAATGAGACTATCATTGCTGATATAGGATGGTGCTTAGCTGAAAGCAGAGAATACCAGAAAAATGTTTACCTGTAGTTTATTGATTATGCAAAGGCTTTCAATCGTGTGGATCATGACAAGCTATGGACACCATTGCAGAGAATGAGTGTTCCAAAGCACTTAATTGTACTCATGTGGAACCTGTACATAGACCAAGAGTCAATTGTTTGAACAGAACACGGGGTCGCCAAATGGTTTAAAATCAGGAGAGGTGTGTGCCAGGGTTGCACTCTGTCATCATACTATTTCAATCTGTGTGCTGAGCAAATAACCCGAGAAACTGGATTAGTTGTAGAAGACTGTGGCATCACAACTGGAGGAAGACTCACTAACAATCTGCCATATGCAAATGATACAAGCTTACTTGCTGAAAGCAAAGTGGACTTAAAATATTTACTGATGAAGATGAAAGGCCATCGCCTTTGGTATGGTTTACATCTCAATGGAAAGAAAATAAAAATACACACAACTGGAACATTAAATAACATCTACATAAATGGAGAAATGTTTGAAATGGTCTAAGACTTTATTTTGCCTTGTTTAACCATAAACTCACAAGAAACCAATCTGCTGCATGAGACCTCTTTGAAGTGTTCAAGAGCAAAGATGTCTGTTTGAAGATTAAGGTGTGCCTGACCCAAGCCATAGTATTGTCAGTAACATCATATATATATATATATATGAAAGTTGGACAGTGAATTAAAAAGTCCATACAAAAATTGATGCATTTAATTACGGTATTGGAAGAGAATATTAAAAGTACCATGAACAACCAAAAGAAGAAACCAGTCTGTGTTGAAAGAAGTACAGCCAGAATGTTCCTTAGAAGCTAGGATGGCCAAACTTTGTCTCATATATTTCAAACATACTATCAGGAGGGACCAGTCCCTGAAGAAGGACATCATGTTTGGTAAAGTGGAGGGCCAGAGTAAAAGAGGACGGCCCCAATGATATGGATTGGCACTATGGCAGCAGCAATGGGCTCAAGCATAGCAACGATTGCAAGATTGATGCAGGACCTGACAGTTTTTCGCTTTATTGTTGATTAGGTTTATATGAGTCGCTACCGACTGATGGCACCTAACAACAACACATATATAGTAGAAGTTTTAATTGACTCTTTTACAGATCTGCTTGACATTCCTGATAAATTGCTGCTTTTGTTTTTCTATATGAATTCATTCTTTCCATTTTTAATTTTTTCTTTCCTAGCTATTACATCTGTTAATTATAAAAGCTAAACCCTTAGACCAGCTAAATTTTTTTGGCTGATTTTCACACATTCTTATCACTTACTTCTTTTGGTGTTTAGTGATCCATCTTTGTGAAGTGAATTTTCCTTTATCTTAATCTCAGAAGTTACTTCAAGCCTAACTTGTGGAAGATTTTCTTGCTTTTTCTTGTACTAGATAAAATATTTTCAAAGACTCCATGTTAACCATGGAGTCTGTTTGAAGTTCTATTTCCTCTAGGTATTCATTAGGGTTGTGTCCTTTTACCATGTTTATTTAATCTGTATACTAAGCAAATAATCTAAGAAGATGGACCATCTGAAGAAGAAATAGCATCAGGATTGGAGGAAGACTCATAAACAATGTAGAATATGTAGATGACACAACCTTGTCTGCTGAAAGGAAAGAAGACTTGAAGGTCTTATTGATGAAGATGAAAGACTCCAACCTTCAATATGTATTACACCATAAAATAAAAAAGAGCCTAAGAAGAAAAACCAAATTAAAATAACCCAGACCTCTCAATTGGACCAATAAGCATCATGATAAACACCAACAATATTAAAATTATCAAGGATTTCATTTCTCACAATCAGTATCCATGGAAGCAGAAATTAAGAATTCAAATGACATATATATTGTATCGATCAAATCTATTGCAAACAGACCTCATCCAAGTGTTACAAAACAATGATGTCACTTCGAGAACTAAGGTCTGCCTGACTCAAGCCATGGTGCTTTCATTCACCTCATCTGCATGGGAAATTGGACAATTAATAAAGAATTCTGAAGCAAAATTGATGACTTTGAATTATAATGTTAGAGAAGATAGTTGAATATACAATGGACTGCCAGAAGAACAAACAAATACATCTTGGAAAAAGTACAACCAGAATGTTCCTTAGAAGCCAGTATGAAAAGACTTAGTCTCAAGTACTTTGGACATGTTATCAGAAGGGACTCATCCCTAGAGAATGAAATCATGCTTGGTAAGCAGTGGTAAGATAAAAAGAGGATGACCCTCAATGAGATGGAGTGACACAGTGACTGCAATTATGAGCTCAACATACCAATGGTTTTGAGGAGAGTGCAGGAATAAACAACAGTTTGTTCTGTTGTACATAGGGTTGCTCTGAGTCAGAACTTACTCAGTGGCTCCTAAAAAACAATAACACTCTAGATCTACCATTTGCATTATTTCCTTGGTGTATGTGTATGTAGGGAGGCTCTTTCAAATATTTTCTTTCCTGAGTCCAAGCTAAATTGATGCCACTTACAAACAGCAACATGCCTACAGTGCATCATATCCTTCTTGTTTATTGTTATCAAGAATATAATTTTATCACTAATTTTACTCAATAATGCAATTTTATAACTACAAGTATTTTTAATATTATTAATGGTCACATAAGGAGCTCTGGTAGCGTAGTGGTTACGAATCAGGCTGTGAACCTCAAGGTCAGCAGTTTGAAACTACCAGCTGTACTACGGGAGAAAGATGAGGTTTTCTGCTCCTGTAAAGATTAACAGCCTCAGAAACCCTGTACAGGGTCGCTATGAGTCGGAACCGACTCCACGGCACACAACCACCACCAATGGTCACATACAAAGCATATAGAAACCTTATATTTCTTCAGGTATGTCCTAAACACTTTAAATTTCATTCTGACAAATATCTACTTGCCATTTTAGAGTTGGAAAAAGTGATCCCAATCTGGGAGGGAAGTGCCAGAATCACAAACATCTAAATGAAGCTTCAGAATTCTAAGTCCAGAAACTACACAGGTGTCTAGAATGATGAGCAAGGTTGCCAGAAGGCTCTTCATTGTCTTTCTCAGTTAAGACTAGGTGCCAGGGATGATGCTGATCTTTAGGTTTATCATCTTTGCAGTACTACAGATTTGGGTATCAACAGTACCCCGTTTATTGGTGAGTACACTTGAATTCTAGAGCTAAGCATGAACTCTGAGTAATCTTATTTTAGAGTCTTAGCTTTTAAGTATTATGTTTTCTGAATCCCAAATATAAATTATATAAATGTCCATTAGGATATTTTACTGAATATATTATAATATATGCATGCATTCCTTTGGAATTAAAAAAATATATAAATAATCTAATTTTCGTTTAGAAAAATTATAAACTAAATCATGTGTATATACAGAAGTATATGTCTTTATAAATACATATCTATAAATAAGCAATATTAATTGCTTGGATAAATTAAAAGCATTCTCCATAAAATTAGTTTTGCTATAATACTGACTATGCTATTGAAAAGCATCACTAGTTTGTTTTTAATGTTTAAAATGTTCATTTTTTAACTTAGCATCTAGTGCTTATACTTACAGAATCTTTACATATGAAAATAAAAGTTTGTTGATTCACACAAAATCAAGCATTTTCAAAGACTTACTTTTCAAAAAATAAATATGTTTTAGAATAATTTCTTCACTAACAGTAGCATTTACACTCATAAACAAGCAGTCTAATGAGAATGGTAGAACCAGAAACCAACAGATCAAGTCAAACCAGGGTCAGCAAACTTTGCAAGTCATTATCATAAATGCTTGTCAGCAAGTATACATAAAAAGTTTAGATGTCATTGTTTGGTTCTTAACAGACAGACAACTACACTACTGTCTTCATTTCACTACAGCTGGCACCTCTGACTTCATATTGCAAAAGCAGATGTGCTGACCACAGAAAAGGGAAAAGCAGAATGGAACGAATGCAGAATTGTACAGGGTGCACATATTATCCAAGCATTATTGTTTATTGAGCCCCATCTGCCAGGAAAGCTCAAGTGATGTACATACAACATACTTTCTCCCGGTCAGACTCTTTGCCTCTCATCTCCCTTGTCTAGTTCAAATTCTCTATACATCCATAAATTAACTCTATGTTTACACACAGAAAATTATCTAGCTTGTTTAAACACAATATCATTTCACATCTTTGCAAAATTAGAAGGTAAAATGAATTCCATATAATTAGCATGCATGCATGCACATACACACATAGATAGATAAAGAATGGGCTAGGGCTGGAAACAGAGTTATGGTGTAGCGGCAGGGTCACTGTGAGTTGGAACTGAGTCGACTGCACTACCACCACCAACAAGACTGGAAACAGATTTTTGTATTTAGAGGCACATTTATGTTTTCATTTTTTGTTTGTTTGTTTTGTTTTGGTAATTTTCCCCAACATGGGTCTACAAATGGGTAGCAAATTAATCTGAACTTACACAAAACACTTCAGTGTGTATTTATATTGTAGACAAATTATATAGCTTCTTTCCATTCAAGGAGCTATCTCCCCATCCCTGAGAACACTCCCTGATCCACAGAATAAGCCCCGCAGGAATGAGCTATATTCATACTACATATCACCAGGCTGGTTGTATTATAGCTGATTGTATTATGACTGAATTTTTAAAATCTAAACTGGACTATTCAGATTATCTTTTCCAGTAATTTGAAATAGGATTCAGAGATAGCTAGCAAGTGGTTAAACATTTATATATTTCACAGAGTAGCATATATACGTAAGCACTCTCTTACAGCCATATTTCATAAAGTGGACAGAGAAACAAAGAAAGCTATCCTACAGTATTACAGAAGCAAAGAGAAAGAGGGGGTAACCATAATCATATTTCATATTCTGGCTGAGTCCCTCTGGTTCATTTGCACTACATTCCTATACTGAACTTTTGTAAGATGCCCCAATGTATAATTTAAAAATTAATCTTTCTCTTTAAATTGTCTCAGTTGTTTTCAGTTATGTGCAAAGGGTCATAAAATATGCATCCTTTTAAAAGGGCAGATGAGAGAAAACATTTTGGGGGAGCATCCATTACCCATTTTACAAACCCTGAAACAGTATTTCTTTACTTGGGTTATTTCATTGCTCCCAGGTCACTAAGTAACTCCCCAAAGCCAGACACTTCTTTAGCGATACAGAATATGTACAGTGATAGTCTGGTATTCTTCTGCAGAGGAAGTTAGATAGGGTTTCATTATGACATAAATTAAAACAAAACAAAACCAAAAACTCACACCCTTTGTTGTCAAGTTAATTCTGTGACCAAATGTGTTTCAGAACAGAACAGCTCCACGAACTTTTCTTGGCTATAATCTTTATGGAAAGGAGCCCTGGTAGCATAGTAGGTGACAAGGAGGGCTGCTAACTGCAAGATCAACCTTTCAAATCTACCAGACTCTCCTCGGGAGAAAGATGAAGCATTCTGCTTCCTTAAAGATTTATAGCCTGGAAAACACTATACAGGAACTGGTTCAGACAGCACACAACAGTCACCACCAACAACCAATCTTTATGGAAGCAGAATGCTAGGCCTTTCTGACCTAAGTTTACTGGGTTGATTCGAACTAACAACATTTTGTTAGTCGAATGCAAACCACAAAGGATTTTCTGAAAACAAATGTTACTGCTGCTGTTTAGTGTCGTCAAGTCGGTTCCAACCTATAGCGATCCTGTATAGTTTCCAAGGAGCAGCTGATGAGCTTGAACCAATGACCTTGTGCTTCAAACCAACTTTGCAGTCCAGCACATTAACCCACAGCACCGTACAGTCCCTTAAAATAAGACACTAAAAACAAACACATTATTTTGGATAAAGCAAAGTACTTTGGGGATTGGACCACATCTGCATTTTGCCATATGTATTCTGGTGCTTGTCTGGTATCAAATAATTTGTTCCACTTGATGTCTTAATTCTCCAACAGGTGTTTCAGAATTAGAGGAAAATCCAATGACTCTAGGGCACAAAAGTCAGAATAGCAGAGTAAAAAGACAATATCCTTTTGGGCTACGTGGCTGTAGTTAACATCACATCCCAACTCCTCCTACAGTTATCAATGACCTTGAGCAAGTCACTCTATCATACACAGTCGAGTTCCCTTCTCTAAAAATTAAACCCAAATAAACATAAAAACAGGACAAATCAGTCAGTATGAGAAATAAATGAGATCGTACTTGTCATGTAACATGAATGGTATCTGATCCTTTGTAAAAGAGAAGAGGGTGCTGACTTCTTTCGTATGCATCCATATTTAAACCTTACTTGGGGTTTCAGTCTAATACACACTCAGGTTTAAAAGGTTGGGCGGTGGTGACAGAAGTCCCCAAATGTTAATGTTCCTTAATCTACTGTGCTCATACATCCCAGAGGTCTCTCAGTGCTATTAACGCCAAAGGCGCAGAACCATTTTATAAATTTTAGAATCAATTTCCATTATACATCTGTCTAGAATATTCTCTATAGCAATAATAAATGCCAGTTATTGATCACTAACTAGGTAGTAATCAGCTAAGCATTATATGATTTGCCACACTTAATATTCACAGCAACACTCTGAATTAGCCTTTGATGTCCTGACTTTAGCGTATCCTAGTCCAATTGATTTTAAAAAGTAGATGCATAAAGTAGAAGCCCTGGCAGCATAGTGGGTTGTATGTTGGACTGCTAACCGCAAGGTCAGTAGTTCGAATCCACCAGCCACTCCGTTAAAAAAGATGAGAATTTCTGTTCCTGTAAAGATTTATAGCTGTAAAAGCTCTACACTGGGCAACTATGAGTGGGAACCCACTCAAAGGCATGCAGCACCACCACCACCATTTACTGCTTTGCAATCACAGTCCTGATGTGGCACTGTGAGATAAACACCAGATAACCAACTGTGATTCAAACCTACCAGCTGTTCTTAGAAACTCTATGCACAATGAGTTAGTACTGTCTCAATGGCACAACAATACTTATTTTACGGAATCTTGGTGGTACCGTGCTTAAAGCACTAGGCTGCAAACTGATAGGTTGACAGTTCAAACCTACCAGCTGCTCCTCAGAAGAAAGCTGTGACAGTCTGCTTCCATAAAAATTTGAAGCTTTGGAAATCCTATGGGGCATTTCTACTCTGTCCGGTAGAGTTATTATGTCATAAGTGACACAATTGCAACAAGTCTGGCGGGTTTGGTTTGCAAAACAGGAAAAAGTAATGGCAGTCCACCTACTTTTTTTACTTACTTAATAATAAGAAATCTGAGGCTTAGAGAAGTTAAGTAAGTGTTTTGTCTAAAGTCAACAGCCTGAAAATGTTAAGTTAGGAATCAAAACCAACTTTTTCTGACACCAGAATCAATACTGTAACCAACTCCTGTAATATCTAGTCTGTTTAAGAAAATGTTGGCCCTTCTGTTTTTTAGTACTTGACAGAAAGCCAGGAGAGTAAAAGATCAAAATAAGTGACATTACCAACTAGCAATAAAACACAAAACACAACTTGAAGTTTATGTACCTATTCTTTCATATGATCTATTCACAAAGATATTTTGTGACATATCAGGGGCATCAAAATTATGGGAAAATGGTATTAAAAGATATAATTTTTCCATGAATTTTTGATGCCCCCTCATATTTTCCAATTTTAAAATTGAAACAAAAATCACTTGAAGTTGATTTTGCTTGTTTTCATTTATTTTTCAACCCTGTGACATTGTTGGTGAGATATTTTTGGTGTTTTTTGTGTTGTCTTTTGTTCTATTCTTTCTCATCAAATAATTTATCTAATTTAGACTATTTATAAAGGAGCTCTGGTAACGTAGTGGTTACGAATTGGACTGCGAGCCACAAGGTCAGCAGTTCGAAACTACCAGCTGTTCCGTGGGAGAAAGATGAGGCTTTCTGCTCCCGTAAAGATTTACAGCCTTGGAAACCCTGTACAGGGTCACTATGGGTTGGAACTGACTCCACGGCACATAACAACAACAACAACAGACTATTTATAAAAATAAATAAGCAAATAAATAAAATAGGTAGACTAGCATTACCTTTTCCTGCTTTGTAATCTTATTTTGTATCATAAAAAGTGGGATAATAAACTGTAATTGGATTTTAAAAAATTGATTCAAATATGTGACTATTGAAAGCTTTAAAAATTAATTGATTTATTCAGTATGCATCTATTGAATGCTTACTTTAGCCAGTATTGTCTGACACGGAGGATGCAACACTAAGCAAAACAAACAAAATTCCTGCCCTAAAGGGATCAGAAAACAAATAAAAACAAGTCTATGATCTTGTAAGAGAATGGCCTGTGTGTATTAGAAAAATATTTGCTTCTCTATAGTGGACTGCATCTGAGGGATGGTCAAACCATCTTCCTTATTTTGTGGTCCCCTTAGGTTTAGCCCTTGTTTGTTAATCTTACCTACTTGACAATAATCACTGCAATGTTCTATGAGGATCTCCAATGTCTAATTACACTGGAAATCCCAATTGAAATTGAATTCAAGTCCCTTCAATCCCCCATAAGTCTTATAAATAGGTGCATATCAAGATACATTATGCATATATGCCATTATTTGTCTCCTGCATCATGTAATGAAAGCCAAGAAGTTTCCTAGTGATCCTACAGCAGCTACACAATGAGTTTTCTCAGAGTACACAGACTAAATTACAAGTAAGAAGATACTCATTTCTGACCATGAAAAAAAGGAAGGACTGTAAGGAGCAGACCTTATTTGTGATGCCAATGCAGCTCAAAAGATACGTAGATGGGAACTGGAGCCTAAAACAAAATAATGCAATCTGGATATCAAAGACTAATGAGTCACAATAATAATTCTTTACCTGGTAAAAATATGATTTTTAAAATATGATTTTTAAATAATCATATTTTACCTGGTAAAAATATGATTTCAATTTAGAACCATAATTTTCTATATTCATCATTAATTTTCAAACTAGTTACTCTGTATTTTTTGGCATGCTTTTCAAAGAGATGATTCACCAAATACAGTTTTGTGCAAGTGTTTGTATAGTCCACCTGATATGGATGTTTCTCCTCAGCATAACCTAAACCAATTCATTATTTAAGTACTTTAGAAAGGCACTGCATTCAGATTGTTGCCAGAAAGACATCATCTAATAGGGGCTTTGCATGAGCATCCTATTTAAAATATTATTTATTCACTATCTTTTCCATTACCCTGATGCATTTTTCTTCATAGTGCTTTAATGATTTGAAAATGTATCCTATATCTGGTTATCTAATAATTATTGCACTTTCCACTACAATACAAACTCAATAATGGTGATGAGTTTGTCTTGTTCAACACTGCAAATTGCATCAGTTAGATCATTAGCTAACACTAGTCAATGACTAAATTAATTGTGTTAAATAAGTAAAATATTGAAAAAAGAATAGTTGGAAATATGAAGTCATTCTATAAAAAATGTGTACAGTTACTGAACTACGAATTTAAGCATAAATATAGACCAAATTTCAACAAATATTCTGCTGTACTCTGCTGTCTTTCTGTTAATGCATTGGACTGCAAAGTCTGTTTGAACCACGAGATCAGGAGTTCAAGTTCATTAGTTGCTCCTCAGAAACCCCCATACAGGGTCACTATGGGTTGGAATTGACTTGATGGAATTTAAAAACAACTCCTTCATTAGTGAAAGTGATAAACATAGCAGCAACTAATTAGGTCACACTGTATTTTCTGTTCATCTTTCTGGTTCTACATTAATGGAAATGTCTCTTAGGCCCATTTTGTAGTCTAAAGACCAATTATTATATAACTATTTCAATCTTAATTTGGTAATATATTGACATTGTTAGGACACATGGATTTTAATTTACATGATGGCTGCTCTCTTTATGTTCTTTTAGCACACCTCCGTCATTCTGACAAAAGTATCACAGGAGATTGGCTTCAAAAAATGGAATCTATTGTTTCATTATTTTGGATGCTAGAAGTCTAAATTCGGGTAAGGCAAAACTGTGTCAGCTCGAGGGGAAGGCCTTTCCTGGTCTCATCTGTAATGTTCTTTTCCAGAGACTGGTCCATCCTGATAATATGTCTAAAGAACAAGAGACAAAAATCTCGCCATCTTGGCTTCGAAGGAGCATTTTGGCTATACTCTTCTAAAACAGATTTGTTTGTTCTTCTGGCAGTCTGTAGAGCTTTTAATATTCCTTACCGAAACCATAACTAAAATGCATCAATTCTTTTATGGTCTTCCTTATTCATGGTCCAACTTTCACATGCATATGAGACTACAGAAAATACCAAGATGTGGGTCAGGCTCACCTTATTCCTCAAACTGACATCTTTGCTCTTGAACACTTTGAAGAGGCATGGTGCAGCAAATTTGCCTAATGCAATATGTCATTTGATTTCTTGACTGCTGCTTCCATAATTGTTGATACTGGAGTCAAGCAAAATGAAGTCATTGACAGCTTCAATCTTTTCTCTATTTACCATGATGATTTTTTTCGCTCCTGTGGTAAAGATTTTTGTTTTCTTTTCATTGAGGTGCAACCCATACTGAAGGCTGGTCTTTGATCTTCATCAGTATTTAGTTTGAAACGATCAGCTGTCCTGCAGGAGAAAGATGAGAAAGAATTGCAGCCTCAGAAGCCCTGTGCAGGGTCACTATGAGTTGGAATGGACTCCACAGTACTTAAAAACAACAAGCATTCAGGAAGCAAGGCTGTATCATCTGCATATCTCAGGCTATTAATGAGTCTTCCTCCAATCCACTTAATTCTTCATATAATCCAGTTCCTCAGATTATTTTTTTTATCAGACAGATTGAATAAATACAGTGAAATAATACAACCCTGCCGCACACCTTTCCTGGTTTTAAACCATTTGGTGTCTCCTTGTTCTGTTCAAACAACTTCCTCTTGGTCTATATACATATTCCTAGGAGCACAGTTTAATTGGATTCATAACACAATAACACAGTCCAAAATGCAAGGAAGATGTAACAGTCCAAAAAACATGATATGTATGTGTATTTTCCAAAACCTTAATAAAAAATAAAAAAAACTTGGGAAAATTTTGTCTATCAGTCTCACCATTGAAAGGTAGTACATGGGTTAAGAGTATGGTTCTAGAATCACATTGCCACGTTCCCGTTGACAATTGGTTAATATCCCTGTTGTGTTTTAAAAAGGAATAATGAGAATACTCATCTCACAGAGTCATTTAGAGGGTAAAATTAGTTAATTCACATAAAGCATTCATTACAGTACTAGGAAAATTGCGTAATTGTGAAGAAATGCGAGATAATTATTCACATAGCTCTTGTGTTTCTGCCTGTGCTGTATGCAGAGGTGCTGGCAGGACTCGATGCCACTTAACAAGAGCAACAACGTATTTTTAAGGTTGTCTTAAATTGAACAGCCTTAGAATATCAAGATAGTATCTCTCTCCAGAGCAAAGGGCATAATTTATTTGCTGTCCAGTAAAATAAAGATGTCTCTCTCTAGTGCAAAAATAGGGCAAGCTTTCTAAAATAGTCATTAAAACATTGAGTTGTCATAAGCTTGCATTTGAAAACCCACAGTGTGTATGCACATCACCTAGTCCTCTTGTTTACTTATGGGAATTGGGACCTAGTGTCCAAGTGCAAGAAAATATCAGTATTTTGGCTACTACTTAATACTTGAAGTAGTAAACGCTCTATTGTCTCTGGTCCAAGAAACTTATGTCTTCTCCTAGAATTTACGAACCTGTGGCAATGTACCAGGGGTCCAGTTGTTTAAGTATGGCACTGCTAAGAGAATGTTTTGCAGTTTCAGCTTACCAGTTACTCCATGAAAGGAAGGTTAAGCAATTTGTGTCTGTAAACAGTTATTGCCTCAGAAATTCTATGAAGCAGTTACCCTGTCTTATATGGTCACTCTGAGTGAGAAAATGACTCAGCAGGATTGGGTTTGGCTTGGCAGTCTACCTGCTTAACTTGCTAATAAGGTGAAATGTCATAATTTCACAGGTTTTAAAAGTCAATGATATAAATATTATATTTTGTTTTCTTTGTTCCCTAGACTATATAGATCTTTCTAACTTTGGATTTTCTTAAAAATGTTTTTGTGGTAATGAAACGTATTAATCACAAACCTCATAACTTTTAATTTGTTGAGTCCCTACATCTCTTCTACCTATCTCAATAAAATATAACCTAAGTTGCAGCACCTGACATTAAAACTACTGGCAACAAGCTGCTATAATGCTATTAGTTTCTGGTGTTTCATCATTTCCAGTAAGTCACATCAGTTACCCTACTGATAGCTGATTTTCTAGTTCTGTAAGTTGAAGCATTTTCAGTTTATCAAGAATATACAATCTTCTGTGATACTTTTAAAATTATTTGCTGATAACTTCTCTCTAAAGTATAAGCTCCATTTCCTTGTTTTCTGTCCTACAGGCTTTCATATTAATGTCACATGAGTCTTTATAGAATATACTTTATTTCCAGATCTTTTAAATATCCAGAAAGGTGAAATATAGCCAAAGGTCACAGGTTTCTACTCATCATTTGAGTGATAGCATATGAACAAAATCAGCAATATTTATATTTCACAATGTGTTATAATGTAAGTTTTGTTTCTCTACTTTTCCTCTGTTCTTGATTTCTAGTTAAAAAAAAAAAAAAAAAAAAAAAGTTAAAAAAAAAAAAAAAAAAAAACTCAAAACATTCTTCAAAAAGGTTTAAATTTAAGTCCTCTGGTCATTTGCTTATCAGTATTTTATGTTTCACATCAGCATGTATAAGTCTATCTCCTATGGTGCTTCCAGTGCAGTAAACCATGATACAGATTATCAGATCGTGGGGCTTCAACAGAAGTTTGTTAAGCTGCTTAGTAAATACAACTCAGCATGTTTAAGGTTTGTAAGATACTTCTAAAAGCAGTATTTTCAAATCATTAGTTATTTTTGAATTAATTATTGATATGCTTATGCAATTAATATAAAATTTGGCACAGGGATGAGCAGCATTTTGTTCTGTTCTATATTAAGTCACTGAGTCAGAAAAAATTCAGTGGGAACTAAAAACAAAAGCAAAAATACAAAATTATTGCTGTATTGTTATTTTTATAATTATTGTTTTATTGGGTTTAAATCCCTTCCACAAATAAGTAAATAAATCAGTTAACTATCTGTGAGAGTTAAGATGTTTTGGTTTCTCGGATAGAATACATAATTTGCAGGGTATGCATTCTATCCAAAAAACACAATTAAACACCATATATTGTCGACTTCGTGACCCAAATTCTATTTGTTATATCAAACAAGTATAGATTTTTGTGGATAGTTGTTGTCTCACCTTGACTGGACCAGGATTCTCAGTGGTTTCATAGCTGAGATGTAACTATCCCTCATGATGAGGTTGAATATAATGTAATCACTTCTATGATGATATCTGCTACAAACAGTCAATTAATCGAAAAGAAGTTGCAATTCTTTTCTTTGGGGGGTAAGGCCTGCTTTCTATATATATTGGATACTCAAGCAAAGTTAGCTTGTTTTCTGCTGCACTTGAATCCATCTTCTGGTTCTTGGACTTGAGTCAGTGACCTGCTCAATTGCTTTCAGATTCTGGGAGTTGTCAGTTTGAACTGTCAATTTTGGTTCATCTTATTCACAGACTTAGGACTTGTCCACCTTTACAATTAGTGAGCTATTTCCTTGATGGCTTCTTTATATACATATGGGTAGTGCAGTGGCTCTGTACAATTAACACTGAGCTGCGAACCACAAGATCTGAAGTTCTACTCTCCAAATGATCCATGGGAGAAACATGAGGCTTCTTCTCCTGAGAAGATTTATATCCTCAGAAACCCTATAGAGAATTGTTCTGAGTTGCTATCAATTTGATGTTACTTAACAACAACATACACATAAATACATAAGGTTCACTGGTTTTGTTTCTCAAGAAAACACTGTTAAAGACACAATGTTAGGATCAGAAACACAAGTTTAAGACTTCTTTGCAAATGTGTTTATTCCCACACTACTACTTCCATTTCTATATGTTATACAAACAAAAATAGTTCATACATGCATACACTCCACAACCACCCACAGTATTTTATACTGCTTTGATAAGTAAATAGAATATGGGTGAGGAAGTAGAGTATATGGTATCTAATTCTGTTCTTGGATAAAACACATACCTCACAGATTTTAAACAAATCTGAACCCCCATGAATCACCAATCAAATAAATAAGCTGTTTGAAGAATTCAGAAATGGTTATTGATCACAAAAATGATCAATTTGCTCCAATTTAGGTTTATTTTAATATATAATGGGTTAGCTAGGAGCCTAGAATCTTCATCCCAGTAATTAAATTCTTCAAACAAGATGTTATTATTAGGTGCTAGTGAGTCAGTTCCAACTCATAGCATAACAGAACAAAACACTGCAGAGTCCTGTACCAACCTTGCAGTTGATAATGTTGAAGCTCATTGTTCCTGCCACTGTGTCAGTGCAGCTCACTGGGGTCTTCCTATTTTTTGCTGATTCTCCACTTTTCCAAGCATGATTTCCTTCTACAAAGACTAGTCCTTCCTGACAAAATGTCCAAAGTACTACACCTAAATTCTCACAATCCTTTCTTCTAAGGAGCATTTTGATTGTATTTCTTCTAAGACAGATTGCTTTGGAAATCCATGGTATTTCTATATTTATGATCAACACTATTAGTCAAATGCATTGATTCTTTCACAGTCTTCCTTATATTATCCAAATGTCACATGCATATGAGGAAATTGAAAACATCATGGCCTGGATCAGGCTCACCTTAGTACTCAAAGTGGACCTTAATCTCCAACACTTTAAAGAGATATTTTGCAGCACATTTGCCTAATGTAGTATGTCCTCTTATTTCTTGACTGCTGCTTCTAAAAGTGTTCATTCACTTCTACAGTGAATCCAAGTAAAATTAAGTTTTTCACAACTTCGATCTTTTGTCTGTTTATCATGATTTATTTGTTGGTCCAATTTGTTGGTTCATTTTCTTGACTTTAAGATGAAATATATACTCTAAGTTGTAGCCTTTGGTCTTAAGTTCTCTTTGCTGCCAGCAGACAAGGCTGTGACAACAGCATATCACATTCTTCCTCTAATCCTGATACCTCTAATACACATCCTTCTTCATATAAATCAGCCTTTTAAATTTGAATAAATTTGGCGAAAATATACAACCCTGGATCACCTTTCCTGATTTTTAAAAATTCAATAGTTGACAACAGCCTCTTGGTCTATGTACAGGTTCCTCATGAGCAAAATTTATTGTTCTGGAATTTCCATTCTTTATAATGTTATCAATCCTTGGCTATGATCCACACTGTCAAATGTCTTTACATAATTAATGAAGCACAAATAAATATCTTTCAGATATTCCAGCAATGACAAGTTGAAGAGGAATGAAGTCGCATTCATCATCAAAAAGAACATATCAAGATAAGCCATGAAGTACAGTGTAGTCTGTAACAGGATAATATCGATACACCTACAAGAAAACCAGATGATACAACCTTGATCGCTGAAAGTGAAGAGGACTTGAAACATTTACTTATGAAGATTAAAGAGCACAGCCTTCGATATGGATTACATCTCAATGTCAAGAAAACAAAAATCCTCACCACTGGACCAATAAACAACATTCTTATCAATGGAGAAAAGATTGAAGTTGTCAAGGACTTCACTCTGCTTGGATCAACCATCAACACTCACGGAAGCAGCAGTCAAGAAATCAAATGACATATTGCACTGGGAAAATCTGCTGCACAGGAACTTTTTAAAGTATTGAAGAGCAGAGATGTCAGCTTGAGGACTAGGGTACGCCTGACCCAGGCCATTATGTTTTCAATAGCCTCATATGGATGCGAAAGCTGGACAGTGAATAAGGAGGATCGTAGAAGAATTGATGACTTTGAGTTGTGGTGTTGGAGAATACTGAAAGTTCCAAGGACTGCCAAAAGAACCAATAGATCTGTTTTGGAAGAAGTGCAGCCAGAGTGTTCCTTGGAGGCCAGGATGGCTAAGCTTCGTCTCTCCTACTTTGGACATATTGTCCAGAGGAAACAGTCGTTGGAGAAGGATGTCATGCTGGGTAGGGTGGAGGGTCAGAGAAAAAGAGGAAGACCCCCAACGAGATGGATCAGCCAGGTGGCATCATTGATGGACTCAAGTGTGGCAGCGGTAGTGAGGTTGGCCCAGGATCGAACATTGTTTCGTTCTGCTGTGCATGGGGTCGCTATGAGTCGGTTCTGACTCGATGGCACCTGACAACAACAACAACAAGAAAACCAGTTAACACCACTATTATTTAAATTTACGCACCAACCACTAAAGCCAGTGATGATGAAACTGAAGAATTCTACCAACTTCTTCAGTCTGAAATTAATCCAACATGCAATCAAGATATACTGATAATGATCAGCGATTGAAACACAAAGATTGGAAACAAAGAGAAAGGATCAGTATTTGGAAAATATCGCCTTGGTGACAGAAACAATGCTGGAGATTGCATGATAGAATTTTGCAAGACCAAAGATTTTTCATTGCAAATACCTTTATTAAACAAAATAAAATGACTATATACATGGACCTCACTATATGGAATACACAGAAATCAATTTGACTATATCTGTGGAAAGAGGCTGTGGAAAAGGTCCATATCATCAGCTAAAACAAGATCAAGGGCAGACAGTGGACCAGACCATCAATTGCCCATATGAAAATTCAGTCTAATGCTGAAGAAAATGAAAACAGGTCCACAAGAGTCAAAAACAACCTTGAATATAACCCATCTGAATTTAGGAATCATCTGAAGAACAGATTTGATGAATTAGACACTAAGGACTGAAGACCAGAAGAGTTAAGGGATGACATCAAGAACGTCATACAGGAAGAAAGCATAAGGTCAATGAGAAGACAAGAAAGAAGGAAAAGACCAAAATGGATGTCATAAGAAACTCTGGAACTTGCTCTCCAGTGTAGAAAGGCCAATGCAAATAGAAGATATGAGGAGGTACAAAAGCTGAACAGAAAATTTCAAAAGTTGACTCAGAAGATGAAAGTCAAATATTATTTTAAAATGTGCGAAGACCTAGAGTTTGAAAAAAAGAAAAAAGAAAAGAATTTCCTTTCTAAAGCTGAGGGAACTGGGGAGTGGGGGTGTGTAGGATTCAAACCTCTGCTTGTGGTATTGAAGATTTCTATGGGATAAATATTGAATGATGCAGAAAGAAGATGAAAGGAATAAACAGAATGAACAATAAACCAAACACTGGTCGATGCTCATCCAATTCAATACATAGCATTTGATACTGAAGGAAGAAG
This sequence comes from Chrysochloris asiatica, assembly GCF_000296735.1. Lineage (NCBI taxonomy): Eukaryota > Metazoa > Chordata > Mammalia > Afrosoricida > Chrysochloridae > Chrysochloris > Chrysochloris asiatica. Next base: position 55,794,252 of record NW_006408520.1, read on the forward strand.
TCCTAGGTGCATTGAAGTCATTGAACATGAAGCAAAGTACAAGGCACCAGGAATTGATGGAGTCTTGGGTGGCACTATGAGTTAATGTGCTGGAATGCAAAGTCAGTTTGAAAAGCAAGTCAGCGGGTCAAACTCACCAGCCACTCCTTGGAAATCCTATGGAGGGTTGCTATGGGTCAGAACCAACTTGACAGCACTTAACAACAACAACAACAACAACATGGGCAAATTACTTAATGATGCAGAAAGCATCAAAAGAAGATGGAAGGAATAAACTGTGCTAAGACGAAACCATCGATGTTCAAACAGTACAAGAGGTAGCATATGATTAAGAGCCAGTGATTCAGAAGGAGGAAGCCCAAGGTGCATGGAAGACATTGGCAAAGAACAAGGCACCTGGAATAGATAGACTAAAAATTGAAATCTTTAAACAAACTGATGTGGCACTGGAGGCACTCAATCATTTATGCCAAGAAATTTGGAAAACAACTACCTCGCCAACTGACTGGAAGAGATCCGTATTTGTTCCCATTCCAAAGAGAGATGACCCAGCAGAATGCAGAAATCATTGAACAATATCATAGATATCCCAGTCTAGTAAAGTTTTACTAAAGATAATGGAAAAAAGGGTGCAACCATAATATGACATAGAACTTCCAGAGGTTCAAGCTGGATTCATTAGAGAAAGCAGAATAAGGGATATCATTGATGACATCAGATGGATCTTGGTTAAAATCATAGATTATCAGAAAGATGTTTAGCTATGCTTTAGTGACTGCAAAGAGGCTTTCACTTGTGTGAATCATGACAAGCTATGTACAACATTGCAAAGTATGAATAGTCCAAAACACTTAATTGTGTTCATGAGGAGCATGTACTTAGTCCAAGAGGCAGTTGTTTGACCAGAAAAATGGAACACTGAATGGTTTAAAATTAGGGAAGGTGTGCACCAGGGTTGTATTTATTTATTTTTTTGTCATACTTATTCAATCTGTATACTGAGAAAATAATCCGAGAAGCTTAATTATATAAAGAAGCTTAATTATATAAAGACAAGGATAGGATAGGAGCAAGACTCATTTGCAAACTGATATTCAGATGATACAACCTTACATGCTGAAAGTGAAGAGGACTTAAAATACTTACTGATGAAGATCAAAGACCACAGCCTTTGGTAAGGGTTGCATTTCAATATAAAGAAAACAAAAATCCTCACCACTGGACCAATAACAACATCCATGGAGTCCTGATATGGCACTGTGGGTTAAAGCACTGAACTACAAAGTCTGTTTGGTCTGCAAGGTCAGTAGTTTAAGCTCACCAGTTACTCCTCGGAAACACTATACAGGATTGCTATGGTTTGGAATTGACTCAACGACATTTAACAATAACAATATAAATGGAGAAAAGATTGAAGTTATCAAACACTTCATTTTGCTCAGCTCAACCACCAACACTCATGAAAGCAGCAGTCAAGAAATTCAATGACATATTGCATTGAGACAACGTGCTGCACAAGACCTCTTTAAAGTGTCAAAGAGTAAAGATGTCAGTTTGAGAACTAAGGTGTGCTTGACCCAAGCCATGGTATTTTCAATAGCTTCATATGCATGTGAAAGATGGACAGTAAATAAGGAAGACCATAGAAAAATTGATGCATTTGAGATACGGTGTTGGAGCAGAATATTGAAACTGCCATGGACTGCCAAAAGAACAAATAGATCTATGTTGGAAGAATGTTTCATACAAAATGGCCAGACTTTGTCGATCATATTTCAGACATATTGTCAGTAGACATCAGTCACTGAACAAGAATGTCGTATTTAGTAAAGGGGAGGCTACGACAAAAGAGGAAGACCCCCAGTGAGATGATTTGGCACAGTGGCAGTAGCAATGGGCTCAAATGTAGCAAAGATTGTGAGATTTCCCAGGACAAGCTAGTGTTTTGTTCTGTTGTGCATTAGATTGCTATGAGTCGGCACTGACTCTATAGCACCTAACAACAACAATGTCCTCTTTGGAATCTAGCTTGAATTTCTGGTAGATACATGTTGATGTACTGCTGCAAAGATTTTATAATTATCTTTAGAAATATTTTATTTTCATGTGATATTAATATTATTGATGATTTCTACATTTCATTGTGTCACCTTTCTTTGGAATTCGCACAAATACTAATCTCTTCCAATCAGTTACCTGATAATTGCCTTTCAAATTTCTTGGCATAGATAAGTGAGTGCCATCAGCACTGAATCAGTTTGTTGAAACATTTTTATTTGTATTCCGCTGATTCTTGGAGCCTAGTTTCTGTCGATGCCTCTGTGATTCTTGAACTTCTTTATTCAATACCATTGGTTCTTGATCATATGCTACCTCTTGAAAGGTTTGAACAACAAACATTTCTTTTCGGTATGTTGTTGTTGTTGTTGTTGTTGT
>NW_006408520.1:55797798-55804316 GCF_000296735.1 Chrysochloris asiatica
AGGTTCTTCCTTTTGATTTTCTAACTCCAGGTCTTTGCTACTTCATATAATAATTGAATGTCTTCTTGATCTGGCCTTTGAAATTTTCTGTTCAGTTCACTTACTTTATCATTTCCTTCAGTTGCTTTTTCTTCTCTACTTTTAAGAGTAAGTTTTAGAGTTTCTTCTGACATTTATTTTGGTCTTTTCTTTCTTTCCTGTGTTTTTAAAAATGTTTTGCTTTCTTCATGTTTCATGTTCTTGATGTTATCCCACAACTCTTCTGGTCTTTGGTCATAAGTATTCAATGTGTGAAATTTTGTTCTTAAGATGGTCTCTAAATTCAGTGGGATATACTCAGGTCTTACTTTGGATTTCATGAGCTTGTTTTAATTTTTTTCTGAACTTACATATACGCAATTGTTCCACTGTAAGATCATTGCCTTGTTTTGTCAACGGCATTGAACTTCATTGTCTGTTCTGTCTAGTCCAGTGGGGAGGGAAATCTATTTACCTGTCATCCAATTTGAAGGACTCTCTACCACTTTTCCTTGTTCTCTGTGTCTATTATCTTGACATGAATTTTGTTTAGTAATACAGATTTTTTTTCTCCTATGAGCATTTACTTTAGCTACTTGAACTTAGAGTACACATTTTAACATTTGAGCTAATATTTCTCTCTATAATGATCTCAGACAGCTAACATAAGGAATCATGTATATATGTGGAGCACAGTGGCTCCATTCAATAAGTACTGAACTGTGAATGATAAGATTGGAAGTTCAAGCCCACAACCCACTGTAAGGGAGAAAGATGAGACTTCCTGCTCCCTCAAATGTTTAAAAAGTCTCAGAAACCATGTAAAGAGTTGCTATAAATTGGAACTGGCTCTACAGCATTGAACAACAACAAATATGTGTTTATAAATGTTGGTGTTGGTGTTAAATGCCATCAGTGCAGTTCTGACCCACAGCAACTTTGTATAGGATTTCTGAGTCTGTAAATCTTTGTTGGAGCAGAAAACTTCATCTTTCTTCCATCAGCAGGCTGATGAGCTAGAATCACCAACCTTGTGATTTGCAGTCCAGTGCTTATCCTAGAAAGCAACTACACTATACCTAAGTGTGTGTAAATATATACACACACACATATGTGGTTGTTGTTGTTATTAAGTGTTGATGAGTCAGTTCAGTCTAATAGTAATCCTTTAAAGGGTTTCCGAGGAGTGTCTAGTGAGTTTGAACTGCTGACCTTGGGGTTCAAACCAATTTTGTGGTCCAGTGCTTATCATTGATAGTGTTCCAGTTCATACACACATGGGTTTATTACCAACAAAATGTGTTTAAATATGTCAGTGTGATCAGTGGATGGCTGTAGACAAATTCTCTCAGTAATACACTTGTCTTAGTCTCATTAGGGTGTCTTCATAAAAAAAGAATTTTTTTTTAATGCAATGGAAAAAAAAGTGGTCTTGAGGTCAGGGATAATACAAATTTTTAACAAAAATCAAGTGATCGTATTCCTAAATCACTGAAGTTTTTCAGAAAGTTTACAGAAATGCTGCCATACATAAACTAGTCAGTTTTAAGATGGTTCAAGCATTTTAAGAAAGGTCAGGAAAAACTCAAATAGAAGCCAAGAGGGAATACTGTCAACCTAGATAAATGAAGAGACTGTGACTGAAGTTTAGAAATTGGTGGAAGATGACTATGAAATTACCATTTTGGGATATCATATGATTCAACATTTTCGATTTTAAGCAAACATCTTGGCTTTAGTAAGCTTTTTGTTAGAAAGGTGATAAAGCTTTGCATGAAGGTCATCAAGTCAAAGAGCTAATCTTTCCAGCAGTCTTTTAAGCAAGCTCAAAGCTAATGAAGGAGAATGGTGACAAATCTTGGATATATCAATGGGCCGTGTGAACAAAGTTTAATCGGAACAAAGGCTTCTACGGGGATCTGCTGGGCCAGTTAAATTCTAGGCAGAGAGAACAACTCAGAAGGTTAAACTAATGATTGTTTCTTGGGATTCAAAGAGATCTTTTTGACAGACTTTTTTGAAAGAACACAGGACTTATTAAGAAGTTTTCAGAACACTGAAAACTGCATTGGTGAAAAAAAGGTCAGAAAAGTTGCACCAAGACCCCCACCCCTACTCCCAATCATAACAGTGCACTTGCTTATTTGCTAAGAATTTCAAGGTTTGACTTTGGAGAATTTCATTGAAAAATCTTACCCCATTCATTCTACAGTCCTTATCTTGCTCCATTCAGACTTCTTTTGGGTCCTCAAACTAGTAGAACACTTTAAAGCAAAATAACTTGGTACCTGAGAAGAAGCCTAAACTGCCATTTGACTTGGAGTAAATGCAAGAGAGCAGAAATCTTTGAGGAAGGATTAGAGAAATGGGAATTCTACCTTCAGAAATATGTACAGATAGAAGAACGATGTGCCAAGAAGCAATAGCTTCACATTTCAATTCAAATTTCTAGACTGGATTCTCTTGTGAAGTTCTTTCACCATGCTTTATGATGCTAGTATCTTAAATCTTTCATAACTTCATAATTGTTTCAATATTAACAGATTTTTATTGGTGGTTGTACTGGATTGAAAAAGAGAGTAATATCAATTCACTGGTAGAATGATTGCCTCCCACACAGGAGATCTGGTTTTGATTCCCAAATAATTAACCAATAGCATAACCACCACCCTGGTGTGGCACTGAAGGTTAAGCACTAGACTGTGAACTGCAAGTTTGGTTGTTCAGACCCACCAGCTGCTCCTTGGAAGCCACATACAGAGTGGCTATGAGTCAGAATCATCTTAACAACAACAACCACTACCCACTTTTCTATGAATGCTTGTGAATTGTCATGATGCTGAACATATGTCAGATGAGTATCAAAACTAAGACAAATAAAGAAGAAGGTCCTAGCAATCTTTTGAAAAACCAGCAATAAAAACTTTCCGGATCACAATGTTCTAATTTTATTGTACAGAGGTCATCATAACTCCAAAGTAGTTAGCAACAACTAATGGGTTGAAATGTGTTCTCTCAAAATTTGTATCCTACCAGAACTACAGTGTGTGATATTACTAGATATAGGGCCATAAAGGAGCAGAGTAGACCTTTAACCTAATATAAGTGGTATTTTCATACAAAAAGGAGATAAATGAAAACAAAGGCACACGGGGACCACCATGTGATGATGGAGCTAGAGATTGAAGTGATGCTCCTACAATGTAAGTAACATTAAGGTTAGCTAACACCTTGATTTCAGACTTGTAGCTTCCAGAACTCGGAAATAAATTTTTATTGTTTAAAGCTATGCAATTCATGGTATTTTATTGTAAAAGCCCTAGGAAACTAATACGTTGATCCATACAGTTTAATAGTGCATGTAGAGAAATTGCTTCATTTCTTGTTGTTTTTTCTTCTTCAATTTAATAAAACTTTTTTCATTCTGCAAATAATAAATGGTAATTATGCAAACATTGCATATAGAAGTAGGTGGCAAAAGAAGCAACCTGTATTCACATTTCTCACAGGTAAATATTATTAGTGTTTAGTTTTATCTTCTTCTAGACTTATTGTTTTACATTTTATACAATTCTGTATTGTAATAAAAATAAAATATGTACACAGTGCGTCCTTTGAAAATTTAACTAGCATTTACTATAGGCAAAGGTCTAAGTGTTTAAGTATATATTTCCTACAATGACTACCTGATCAATTTTTTAACAGTTTTTACTATGAGAACATAGAGAAAAGCACATAAAACGAATATTCAGAGCTCTGAAAAAAATTATAAATTCAAATCTACTTAACTATTAACTCCCACCAAGTTGAAGAAGTAAAATACCTATGATACCATCCTACTCCCTTCTGCTTTCCAGAGATAACCATCACCTCAATTTTTGAGCTAGGCATTTCCTCACTTTTTTCTTGTATTTTCATTTCCTTATGAATATTCAATAAGGACTGTGTCAAGAATGGTGAATAATTTGATATTTTATCCTAGTCTCAAGGTAGCTAATTAATATGCCATGATTTCATGGATGCTGGCATAAAACCCAAGACTGTCCTGTCAAAGACAAGAGTATTTATTTCTCACATCAACAGCACTAGGCAGAGAATTAGTATTTGCTCAAGTTCTATGTGTCTCAATTCCCACATGAAAATATGAAGAGACTTCTATGATAAGGCAGCAGTTCGAAACTACCAGCTGTTCGTGGGAGAAAGATAAGGCTTTCTGCTCCCGTAAAGATTACATCATCGGAAACCCTGTACAGGGTCGCTATGAGTTGGAAGAGACTCCACAGGACATAACAACAACAACAAAAACAACATGTAGCTTGATAAACCACATATGAAGTTGTTGTTGTTAAGTGCTGTCGAGTCGAATCCGACCCATAGCGACCCTGTATAGGGTTTCCGAGGAGTGGCTGGTCAGCTTGAACTGCCGACCTTGAGATTCAATCCGATTTTGCAGTCCGGCAAATTAATTAACAGCGCCACACTAAGACTCCATATGAAGGGAAGTGCATTAAATGAAAGGAACACTGTACTTAACAAACTTTAATCTTTTATATTGTGCATCAAGTATGCCTGACCTTTACTCAGAAAAAGTCAGTACACTTATCATTTTTATTGTTGTTGTCAAGTGCCATTCAGTTGGTTCCACTCAGCGATCCTGAACAGGGAGAGTTTCCATAGAGTGACTGGTGGGTTTGAACCCACCATCTTGCCGTTGACAATTCAGTGCTAATCCTAGAGTGCTACACCAGGAATCCCTAGACAATAAATTAATCTGCCCTTTCTTGTGTTGAAGGGCATAGGAGGGTGATATAAAAGATAACTCCATCGTTCCAGTTTATTTGCTTTATAAAAAAAATCTCTGAAAATTGTGGTCAAAAAAACAGTCAGTGTCTCTGCTAGAAAGACATGAAGAAACAGAGTGACATAGGGAAAATTATTGTACAACAGCTAACGTCATTTGTTGAAAAATCAGCCCATTCATTAATTATCTGTAAGTACATATGAGGGGACTTCAAAATTTTCATGGAAAAATTCCAGTCTTCTTGATGTTCCCACGTATACACTTGCAAAACTTTTTGACGCCTCCGTATATATATCTGCTACATATTTTGTGTATGTTTCAGAATAAATTCTGTTCTACGGTCCTATTTGTCTACACAGCATCAGTACCATAGAATTTTAAATATTATTTGTGTTAAATAAGATTGACTGTTGCTCTATTGGCCTACTTTCCACCAGAAAACAATGTGTGAGTATTATGTTTTAATATGTCTCTATAAATCTTATAGCCTATCCCTCGTTGTTAGTCATTTGAAGTTGCTGGCTCCTATTGGCTTTAAAATTCTGTATTAATTTCCATGGAATAAGCATGCACATCAACTATAAGAATTATTCATAAATATATCATGCGTTGATAATTTTGAAAATAGTACTTTTATTTATCTTTGTGTCTAGTTGATGGAAATGAAATTGTTTTCATATAAACATAGGTATCTGTGCGAGGTAGAGTAAAAATACATTATTACTCGGATCCCAAATTTTTTTGAACTCATCTTCCTACAGATACATGTTTATATAAAGCCTATGTATTATAATAATAAAAATAGTAATAATAATAAAAATATATCTCTACTAGGATTCCAATCGGAGTCCTGGTGTGGCTCTGTGGGAGAAAGCACTGGACCACAAGGTCGGCTTGAACCACAGCTAGTCAGTTTGAATGCGAGCCAACTCCACAGCACTTAACAACAGGTCTTGTTAGGGTGCTTTTTAAAAATAAAAAGCTCCAGTCATAATAGCATAATAGTGGCTTCCAAGCAGTTCTGCTTAAGTTCAAGGCAGTTCAAGGCTCAGAAGTTTATGGTAACTGTATGTTGTTTTGTGGGGAAGAGGTATGGGATGGAATTCCAAAATGGTAATCCTGATAGATTTATCTTGGAAAACATAGGACGATCACAGTGGCTTATGAAGCAGTTTTAAGAAAACGGAAAACTGAGAGAAAGGCTAGAAATTTTGTGAAAGGATTGTGTGTTTTTTTCTAATAGTAATAATGTATTTGCACATTCTTTCAAGGTAGAAGGACTACAGGAATTTTCATTGGAAAACCTTACCCCATCTAGTGTACAACTTGATTTTGCCCCTTCAAACATTTTTTTTCCCCAAAATTTCAAAGAAAAGTTCAAAGGACCATAATTTGAGTACTAGTTTTGTTGTTATTAAATGTCCTCTGGTCATAGCTGACTCATAGTGACCAAAAGAATGAAACACTCACTTCCCAATCTAGCACCATCTTCACAATTGTTGTGAAGTTTGAGTCCATTGGTGTAGCCACTGTATCAGTCATTGGAGGTCTTCCTCTTATTTCACTAGCCCTCTACGTTGCCAAGCATAATGCTCTTTCCAAGGACTGGTCCCTTCAAAGTATGTGAGTTGAAGTCGCATCATCCTCACTTCCAAGAAACATTCTTGACTGCATTTCTTCCAAGACAGATTTATTTGTT
>NW_006408520.1:55804806-55808622 GCF_000296735.1 Chrysochloris asiatica
TTGTTAATGAATCATCTCCCAATTCTAATGCCGCATTCTTCTTCATATAATCTTGCTTTTCAAATTATGTGCTAAGCATACAGATTGAGTAAGTATGGTGAAAAGATACAATCCTGGAATTCACTATTCCTGATTTTAATCCATTCAATACCCCCTTGTTCTGTTCAAACAACTACCTCTTGGTCTGAGCTCAAGTTCCTCACAAGCACAATTAAGTGTTTTGCAATAATCATGTTAAGCATAATTTGTTATATGCTACTGAAACCATTTATTTTTTTCTCTCAAGTACACTTTTACTTCTATGTGTTATTAATGATATTGTTCAATGATTTCCACATTCCATTGGATCACTTTTCTTTGGAATGGACATAAATATGCATGTGCTCCAATTGGTTTGCCAGGTAGTTGTCTTCTGAATTCCTTGGTGCAGACAAGTGAACATCTCTAGCACTGCATATGTTTTTTGAAATATTTCACTTGGTATTCTATCAATTGCTGGAACAATGTCTTCTGGGAAGCTTATACTTCTTCCTCCAGTACTATCAGCTCTTGATCATATCGTTCTTCCTGAAATGTTTGAACATTGACCAATTATTTTGATGCAATGCCTTTTTGCATTCCTTCCATCTTCTTTTAATGCTTCCTGCATCATTCAGTATCTTGCCCATAGAATCCTTCTGTATTGCAAGCCATAGCCTGAATTTCTTCTTCAGTTCTTTCAACTTGATAAATGCTGCATTTGTTTTCACTCCAGGACTTTGCATATTTCACCCCTAAAGAATGCCCAAACTGCTGTTTTGGTGTGGTGTAAATGGAATAGTAAATTGTTCTGGGAAGAATTAGAGAGATGAACATGCCACCTTCAGAAATGTATAAACCTAGATGGAAGATATGGTAAGAAAAAAATTGCTTCACATTTTGATTTTTTAAAAAATAAAGGTTGCTGTGATTTTATAGAATTTGACTTACCCTCATATATGTGTGTGAATAAAAGTAATATGGGGCTTCTCCATAAACTCTTTCAACAAATACAGTTGTTTTGGTTCCTATGTATATGGATTGTCAAGGTCCACATGTAAAATGGCCATTTATGTTGTTGTAAAAAAAAAAAAAAAACTGTTTTCAATGAATAGCTGTTGTTTTGTCTTGCAAATTTCCATTTTGCAATCTTTAACATTGTTTCTATAAAAAATACCATATTTCCACCTAATGATTGTTGTTTTTTGTTTTCAAAGTTTGTACTCCATTTACCAGTATTTATCAATGCATTTTGATTGAATGTTTGATCATTTCATACTGCAAAAGTTGATTAAAATTTTCAATTTCTTCATGAGCACTTGTGCATAAATTTGAATAATACCTGTATTAACTGGTCTTCCACATAAGCAGTTGTATCTTATCCTATCACTGACAACTTGCACTTCAGGATAGATTTTGAAATATTCTTTTTTGACAATAATTGTGATGCCTTTCCTCAAATTGTCATTCCTGGTACAGTAAACCATAAGATTGCCTCATTCAAAAGACCAATATCAATCCATTTTAGCTCACTAATACCCAGGATACTGGTACGCAAATGTACGATTTTATTTTTGACACTTCCAATTTTCCTAATTTATATATTTGTACAGTCCATATTCAATTATCAATAGATGTTTGCATCTGTTATTTTTCATATTGAGTCATGCCATTTCAGCAAATAAAGGTTGGGGAAACTTATTCCACCTACAATGTTCATTCTTTCAAGAAGAAAAAGTAGAATAAATTGAAAATCAGTGACTTTTCTTGGTATTGTTGGGGAAATGAAATTTCAGAGTAAACTGCCACTTGGAAAGCTGGGAAGTCAATGAATCCAGAGTCAAGCACAGATCTGCTTACAGGGAACAAAGCTACTTGAACTATAACTCATTGTTGTTGTTGTTATGTGCCGTGGAGTCGCTTCTGACTCATAGAGACCCTGGACAGGGTTTCCGAGGCTGTAAATCTTTACCGGAGCAGAAAGCCTCATCTTTCTCCCGTGGATCAGCTGGTAGTTTTGAATTGCTAACCATAAGCTTAGCAGCCCAATTCATAACACTATGCTACCAGAGCTATAACTGGTAGGAATATTTAAATGATTGTTGTTGTTGTTGTTGTTGTTATGTGCCGTGGAGTCAGTTCCGACACATAGCGACTCTGTACAGGGTTTCCGAGGCTGTAAATCTTTATGGGAGCAGAATGCCTCGTCTTTCTCCCGTGGAACAGCTGGTAGTTTTGAACTGCTGACCTTGCGTTTTGCAACCTGATTCGTAACCTCTACACTACCAGAGCTCCTAATAAGAAGTACGTCAAACGTGGGGCTCAAACCCACAACATTGAGATTAAGAGTCTCATGCTCTACCAACTGAGCTAGCCGGGCACTATTTAAATGGTAGTATGGCTAAAAGGTACATATGACCTAATGTGAGACTCAGAAACTGATAGGCCTTAGCCCTGCCACCACAGTTTCTTGAGTGGAAATTTCTGCCCAATTTCAAGAAATAATGGAGACCAAAAAAAAATTCATTCTGAACATATAGCATATTTCAAAGGAGAGATGTAACCCTTTGAGATATTCTGTAATAAAAGACTAATCTCTACAGAAAAAGACTTTCTTAGAGTCTTATTCCAACTTCAAAATAAATGGAGAGATTCTGAATTAATGGACTGGAAAATTCAATATTGTAAAGATTACTATTCTTCCAAGATTAGTCTATAGATTCAATGCGATTACAATAAAATCCAAGTCACTTATTTTGCAGATATAACAAATTAATTCAAAAGTTTTGTAGAAAGGCAAGAGACCTAGAATAGCAAATAAAATACTCAAGAAGAACAAAGTTGGTGGGCTAACATTCCTGAATTCAAGGCTTATTATATTGTTGTTGTTAAGTACCGTGGAGTGTACTTAACAGTACACTCACAGTGACCCTGCACAGGGTTTCCAAGGTTGTAAATTTTTACGGGAACAGAACACTTCATCTTTCTCCCACGGAACCACTGGTAGTTTCGAACTGCTGACCTTGAAGTTGGTAGCCCGACTCGTAACCACTACACAACCAGAGCTCCTTAAGGTTTATTATAAAGGTTTATTATAAAGCTGCAGTAATCATGTCATTGTGGTATTGGTGAAAAAAAGAGATGTTGATCAATATAGCCGATATTGTTATTGTTGTTCTTAAGTGCTGTCGAGTTGATTCCAACACATAACGATCATATATAGGGTTTCCAAGGTGTGACTGTTGGGTTTGAACTGCCAATCTCATAGTTAGTAGTCCAGTGCTTATTATACAGCTCCACATCAGGACTCTATAACAGATATGGACACATACAGATATAGTCAGACAACCTTTGACAAAATTGAAAAGGCAATGGTGATGCAGTGAATTTATTTAATGTCTCTTCTTGTTGTTAAGTGCAGTTGAATTGGTTTCATCTCATAGCGACCCTGTATAGGGTCATGAAGAGTGTCTGCTGAGTTAGAAGCACCGACTTTGTTGTTTAAACTGACCTTGCAGTCCAGAGCATTAACCCGCAGCACCACCACATAGGGATACAGAACTCTACTGTCAGGATTGGTTTGTTTGGTCATCTCACTAGGTTTAAAAGGAGTCTTGAGAAAGGTATAAAATGTGTGTAAGAAGTAGGAACAAATGATTCTGGGACCACCAGTAAAGAACAGCCATAAGCTGAGTGCAAGATCTCAGAGAAAGAAAAGAAAAGAAAGAGAGAGAGAGAGAGAGAGAGAGAGAGAGAGAGAGAGAGAGAGAGAAAGAGAGAAAGAAAGAAAGAAAGAAA
>NW_006408520.1:55808722-55824250 GCF_000296735.1 Chrysochloris asiatica
AGAAAGAAAGAAAGAAAGAAAGAAAGAAAGAAAGAAAGAAAGAAAGAAAGAAAGAAAAAATGATGGCAGGAGAGGTGGCCGCACAGCAGCTGCAGAAAGAAGACTGAGTGAAGCCCTGTGCCTTCAGGCAGGACGTTGGCTTGTAGAATTGTGCCTTGGAGCATTTATCCACAGGTATAAAGGAGCTTGTAATACTTGCTGGTATAAGGCAGAAGTCAACCTGCCCAGTGACTGAAAAAAACTGAGGAGAGGAAAGTGCTTACCGTATAACTAAGGAGAGAGGTTAGTTGTACTAACCAGACAACTTTTCTGTCCTGAGTTGTTTCTGTTCCTAAATTATACCCTGCTGGTAGGGTAGTGGTTATGAGTCGGGCTGTCAACCTCAAGGTCAGCAGTTCAAAATTACCAGCTGTTCTGTAGGAGAAAGATGAGGCGTTCTGCTCCTGTAAAGATTTGCAGCCTCAGAAACCCTGTGCAGGGTCAATATGCGTTGGAAACGACTCCATGGTACTTAACAACAACAACAACAACTTTGTTAAGGAGTCCTGGTGTGGCTGTAGGCTAATGCATCAGACTGCAAAGTCATTTGAACTTCAAGGTCAGTAGTTCAAGCTCACCAGCTGCTCCTTGGAAACCCTATACAGGGTCTCTATGGGTCAGAATCGACTCAACAGCACTTAACAACAACTTTGCTAAGGATGGCCAAACTTTGTATCTCATACTTCGGACATATTGTCAGGAGGGACTAGTTTCTGGAAAAGGATATCATGTTTGAAAAGGTGGAGGGTCAGAGAAAAAGAGGAAGACCTCCAACAAGATGGACTGGCCAAGTGGCAACATCGAGAGACTGAAGTGTGGCAACAATGGTGTGGTTGGCCCAGGATCGGGCAGTGTTTCGTTCTGCTGTGCATAGGGTCGCTATGAGTCCGTACTGACTTAAATGGCACCTAACAACAACAACAAACTTTGCTGAGGTGTTCTGGAGTGGTGCTATGAGTTAATGTGCTGGAATGCAAAGTCAGTTTGAACCACAAGTCAGCGGTTCAAGCTAAGTGGCCGCTCATCAGAAACCCTATACAGGGTCACTAAGGGTTGGCATTGACTCAACAACACTTAACAAAAACAACAAATTTGCAAATTGAAGCTGATGAAAATGAAAACAAGTCCACGAGAGCAAAAATATGACCCTGAATATATCCCACCTGAATTTAGGATCATCTGAAAGACAGATTTGATACATTAAACACTAAAGACCGAAGACCAGAAGAGTTGTGGGATGACATCAAGAACATCTACATAAAGAAAGCAAAAAGTCATTAAGAAGACAAGAAAGAAGGAAAAGGTCAAAATGGATGTCAGAAGAGACACTGAAACTTGCTCTCCAGCATAGAGATGTTAAAGAAAACAGAAGAAATGAGGAGGTCCAAGAGCTGAACAAAAAATTTCAAAGATCAGCTCGAGAAGATAAAGCCAAGTATAAAAACCAAATGTGCAAAGATTTGGAATCAGAAAACAAAAAAGGAAGAACACGCTCAGCATTTCTCAGGCTGGAGGAACTGAAGAAAAAAATTAAGCCTCGACTTCCGTTATTGAAACTTTCTCAGGGCAAATTATTGAATGATGCAGAAAGCATCAAGAGAAGATGGAAGGAATACACAGTGTCACTGTACCAAAAGGAAATGGTTAATGTTCAGATGTTTCAAGAGGTAGCATATGATCCAGAGCCAGTAATACTGAAGGAGAAAGTCCCAATGTGCATTGAAGGAATTCGCAAAGAAAAAGGCACCAGGAATTGATGGAATGAAAATTGAAATATTTCAAGAAAGTGAGGCGGCACTAGAGGCACTCATTCATCTCTGCCAAGAAATTTGAGAGACAACTATCTGGCTGACTGATTGGAAGAGATCTGTTTGTGCCCATTCCAAAGAGAGGTAATCCAACGGAATGCAAAAATCATCGGACAAGATCTTTGATAACCCATGCAAGTAAAGTTTTACTAAAAGTAATACAGAAACGGCTGAAAGCATACATTCATTGACAGAGAACTTCCAGAGGTTAAAGCCAGATTTAAAAGAGGCCATGAAATGAGGGATATCATTGCTGATGTCCGATGGATCTTGGCTGAAAACAGAGAATATCAGAAAGAAGTTTACCTGTGCTTTATTGACTATGCAAAGGCTTTTGATTGTGTGGATCAAGACAAGCTATGGACAACATCGCAAAGTATGAGTATTCCAGAAAACTTAATGGTGCTCATGAGGAATCTGTACATGGACCAAGAGGCAGTTGTTCAAACAGAACATGGAAACACTGAATAGTTTAAAATTAAGAAAGGTGTACGACAAGGTTGTATTCTTTCACCATACTTATTCAAACTATATGCTGAGCAAATAATCCAAGAAGCTAGATTCTATGAAGAAAAACGTGGCAACAAGTTTGGATTACATTGGATTACATCTCAATGTAAAGAAAACAAAACTCCTCACCACTGGACCAATAAACAACATCATTATCAATGGAGAAAAGGTTGTGAAGTTGTCAAGAACTTCATTCTTCTTGGATCAACTATCAACACTCATGGAAGCAGCAGTCAAGAAATCAAATTTGCATTAGGCAAATCTGCTGCACAAGACCTTTTGAAAGTGTTGAAGAGCAAAGATGTCAGCTTGAGGACTAACGTGCGCCTGACCCAAGCCATGGTATTTTCAATAACCTGATATGCATGCGAAAGCTGGACAGTGAATGAGGAAGACCATAGAAGAATTCATGCTTTTGAGTTATGGTGTTGGAGGAGAATATTGAAAGTACAACAGGCTGCCAAAAGAACCAATAGATCCATTTTGGAAGAAGTGCAGCCAGAGTGCTCTTGGGAGGCCAAGATGGCCGAACTTCATCTCTCATACTTTGGACATATTGTCAGGAAGGACCAGTTGGTCAGAGAAAAAGAGGAAGACCCCCAAGGAGATGGATTGGCCAAGTGCAGCATCGATGTACTCAAGCATTGCAACAGTAGTGAGGTTGGCCAGGATCGGGCAGTGTTTTGTTCTGCTGTGCATAAGGTCACTAGGGGTTGGGACCAACTGATGGTACCTAACAACAACAACAAAGGTTGGCATCAACTCAATGCACTTAACAACAACTTTGCTGATGGAGTCCTGATGTGGTGCTGTGGGCTAATGCACTGGACTGCAAAGTCACTTGAACCACAAAGTTGGAGATTCAAACTCACCAGTTTCTCCTTGGAAATCCTATACAGGGGTTATTATGGGTCAGAACTGACTCCACAGCACTTAACAACAACTTTGCTGATAAACCCCATAATCATGAGTGTTGTCTGTGAGTGTTATATGGCAATTACAATAGAGTATCAAACCCAGTAGAAAAGTAGAGTGCATGGTTGGAATGGTCAGCATCAGAATAGTGTCTAAAGAATAGTGTCTAAAGACAGAACAGTGTCTAAAGTCTAAAGACTTATTAATTTCAAGTTGTGAGGTAGAGGTATACCTGACCACTGTCTCATAAGTACCAGCCTTGGGCTGATGATGGTTATTTTCTTCCTCTCCCCATTATGAAGCTGGAGCAGGTTGGACATTTCCCTCATGCCATTTTTGCAGCAGTGCAATAAAAAAGATTCCCTTTTCAACTACTGGTGCTGAAGTAACTAGACATCCATAAAAATACAAAGAAAAGAAACTAGACACACACCTTATAGCTTTTCCAAAACTTAATTAAAATTGAACCATATACCTAAATATAAAATTTTAAACACTATCACCTTTAGAAGAAAACAGAGAAGAAAATCTAAGTGACCTTGAATTGAGCAAAGAAATTTTTGCGAGAAAACTAAAATCCAAGCCATGAGTGAAAAACATAATAAATCAGACTTTATTTAATTTTTTTAATTTCTGTTCTACAAAAGGCAATGAAAGGAAAATTGAAATAAAAGTCACCAATAGGAGAACATGTTTATAAACATATATCTGATAAAGCATTTAAATTGAAATTATTAAAAATAATTAAAAGCCTATATTAAAATTGGGAAAATATTCAAAACAAACACTTCAACAAAGAAATTAACAGATGGCAAATAAACAATGAAAAGACGATCCATATTTGTAATTGTTGTAATAGGTACTCTCCAGTTGGTGTTAATTCATAGTGACCTTATGCACAAAGCACTTCCTGGTCCTATGCCATTCTCAGAATTGTTATTATGTGCGAGCCAATTGCTGCTGACACCATGCCATTTAATATCATTGGAGTCTTCCTCTGTCTTACTCACCCTCCAGTTTACTAAACATGCCCTTCTCTATGGACTTGCTCCTCCTGACCACATGTACAAAGTATGAAAGACAAAATATCACAATTCTCATTTTAAGGAGCATTCTGGCTGCACTTCTTACATGACAGATTTGTTTGTTCTTCTGGAAGTCCATGGTATTTTCAATATCTTCTACTAACACCATAATACAAATGTATCAATTGTTCTGTGGTCTTCTTATTAATTGTCCAATTTTAACATGCTTCTGAAGGGATTGAAAATAGCCTGAATTGGGTCAGTTGCACCATAGTCCTCAAACTGACATCTTTGCTCTTTAAAACTTTAACACGGTTTCTTGCAGCAGATTTGCCTAATGCAATATATCCTTGGATTTCTTGACTGATGCTTCCATGAACATTGGTTGTGGATCCAAGCAAAATAAAATCATTGAAAACTTCAATATTTTCTTTGCTTATTGGTCCAGTGATGAGGATCTTTGTTTTCTTTACACTGCAGTGCAATCCATAATGAAGACTGTATTCTTTGACCTTCCATTTCTTTTCACTTCCAGCAAGCAAGGTTGTATCATCATCTGCATATCTCAGGTTACTAATGAGTCTTCCATTAATCCTGATGCCATGTTCTTCTTCATATAATCCAGCTTTTTGGATTATTAATTCAACATACAGATTGAATTATTGTGGTGAAGGATACAACCTTGATGCATACCTTTCCGGATTTTAAGCCATTTGATATTCCCTTATTATCATTGAATGGCTGCTTTTTGGTCTACATACAGGTTCTTTATGAGCACAATTAAGTCATCTGGAAAATCCATTCTTCACATTAATTATCCATAGTTTGTTGTGATCCACACAGTTGAAAAATCTTTGCATAGTCAATAAGGCACAGATAAATATGTTTCTGGTATTTTCTACTTTAAGCCAAGAGCCATCTGGTATTAGGAATAACAACTTTAATTCCATGCCCTCTCCTGAATTGAATTTGAATTTCTTTCTGGCAGATCCCTGTCAATGCACTGCTACGATCGTTTTTGAATTATCTTCAGCTTAATTTTACTTCATGTGATATCAATAATACTTTTCAATGATTTCTACATTGTTTGGTTACCTTTCTTTGGAATTAGGTGCCCTTTGAAATTTTCTATTAAGTGCTTTTACTTCATCATCTTTTCTTCCAGTTGTTTTCGCTTCTCTATGTTCAAGAAGGCATTTCAGTGTCTCTTCTGAAACACACTTTAGTCTTTTCTTTCTTTCCTACTTGTCTTTTTAATGATATCTTAATTCCTTCTTATGTTCTTGATGTCATCCCACATTTCCTTTGGTCTTATGTACAATGCATCAAATCTCTTCTTCAGATGGTCTGTAATTTCAGGTGGGATAAACTATTCATATTTTGCCTTTTGTAGACTTATCTTAATTCTCTTCAACTTCAGCCTGAATTTGTATATGAGCAATCGACGGTCTGATCCACAGTCTATTCCTGGCCTTGTTTTAGCTAATGGTCCTGAGTTTCTCCATTGTCTCTTTCCACAGATACAGTCAATTTGATTCCTGTGTATCCTATCTGATGAATTCTATGTACATAGTCCCCATTCATGTTGCTGAAAAAGATATTTGCAATGAGTAAGTCATTGGTCTCACAAAATCTGTTGTGTGATCTCCAACATCATTTCTATCACCAAAGCCACATTTTCTCACTACCAACCCTTTCTTTTTGTTTCCGACTTCTGAATTCGAATTACCAGTAATCAATGCATCTTCATTGCATGTTCCATCAATACAGACAGAAGAAGTTGATACAATTAATCAATTTCATCATCATTGACTTAAGTGGCTGCCACATGAATTTGAATAATAGTGGCATTAATTGATCTTCCTTGTAGTCACTTGAATATTCTAATACAGACTGTATTGTATGTCAAGATAAATCTTGATATGCTCTTTTGAATGATAAATGTGATGTTATTCCTCAGCATGGTAAGCTATATGATTGTATGATTCAAAATGGCTGGTATCTAAAACACTGATAGCATACCTACCAGCATCACAGTAATATTCAAAGCACCACATACAACAAACTGACAGATGAGTTGTGGCAACCTTTGTGATTAATGTATTGGAAATTAAAACATACCTTGAAGAATACTTAATATTTAAGTAAATGTCAATAGCAAAAGCTGATGTGTAATTGAAGAATAGGAGTGCTCAGAGGAGTGCTCCTCTTTTACTGATAGGAATGCAATGAGGTAAAAATGCTTTGAAAAACTGTGTTCTAGTTTCTTAGAATGTGAAACATTGTATTACCATATAATCTAACAATCATTTTCCTACATATTTACTCATTTGATTTGAAAATTTACATTAAAAAAATCCTGTACACAAATGTTCATAACAACTTTTTAAAATTTAATTGTACCAAACAAGAAGTAGCCAAGATGGCATTTATAAGTGCATGGGAAAGCACACCATGGTACATTCATACAAAGGAATATTATTTAGTGATAAAAATAAATAAACTAGGCCAGGGCAAAATGATGGAGCATACAGACAGCACTGAACCTACCCAGTGCAGCAAACACATGGGAGACCAAGTGAAACAGATATAGATGGGGATCTTGGAAACTTCAGCATCAGAGGATAGGACGTAGAAGTGGG
Source organism: Chrysochloris asiatica (assembly GCF_000296735.1). Lineage (NCBI taxonomy): Eukaryota > Metazoa > Chordata > Mammalia > Afrosoricida > Chrysochloridae > Chrysochloris > Chrysochloris asiatica. Next base: position 55,815,662 of record NW_006408520.1, read on the forward strand.
TTGAGTGCCAACAGGAAAAGGAAGCTGAATAGGAGCAGTGAAAGAGAATGAAAATGGGCATACTGTGGGCTAGTATGGTGCAGTTCAGCCATCTTGAGCTTTGGAGACTGGCTCTTGATACAAAGGCCTATGGGCATAGGATGTGGCTACATGTTGATGGTAAGAAGTATAATTCTCCCTTGTTCCAGTGCCCTCCTGGTACCTGGGAACTTGGCCTGTCCCTGCACTTATCAACTCAGTAAGGAGTGACACCCCTCCAGTACAACCTCTGCTCTGCCGAGGCTTGGGCAACTGGCGTTGCAACTGTAAACCTGTGTTGAACTGTAATACATCAACAATGAACAGAGAACCAACTGGGTTCACACTTCCAGTGTCCAACACATCTACCAGGAAACAGTTAATAAGTGCCTGAGAATGCACCAATATACAATCAACAACTAAATAGAACTATGACACCAAAATGTCTTCGAGAATCAGATAATTTCAACTTACACAAATAAAAAGACAAAATGCCTCAAATACTTGACCAAAATATAGAATGAGAAACATGACACCAGAAATTTCTGATAAGGAATTTAAAAGAATGTTAATTAGGCAACTTCAATGAATTGAGAGAAAATTTTTGAAAGCTACACATGAAATCAAGGAAAACAGACAAAACCATGGAAAACTCAGGAAAAAAATTAGCAAAATAATTGAAAAAAAAAAGAAACATAAAATCAGCAATCAGAAAGCTAAAAGATTAGCACTAAGACTCCAGAAACAGTTAATACACTGAAATTGTAAAGAGCAGAATTGAATCAATGGAAAGTCAGATTACTGGGTGTTAAGAAAAATCTCTCAACAATCATTTGCTAGAGGAACAACCAGATTCCTGGTGTGGTACAGTAGGATAAGCACTGGACCACAAGGTTGGTTTGAACCACCAGACTGGTGGTTCAAACTCACTAGACTCTCCTCGGAAACTCTATACAGGGTTGCTATGAGTTGGAACTGACTTGATGGTACTTCACAACAGAGGAACAATTAGAATAAAGAACAAAAAAATAATAAGCTGAAGAAAAGACAAAGATTTATGTGGGATACTGTCAGGATGAATAACTTACAAGTGATCGATATTTCAGAACAGGAAGAAACAAAAGCACCCATAAAAAATATTGTTCAAGAGTTGTTGAAAGAGAATTCCTCTAGCATCATGAAAAATGAGAAGGTTACCACTCAAGAAGTTGAATGAACTCCAGACAGGATTGACATCAAAAGAAAAACACCAAGACATATTATATTCAAACTCTTCAAAACCAAAGACAAGGAAACAACCCTGAAAGCATCTCAGAAAAAATATTAAAAGTTACCTTCAAAGAAGAACTAATAAGACTAAGCTCTGATGTCTCAACAGAAACCATACAGGCAAGAAGACAGTGAAATGACATATATACAACTTTGAAAGAAAATAATTGCCACTAAGAATCACATATTCAGCACAACTGTCTATTATTTGATGGCAAAATTAGGTCATTTTCACACAAATAGAAAGTAAAAGAAATTGTAAAAACCAGACCAACCTTACCAAAAATATTAAGGGCAGTTCTTTGGGTAGAGAGTCAACAACAGCGTATAACAACCTCAGACTAACATACATTGCACTATCACCGAGACTCAATCCAGATATAGAAGTATTTAGAGCAAAACAGACTTATAAGAATAAAAAGATCAGAGACACAGTTGCAATAACAACAAAACCATACAGTAAAAAGAGGGACTAATCCAGTTACAGATTTTAAAAATGAAGAGGAAATAAAAAAGATTCCAAGAAAAAATAATATACATAAATAAAGATAAACCTAACTTAAACCCTAAAAATAAAATCAAGATTTACTCCTAACTCCAGCCCAACCCTTACCCCTAACACTAACCCTAGTCCTAATCATAACCCTAACAATAAAAGTCCTAGGCCTAGCCACAACCTAGCCATAGTCCCAACCCCAACTTTCACTCCCTATTCCTACCCATCCCCCTAAAATAAATAAATGAATAAATAAACTATTAAGTGATACAAAGACATGCATGAGTTTTAAGTACACACTGGAAGTATGGGGAGGGGGGTTCTAAATGTTCAAAGACAAATGGAGTTAAAAGATAATTTAATTTTTCCACAAACTTTTTGAAGCCCCTTCATAATGTTGTATATAAGAAAACAGCCTATAAAAATGCTGACTTTATGATTGCAACTATATAATGTTATGAAAATACCAAATTATGAATTTTGTAATGATATCAGTGGATGTCATAAATTGGGAGGGAGTTGAATAGGGAAACACAAGGGATATTTTAGGTGAAACATTCTATATGATACTGTAATGGTAAGTACATGATATTATACATTTTGAAAACTCATATACCTTCAAAAAATTTAAAAATGAACTTAATTTACTCAAATATTTAAAATTATTTAGGAGTCTGTGGCATCCCATGTTAGAAAGCAGACTGTAATAACATAACAAAAATTAAGTATATTAAAATGTGTGGAGCTATCTTATTGAAAGACGTGGAAGGCAATAATGATGACTTAGACAAAAGCAACTGAAACTAAGTACTGTATTCTAATTTTTCCAGCACTCATCTCTCAGATTGTCATATTGAATTCTCTCATGTTTTTGGAACATGTTATCAGAAGGAACTAATCCCTATAGAAGAAGACCTAGATTTATTTATATCACTGTTAATGTCAGATGGCTCTTGGCTGAAAGCATAGACCATCAGAAATATGTTTACTTGTGTATTCTTGACCATACAACAACATTCAACCCAACCAATATATTACCTATAGCATAGCAAATAATGGAAATTTCAGAACACTGTATTATAATCATGATGAACCTCTACATAGACCAAGCAGTTGTTATTCTACAAGGGAATACCGCATGGTTTAAAATTAGAAAAAGTGTGCATCCGGATTGTAATTTTTAAACCATTTTCATTCAGTCTGTATGCTAGGCAAATAAACCAAGAAACTGGACTAAAAAGAACATGGCATCAAGATTGGAAAAACACTCATTAACAACCTGAGATGTAAAGATGATACAGCTTTACATACTGAAAGTGAAGAGGATTTGAAGCATTTACTGGTGAAGATAAAAGAATACAAATGTTGGTATGGATTACACTTCACCATAAAGAAAACACAAATCCTTACAATTGGACCAATAAGCAACATTATGAAAAATGGAGTAAAATGTAGTTGTCAAGGATTTTATTTTAATTGGATCCACAATCAACGTCCATGGAAGCTGCAATGAAAAAATCAAAAACTTATTGCACTGGGTAAATCTGCTGTGGTGTTGAAAAGCAAAGCTTACACTTTGAGAACCAAAGTGTTTCTGACCTAAGTTTCAATAGCCTTGTATGCATGGGGAAACTGAACAACGAATAAGAAAGACTGAAGAAGAATTCATATCTTTGAATTGCAGTCATAGTGAAGAATATTGAACACACCTAGATCACCGGAAGAATAAATAAATATGTCTTGGAAGAAGTACAGTAAAAATGCTCCTTGGAAGTAAGGATAGTGAAACTTCTTCTTAAATACTTTGGATATGCTATCAGAAGGGACCGGTATCCGGACAAGGACAGAACGCTTGGTAAAGTAAAAACTCAGTGAAAAAGAGGAAGATTCAGTGAGATGGTCTGACATATTGGCTGCAACAATGGACTCCAACAACAATTATGAGGATGTTGTGTGCATTATTGTGTTCTGTTGGTCCTAGGGTTGCTGAGTCAGAACTGACTTGGCAGCAACTAATAACAAGAACAGCAAACACTCAAATTTGTGAAGTTGTTTCACAGAGATGTGTGAATTATAATTTTTTATATAGAAATTAGAAATTTTAGGACACTGACATCAGAAGGTAAGAGTCAGATTTTTCATCATTGGAATGGAGATTTACAGATACGCAAGGCAAAGAGATGGAATGATCCATGTGGTAGGGATTCAAGTTGAAAATGTCAGTATGAATTTATGTGCAGCCAAATACAGATACAGATGATTAAATACAGAAATACTTATAAATGTGTTCATATACAGTACAAAAATACATTTCTTTGCTGTGACAGCTAAGAGTAACAACTGGCCAGCAGCAACAAGTATTTCTAGAACCCATACCTTGGCTTCAAATACCATGCTCCACTGAATAAATAAACAGAATCCCTTGGATAAATGCCTGTTGTTAGTTGCCAATAAGTTCATTGTGACTCCTGGTGACTTTATGTATAATGGAACAAAACGTTATCCAGTCCTGTGCCATCTTCACCATCATTGTTATGTTTCAAACAATTTTTCATGACTATTAAGTAAAATCAACTCATGGAGAATTTTCCTAGTGAAATAAAGGGTTTCATCGCCCTCTACAGTACCCAGCATGGTGCCCTTTTCTGTCATTTGTCTTTTCATAGGGCATGTCCAACGTAAGCAAGCTGAAGCCTGACTATGTTCATTTCTAAAGGACAATCTGATTATATGTCTTCTAAGAATGGTTTATCCATTTTTTTGGCCATCCACTATATTTTCAATACTCTTTACCAATACCACAATTTAGATGTATCAATTTTACTACTATATTCTGTATTCATTGTCCAGTTTCCACATCCACAGAAGCATAGTAAAAGTACCATGGCTTGCTTCATAGACACCATAGTCATGAAAGTGACATCTTTACTTTTAATAACTTTAAAGAGATCTTTTGTAGCAGATTTGTCCAATGAAATCTACTATTTCACTTCCTGACTGCTATTTCTATTAACATTGATTATTGATGAAAATAGAATGAAACGGTTATACAAATTTAATTTTTTCTTCAATTATCATGGTGATTCTAGGACTAAAGCAGGAAATATACAAGATGACACTAGAAACCTGGATACTCTTGTAGTACTAGAAAAGTAACAAAACAAAAACTACACTGATTAGGGTATATCAGAGTGACACAGGAACTCACCAAAGGAGTTCCCAATGTTCAACGTTGGGATAATTTGAACAGTGTTATGGATTGAATGTTGTTGTGTGCTGCAGAGTCAGTTCCTACTCATAGCGACCCTGTGCAGGCTGTAAATCTTTACGGGAGCAGAAAGCCTCATCTTTCTCTCGCAAAACAGCTGGTAGTTTCGAACTGCTGACCCTGAGGATTGTTGTTGTTATTAAGTGCCATCGAGTCGGTTCCGACCCATAGCGACCCTGTACAGGGTTTCCGAGGCTGTAAATCTTTACGGGAGCAGAAAACCTCATCTTTCTCCCACGGATCGGCTGGTAGTTTCAAACTGTTGACCTTAAGGTTCACAGCCGGATTCTAAATAGCAGCCCGATTGTTGTTGTTAAATACCGTGGAGCTGGTTCCGACTCACAGTGACTATGCACAAGGTTTCTGAGGATGCAAATCTTTGCACGAGCAGAAAGCCTCATCTTTCTCACGCAAACAGCTAGTAGTTTCGAACTACCGACCTTGAGGTTAGAAGCCTGATTTGTAACCACTATGCTACCAGAGCTCCTTTTAACAGAACATTTGTTGTTGTTGTTAAGTGCCGTGGAGTCGATTCTGACCCATTGCTACCCTGTATAGGGTTTGTGAGGAGAAGCTGATGAGCTAGAATCGCCGACCTTGCAGTTCAAACGGTTTTGCAGTCTGGCTCATTAACCCACAGTGCCACATCAGGACTCCGTAACAGAACATGTGGTTGTTGTTGTTGTTGTTGTTGTTGTTGTTGTTAGGTGCCATCAAGTCGGTACCAACTCATAGCGACCTCATGCACAGCAGAACGAAACACTGCCTGATCCTAGGCCAACCTCACTACTGTTGCCAAGCTTGAGCCCATCAATGCTGCCACTTGGCCAATCATCTCGTTGGGGGTCTTCCTCTTTTTCTCTGACTCTCCACCTTACCAAACATGATATCCTTCTCCTGCGACTGGTCCCCAACTGAAAATATGTCCAAAGTATGAGAGAAGAAGTTTGGCCAACTTGGTTCCAAGGAGCACTCTGGTTACACTTCTTCCAAAACAGATCTATTGGTTCTTCCGGCAGCGCACGGCACTTTCAGTATTCTCCTCCAACACCATAACTCAAAAGCATCAATTCTTCTACGGTCTTCCTTATTTACTGTCTAGCTTTCACATGCATATGAGGTTATTGAAAATACCAGGGCTTGGGTCAGGTGCACCTTAGTCTTTGCTCTTCAACACTTTAAAAAGGTCTTGTGCAGCAGATTTGCCTAATGCAATACGTCTTTTGATTTCTTGACTGCTGCTTCAGTGAGTGTTGATAGTTGATCCAAGAAGAATGAAGTCCTTGACAACTTCAATCTTTTCTCCATTGATAAGAATGTTGTTTATTGGCCCAGTGGTAAGGATTTTTGTTTTCTTTACATTGAGATGTAATCCATACCAAAGCCTGTGCTTTTTGATCTTCATCAGTAAATGTTTTAAGTCCTCTTCACCTTCAGCAAGCAAGATTGTATCATCTACCTATCACAGGTTGTTAATGACTCTTTCTAGAATCCTGATGCCACATTTTTCTTCATATAACCCAGCTTCTCGGATGATTTGCTCAGCATAAAGCCTGAATAATATTGTGAAAGAATACAACCGGTCGCACACTTTTTTTAATTTGAAACCATTCTGTGTTCCCATGTTCTGTTCAAACAACTGCCTCTCGGTCCATGTACAGATTCCTCATGAGCACAGTTAAGTGTTCCAGAATATTGATACTTTGCAATGTTGTCCATAGCTTGTCATGATCCACACAATCAAAAGCCTTTGCGTAGTCAATAAAGCACAGGTAGACATCTTTCTGATATTCTCTGATTTCAGCCAGGATCCATCGGACCTTAGCAATGATATCCCTTGTTCTATGGCATCTTCTGAATCCGGCTTGAAACATTAAAGTTCTCTGTCAATGTATACTTGCAACCGTTCCTGTATTACCTTTAGTAAAACTTTACTTGCATGGGATATCAAAGAGATTGTCTGATGATTTCCGCATTCCATTGGGTCATCTCTCTTTGGAATGGGCACAAATATGGATCTCTTCCAATCAGTCGGCCAGATAGTTGTCTTACAAATTTCATGGCACAGGGAATAAGTGTTTCCTGTGCCACCTCACTTTCTTGAAAGATTTCAAGTTGTATTCCATCAATTCCTGGAAACTTGTTCTTTGCCAGTTCCTTCAATGCACCTTAGACTTCCTCCTTCAGTACCATTGTCACTTGATCATATGCTACCTCTTGAAATGGTTGAACATTAACCATTTCCTTTTGGTACAGTGACTCTATATTCCTTCCAAATTATGCTTTCTGCATCATTCAATAATTTGCCCAGAGAATCTTTCAATAATGAAAGTCAGGGCTTGAATTTTTCTTCAGTTCCCCCAACTTGAGAAATGTTGAGTGTGTTCTCCCTTTCTGGATTTCTGATTCCAGATCTTTGCATATTTTTGTTGTAATATTTGGCTTCATCTTCTCAAGTTGTCCCCTAAAATGAAGTCCTGATGTGGAGCTGCAGGATAAAGTGTTGGAACACAAGATCAGTTTGAACCACAAGATCGGCTCTTCAAACCCACAAGCAGATCCTGAAAAACCCTATGTTGTTGTTGTTATTAAGTGCCGTCGAGTCAGTGCCGACCCATAGCGACCCTGCTGGTTATGGGTTGGAATCAACTCAATGGCACTTAACAACAAAAAAAAAGTGTTAGATTCCTAATTCTTATACCTGTGTATGTAAACTTGTTTAGGAGCTCTAATTGTTGTTGTTGTTATGTGTCATGGAGTTGGTTCTGACTCATAGCAACCCTGTTCAGGGTTTCCAAGGCTGTAAATCTTTACAGGAGCAGAAAGCCTCATCTTTCTTCTGTGGAACAGCTGGTAGTTTCGAACTGCTGACCCTAAGGTTAGCAGCCTGATTCGTAACCACTATGCTACCAGAGCTCCAGCAGCATAGTGTATTATGAGCTTACTACTTACCATGAAATCAGTAATTGGAATCTACCAGATGCTCCACAGGAAAAAGATTAGGCTTTCTACTCCCATAAAGATTCACAGCCTTGTAAACCTATACAACACAGTTGCTTTGAGTTGGACCACAAGGTAGGTGGTTCAAGCTCACCAGGTGCTCCTCGGAAACCCTATGCAGGGTCACTATGGGTCAGAACATACTCCATGGCAATTAACAACAACAACAAAATGAGTTGGAACCAACTCCTTGGCACATAACCACCCCCACCACCAATGTAATCTTGTTTGGGAATACAATTTTCTTTGTTCTGTTAATGTAGGGTGTGTTCTCTACCAAGCATCCTCAGTTTGTCCTATTGTGATGACTTGCATGTTGCTGTGATTCTGCTACTGCTATTTTAAATAGCGTAGCGGTTACAAATCGGGCTGCCAACCGCTAGGTCAACAGTTCAAAACTACCAGCTATTCTGCGGGAGAATGATGAGGCTTTCTGCTCCCATAAAGATTTACAGACTCAGAAACACTGTACAGGGTCACTATGAGTTGGAACTGACTCCAGGGCTCACAACAACAGCAACAACATTTTAAATACCAG